>NC_142468.1:93466893-93769924 GCF_049115385.1 Moschus berezovskii
CCTGGGTGGCTTTCAAGCTCTGACAGGCTTGCATGGAACACCGTGACCTCTTAGTTCTTCCCTCCTTTTGAGAATAAAGCTGAGTCCCAGCCTTCGCTGGATCCTCTGTTTCATTCTAAGGACCTGTTTCTTCTCCAGGTGTTTGATACCAGGAGTGGTCTCGCTTAATAGATGAGACTTTTATTCCTACACAGAGGGATATTTCATGTACCGGCAATTAAACATGGATAGTAATGGGAAGGCGGGGGCTTCCCTGGGGGCTCAGATGGTAAAGAATCTGCCTGCAATGCAGATTTAATCCCTGGGTTTGAATCCGTGCATTTAATCCCTGGGTCAGGAAGTTCCCCTGGAGGAGGGCATGGAAATCCACTCCAGTATTCTTGCCTGGAGAATTCCACAGACAGAGGAGCCTGGCGGACTACAGTCCATGAGGTCGCAAAGAGTCGGACACGACTGAGCAACTAACACCTTCACACTTTCTTTCAATGAGAAGGGGAGATTGTTCTTGCTTTGGCAGTCAGGGTTGGAGCCATTCATTCATCTGTCATTTCAGTTTTTCAACAGTTATTGAATAACTGCTCTATGCCGACCATTGTACTAGGATCTAGAGATGAAAGACAAATAAGACCTATCCCCTCCTCTGAAGGAGCCTACAGTCTGTTAAACTAAGGCAGTCGAAAGCAGTTGGGGTAATTAAAGGTTATTATGCTGTGACAGTTACATGGGGTCTGGTGGAAGGACGAAAGAGATGAACATTGATTCTAGGGAGTGGAGGGTTGGGGTGGGGTTTGGACCCAGAAGAGCTTCATGGAGGAATTAATGCTCAGCTCGGTCCTGAAGGGTCCTAGCTAGCTGTTGCAGAAAATGGTGGTGGGGAAGGCTGCCTAGAGGAGAAAGCAGCATAGCCAGAGCATGGAGAAATAAGTTGGGGTGTTCTGTTGGGAAACTCCAAGGAGTGTGGTGTGGGAGGTCTCTTTAGTACCAGGCTGTGACAGGACATGTGATAGGAGCTTTGCAGTGCAGGCTAGGTGGCTGAGCTGAAGAGTTTGAACTTACAGTCACAGGGCTGAGGAGAATAGAAGACCAAGCTGATATCAGGGCTGTGACAGTTACATGGAGCTCAGTGGAAGGACTAAAGAGAAGGACACGGATTCTATGGAGTGGAGGCCTGGGTCGGGTTTGGACCTGGGGATGATGCGGTACTTGGGAGTGAAACAGAGCAGTTTGGCCCACAGACCAGCATCAGCATCCCTTGGGAACTTGTAAGAAAGGCAGATTCTCAGACCCCACCCGAATCTCCTGAATCATACTCTTTGCAGGCGGGATTCAGTGGTCCAATTAGAAAAGACTTACAAGTGATTCTGATGCTTACTAAAGTTTGAAAACTACTGAGAAGGAGACTATAGGAAGAGCTTGAAAGAGAACACTTTTGTCTTGTCCGGTGAAGATGAATTTGGGCTCGAATGCGTGGAGTATGAGATGTCTGAGGGAATGTCTAGAGCAATTAAAGTACAGTCCAGGGACCCACAGCATCAATGTCAGCTGGGAGGTGGTTACAAGTACAGAATCAGACCCCTACCACTGACCTCCTAAATCAGAAGCTGTATTTTGACAAGCTCCCCAGGTATTCTGCATGTCCATCCCAGGTGAGAAGCAGCGCTAGTCTAGAGGTTAATTAGGTCCATGAAACTGATGCTCAAAAGAGGGGTCTGGGCAGCCTGTAGACATGTGCGTGTTGTTAGTTTCAGGTGGTAGTCATAGATGACACACTTCAGGGTTCATGTGTTGAGCTGGGAAGAGGGAGCTAGATGTGGTGTCTTTGCTTGAATCATCACACTGACTGGTCAGGATTAACCTCACAAGCTGGATAGCATCACACATAATGAGCCCCTGGGTGGCAGCCAGCCGGTTGTAGGGAAAATGTTTTATGTGTTTGTTACTCTTTCCAAAATGCTGTTTGTAGCCATTTTCTCAAGAAACAACAGTTTCCCCAGACACCCATAGAAGGTCGTTGCAAGAACTGAGACCAGAACCTGGTGTCAGAACCCTTGCTGTCATGTTCTTACCATTGTTGGGGAGGGAGGCTCTGCATTTACTCACGTTGTCAGGCTTGGAAATGTGAACAAGCAGAAAAAAAATATCACACATGAAGCTCATAGATCAGTAGAAGTTTGTTAAAGGTTGTTGAAACAAGTGATGGAAAATGAATGATAAAAACTGCTTTCGGATTCAAAACATGCATTCCTATTGGTAACCTCAATTTGATCTTTACATCTTCGTAAGTAGATAAGCTGGGAATTATTCATGATCTCATTAAAAAAAAAAAAACAGTTGTATTGAGATAATTCGTGTACCATAAAATTCACCATTTAAAGTGTATAATTCAGTGATTTTTAGTATATTCACAAAGTTGTGCAGCAGCCACCACTCTCTGATTCCAGAACATTTCCAACATCTCCAAAAGAAACTCATACCCTTCGGAAGTTGCTGCCTAGTCTCCCCTAGTAAGCAATAATCTGCTTTCTGTCTCTGTGAATTTGCTTGTTCTGGCCATTGTGTAGAAATGGAATCGTGCAATATGTCGCCTTTTGTGTCTGGCTTGTTTCACTTAGAATATTGTTGAGGTTCATCAGTGCTGTGGTTTGTATCAGTACTTCATCCGTTTTATGGCTGAGTAATAATCCAGTGTATGGATATGCTAGGTTTTGTTTATCCATTCATCAGGTGATAGGCATTTGGGTGGTTTCCATGTCTTGGCCATTATGAACATTCATGTACAAGATTCAGTACAAGTCTTTGCACAGACATACGTCTCCATTTCGCTGGGGTATATACCTAGGAGGATTGGAATTGCTGGGTCACATGGAAATACTCCATGCAGCTTTTGAGGAACTTCCGGGTAGTTTTCCAAAGTGACTGCACCATTTTGCCTTCCCACCAGGAATGTCTGAGGGTTCCAGTTTCTTGCATCCTCTCCAACACTTGTTATTATTTGTTCCTTTTATTATAACCAGCCTAGTGGCTGTAGTTCTCGTTTTCTAGGTAAGAACATAGAGGGTGTGTTTTTTGTCCAAGTTTGGAGAGCTGGTAAATGGCCAAGCTTGAACATTTTTTAAAAAAGCAAATATTTATACGAAACATGCTCTGTGTCAGGCATTGTTTAAATCCTTTGCACTTAAGTTGTTTATGTTTTACAACAACCTGGAAGCAAGGCACTGTTATCATCTTTATTTATTAATGTATGCAGGGCCAGGGCTGGATCTGAGATGCAACATTTAAGGAGACATCACAATTCCTGGAGTGACTATCTCTTTTTTTATTAATTTGAAGTATGGTTGCTTTATAATGTTCTGTTAGTTTCTGCTGTACAGTGAAGTCAGTCAGCTATATGTAGAGAAGGCAATGGCACCCCACTCCAGTACTCTGGCCTGGAAAATCCCATGGACGGAGGAGCCTGGTAGGCTGCAGTCCATGGGGTCGCTAAGAGTCGGACGTGACTGAGTGACTTCACTTTCACTTTTCACTTTCATGCATTGGAGAAGGAAATGGCAACCCACTCCAGTGTTCTTGCCTGGAGAATCCCAGGGACGGGGGAGCCTGGTGAGCTGCCGTCTATGGGGTCACACAGAGTCGGACACGACTGAAGCAACTTAGCAGCAGCAGCAGCAACATACATATATCCCCTCTTTTTTTGCATTTCTTTCCTATTTAGGCCACCACAGAGCCCTGAGTAGATTTCCCTGTGCTATACAGTAGGTTCCCATTAGTTGTCTAGTTTATGCATAGTAGTGTGTACATGTCAATCCCAGTCTCCCAGTTCATGCCCTCTTCTTCCCCCTTGGTATCTAACCATTTGTTCTCTGGGTCTCTATTTCTACCTTGCAAACAGGTTCATCTGTACCATTTTTCTAGATTCCACATATATGCATTAATAAACAATATTTATTTTTCTCTTTCTAACTTACTTCAGTCTGTATGACATTCTCTAGGTTCATCTGCATATCTGTGAATGACCCAGTGAGCTTCTTCTTAAATGTTGCATCCTGCGTGTTTCAAAAGGACTAGTGACTGACCCAAATTGCATAATTAGCAGGTAGCAGAGCTGGGGTTCAAACCCAGGAAACCTGGCTTCAAAGTCTAAGTCTAACCACTCTGCTATACTAACATCAATGTCCTTGACTTTCAAGTCAGGCTTTTTCTGTTACTTTCTCAAGACCTAACTTTCCAAAGTTAGCTAGGACTTTGACAAATAGAAAATCCCAGAGCTGGGTGATGGGGAGATTAAGCAAAACTGATCAACCTAACAGCTCCCAGGCACCTACCACATGCACCCCTGGAAGGGTTAACTGGCTACACAGATCCCCTCGGCCACATCTGTGCTTATTATCCCAACTCTGCATAAATCTTCCCTTGCAAGTGGCCAGATGGACTCTGTCCTGTGGGGAAGAGGCCATTCTGAACCATCAGGATTATTAGCTTTGACCGGCTGTAAGGAAAACACACATTGTCCTGGCCAAGTGGGGATGAATCTGCTGCTTGTCCATGTGTTCTGAGTCAAGAATTCAGAAATCATATCTCTCACAAGCACTGTCTAATTGGCTGCTCATCCTCTGTAATCTGTTTATCAGAGTTAACTGGTCGTTTGTTTCTGAATCATCCTCTTTCCAATGGTGTTGCTCTTTGGGTGGGTTTTGAATGGTTCTCTGCAGAGCCTCCCACGAGGCACTGTGAGTATAAAAATATGCATTTGCACTTGTATATGTTACCCCCTCTGGGGTGATGGGCAGCCTTTGAAAAGATGCTTACACAAGTCACTGGCCAACTGCAGGTTCTTCCTCTGCCTCCTAGACTTCCCAAGAGCAAGGTCAAGTCAGTCTGGGGTTCAGTACCTCTCACTGACTGAGCTATAGCAGAGCATCCTGGCTCAAACCAGCAGAATTTTTGTCTGTGTCACAGGCGAAGAGGTTTTTGAAACATTTTATAGCTTTCTTTCTCCATTAAACCTGACAAATGTTGTTGTTGAATTCTCTCTCACTCTTTTGCTTGGAATTTCAGTTCTGTTCTGTGACTTTGTCAAAGTAGTGGGTCTATGGACCCAAGCATCACCATTATCACCTAGAAAGTTGTTAGACATGAAGAATCCTGCCCCTTCCCCAACCTACTGAGTCAGAATATGCCTCCCAACAAGATTTTTGTGCGCTTTCAAATTTGAGAAGCATCACTCCATGTATGTTTATTTCTCTATTACCTTCTCTTGAGGTTTCCACCCGTACTTACTTTGAAGCTAGAATTTTTATTAGGCTTTCAGATCTTAAGAAAAAAAAAAAAGACACATACACAGAGAAATTCTTTCCTTCACTTTTGCATGATGTCATTAATTTTACCTGGCCTGCTACAAGAAAAAAGCAAATTACATCCAACATATATATATACACACACACACATATGACTAACTTCTTAATTGCGTCTCTTAAAGCGGCATTCTGAAACCCCCATCGTTAATAGAGTCCTAAGTGTTGCCAAGATTAATTGAGAAATGCCTAAAGGCAAAATAAACACCAGCACAATTTAATTCAAAGCCATATCAGCTAAGAATGAAGGTGCAATTTGTGATAAAGATGTTAATAATTAGTTGTGGTCTGTTAAATTTTATATTCAGTGGTTCTGTAGAGTGAAGAAAGAATTCTTCAAGAGGGCAGAAATTAATGTTTCACCTTGACTGCTATTTTAATGTGCTTATTTTAACGGGGTCATCCTGTAGGAACCCTTGGGCACATTTCCAGTTTTACATAAATGTAGAATTAATTATTATGGAAGCATATAATTTTAGAGCTGGAATGACCTTCACAGTTATTTAATCCAGTTCAGTCATTTTACAAATAAGTAAGAGTTATGTGACTTACTTAAATCCTTCCACACAGTATTGGAACCTTGCTTCCCAACTCTCAGATGAGTGATGAAACCTTCTGAGATTACCCGGTTAGAACTTCTCCCTCTTGCCTCAGATTACCAGTGCATTGATTGTTGTATTGCTTCCAAGGCTGTTTCCCCACCTTGTGTTATGTTCTAGTTACTTTCACTTGTATGGTTGGGGTCTTGGGTACCCCATCTGATTCACTTTTATATTTCTTCATCATTCCTAGCTCTGTGTTTTGAAAACAGTAGTTGTACCATAAATTTGCATGCAGTGGTGTGCTGGAGCTGGTTTTGCCCAGGTTGCTAGATCTGATTGTGTCTTCACATCAATTGGCCATGGTGGGAGTATTTCCACCATGGAAATGGACAGAAGCTATAAATCAGGGATTTTGTTTTCTCCCTGGGGGGGAAAACCCTCTGTTTACACAATTGTCATAAGATCCCACAGGGCAACTGTTCTTGGCGAGACCTAAAGATCCATACGAATGTGAAGATGGCCCTTTACCCATGATTCCGTATGAGCTGACTTAAAGGATGGGGTAGCCAGTTGCTCATCCTCCTCAAGTTTCTTCAGGGATTGAGTTTGACCCAGGGAAAGTCAAGGCTCAGGACTGCATTAGTCTTTGCTTGTTTAGCTCAGTTCCTCTTACCTGCAAAAGCTATTTGGACATGAATGGTCATGGAAACAGAGTCTGAAATATTAGTACAGTTAAGTGAGAAAAAAACCCCACTAACTATTATTGGGGGGAAAAAAGTGAACAGGATGTTACTATGGCTGAAATGACAATTTTCTCTTTATTCTTCTCAAATACTATATATAAAATAGTAACTATTAATGCTCTGTAATGGCCTATATGGGAAACGAATCTCAGAGTGGATATATGTATATGTATAACTGACTCACTTTGCTGTACTCCTGAAACTAATACAAAATTGTGAATCAATTATAGTCCAATAAAAATTAAAAAACCTTCAGTGGCTCCCTACAACCTACAAAACAGCCAAATTCCCTGATGTAAGTCACACACTAGCCACAGCTTACGTTTCTAACCTCATTTTCTACCGATCACATCACCCACTGTTGATTCCCACTTTCCTTCTACGTTCCAGCCTCTGTAGAGCCTCTGTTCCGGCCTAACCCTTCCCCTGGAAAGCCCTCCTGCTCCCTCTCTGTTCCACCACAGGCTCTCCCAGGCTTCAGTTCCTACCCAGTCCCCTCTCCCATGGACCAGAGGTTCTGGGTAACATGAAAATCCTCTCTTGTGTGTTTCTCTTTAGGAGCAGGACCCGAGGTCCCATCGGCCCTGGCAAGTATGGTTATGGGAAAGCCCCATACATCTTACCATTGCAGACAGACTCTGCGCACCCACCCCAGAGGCTTCGGCGGCAGAGGCCCTCATCCCGGAATTCCAGGTCCCAGGGGGCATCTGGCTCTAGCCATGGCTACCACCCTTCAGCTCACCAGGCCCCCCAGCATGGACCTCTGTACCAGAGTGACAGTGGCCCACGTTCTGGACTGCAAGCCTCAGAGGGCTCTGTCTACCAGCTGCCTTTGACCCATGACCAAGGCTTCCCTGCAGCCTCCAGTCTCTTCCAGAGCCCAGAAGCAAGCAGCAGCCCTGGGCTGGGGGCCCCCAGGGCAGCTCAGAGCTTCTCCCAGCCCACCAGATCTACGGCCATCTCCTGCATCGGGGCCTATCGCCAGTACAAGCTGTGCAACACGAATGTGAGTACATACCGCCTGAGACTGGCCCTGGAAACATCTGCCACTCGTCTTTCTGTTGGTCGGCAGTACGCATGTTAGCAGACAGCAAGGCATGGTTTTTTAGACCGTGTGAATGCTCCCTTCCTCTTGTTCCTCTTCATGTGTTCTCCCATATACTTTTCTAAGGTTATTACTTTAGTAACTTATGGATAACTTCTTGAGTCATTTATTGATGATCATTATTGCTGATCAAGCTACTTCCACATTCTCAGTGGCTTTATATCAACACTATTTTTTCTTTGCTTATTTGCCTGTGAGTCAGGAGCAGTTTAGCTAATTTAGGGCAACCAATGGTGGTGCCAAAGATGGGGGAGTTTGGGGAGGTTAGACCCAGCATGGGTGTCATCCAGTAAGTTTCCTGTCGGCTCCCTGAAAAAGTCTGACAGTGAAAAATTGCTGAAGATTCCATAGTTGATGACTCTGCAGCAAAGCAAATTATATGTGGAAGCTACACAAGGTGACCAAATATGCTTTTTTTAAAAAACAACAACAACAACAACAACAATCAGTTTGTGTGCTGTGCTCACTCAGTTGTGCCCAGCTCTTTTGACCCCGTGGACTCACCAGGCTTCTCTGTTTATGGAATTTTCCAGGCAAGAACACTGCAGTGGGTTGCCATTTTCTCCTCCAGAGGGCCTTCCTGACCCAGGGCTTGAACCTTTGTCTCCCGCATCTCCTGCATTGGCAGGAGGATCTTTTTTTTTTTTTTTTAATCACTGAGCCACCTGGGAAACCAATATCAGTTTAAAGACTTTATATTGAGTTGGCCAAAAAGTTCTTTTGGGTTTTTCCATCTTACATAAAGGCCTGAAAGAACTTTTTGGCCAATTCGGTATAAAAGAGAAAGAAATAAGAGAATCTTTAAAGGTTAAATTTCAAAGTTGCTATATTTCTCATTAATTATTTAATCTGCCTTAATAGTCTTACTGGGTAACAGGACAGCTGTTATATATTAGCTTCAATTTCCTCATTAAAAATATATTTCCTGCCACAGAGTCCATAGAAATGACTTAATTTGTGATTTTAATAATTCCTCTGAATGCCTGGATTTCTTTTCAGCATGTTCTTCTACTGACAGACTTCAGGAATTATTGATTTTTTAAAGCAGTAATTTTCCTAAAGCCATTACTAGTCAGTCAGCCAGTAAGTCTTAATTGAGCATCATTGCTTGTCTTGTAATGGATGAGGCACCATGGAAGATAGAAGAAAAGTCGTATTATCCACCTCATAGAGTTGTTATGAGGATCAAAAGAGGTGATATTAAGAAAGTGCTTTGTAAACAAAACAAAAAAATACTCGTGCTCATCGAAAGACATGGTCTCTGTTCTTGAATATCCATTGCAATTCTTTTAAAATGAAATGAATTAATTTCTAGTAGAATACACTCTCCCATTGACTAGAATGTGTCTTAATTTTGAGGACCAAGTAATCCATAAAGAGAAGGAAAAGAGAGAAGGCATTTAGCATATATCAGCTTCCCAGGTGGTGCTAGTGCAAAAGCAGGAGAAGTAAAAGATGTGGTTTGATCCCTGGGTCGGGAGGATCCCCTGGAGGAGGGCATAGCAACCCACTCCAGTATTCTTGCCTGGAGAATCCCATGAACAGAGGAGCCTGGTGGGCTACAGTCCATGGGGTCACAAAGAATCCGACATGACCAAAGCAACTTAGCGTACCTTTAGGACGCTCAAACAGACCTGATATGTACTTAGCATTTCTTTCGTTTAACCTCTGTTCTTGAAGCATGCACTTTTTTCCAGGCCTGTGCTGCCAACAGCAGGGCTGTATTTGCCTAAGTAGAAGCTGTGGTTTCTTCTGGTGCTGGATAATTCCACTACTGAGGAGATTGAATTGCAAGGAATATTTTTTTTTTTTAATTCTTGTGAATTCATGATGTCTGCATCATTTTGCAAACAGGTAAAGCAGTGTCTCACACATCTTCTTAGACAAAGAATCCTTTCTTGACAAAGGATTGTACAGGTTTAAATCCCTTCTTTTCACTGTAACACTTTGCACCCCGTCACCCCAAGCCATATCCTACTTATCCTTATTGAGCCTAGAAGTCACAGTAATACACATCTTCTTTTTAAAATATTGGGGTATGGTTGCTTTACAATGTTGTGTTTCTGCTGTACAATGAAGTGAATCAGCTATATGTATATGTATATCCCCTTCTTCTGGGACCTCCCTACCACCCTCCCAACGCACCAATCTATGTCACCACAGAGCACCGAGCTGAGCTCCCTGTGCTTTGTAGCAGGTTCCCACTAGCTATGTATTTTACACATGGCAGTGTGTATATGTCAGTTCTAATCTCCCTATTCATCCCAGCTGCTTCCCCCTGTGATGTTCACATGTCCCTTCTCTACACCTGCATCTCTATTCCTGCCCTGCAAATAGGTTCATCTGTACCATTTTCTAGATTCCACATATATGCTTTAATATACTTTATTTGTTTTTCTCTTTCTGGCTTACTTCACTCTCTGTGACAGACTTTAGACCCATCCATATCTCTACAAATGACCCAGTTTGGTTCTTTTTTGTGGCCTAGTAATATTCCAATGTATATATGCAACACATCTTTATCCATTCCTCTGTCCCAGTGTTCATTGCAGCACTATTTATAATAGCCAGGATGTTGAGGCAACCTAAATGCATATCTTCTTTTTTTAAGCCCATGGCTTCTTGTGACTTGGGCTATGCCCCATGAACACTTTAAGACTCCCTGTGTTAGTGGCTCCTAGAACCACGCCTTGGTCTAATGATTTGTAGGAAGATCCACTGGGCTCAGCATACAGTTGAAGGCACAGTTATGACTTATGACAATGAAAGGCTACTGGGAAAATCAGCAAAAGGCAAGATGCATGGGGCCAGGTCCAGAGGAAAGCAAGCTCAGTCTTCCAAGAGTCCTGTCCCTGTGGAGTCACACAGGAGGTACTGCTTCATTCCCTCAGCAGTGAGTTATTACACATGTGAAGTATCGTCTACCAGGGAAGCTCATTACAGACGCCATGGCCAAAGTTTATACCCGGGCTAGTTCAGAGGCACCCTCTGCTGCTGCTGCTGAGTCACTTCAGTCATGTCCGACTCTGTGTGACCCCATAGACGGAAGCCCACCAGGCTCCCCTGTCCCTGGGATTCTCCAGGCAAGAACACTGGAGTGTGTTGCCATTTCCTTCTCCAATGTGTGAAAGTGAAAAGTGAAAGTGAATTCGCTCAGTCGTGTCCGACCCTTAGCGATCCCACAGACTGCAGCCTACCAGGCTCTTCCATCCATGGGATTTTCTAGGCAAGAGTACTGGAGTGGCGTGCCATTGCCTTCTCCGGAGGCACCCTCTACTTGCTACTTACTAAAGTGCCAGGCTCCCAGAAGAAAAGCAGGGGCTTAGCATAAAATATATTGTTTGTACAATATAGGTGGAGCATACTGACTCACACTTACCACTTAGGAAGTGGTGGGAACCCTTCTGAAATCCAAGTCCCCAGACATCAGCCGAAGACCAGCCTTGCACCAGGCTTTTCTGAGAGCAGTCTCGGTCCTGCTGTGCTGTCTTATTGTGCATTCTCCATGTGGACCCATGAATTCCAGCACCTTAGCCTCAGTGACCTTATGTAGACATATTTGTATCTTTCTCAATGTCCAAAAGGGGTGTTTGCGTGAGTCCCCCAATTATGTAAATCTTCCTACTCAAAAATGAAAGAGGTGAAGGGCAGTGGTATGAACAATTCCCTGTGAACAGTGAGTGTAGGCTTTTACTTATGTCCTTTCAAAGATTAAAAAATAATGCATGCATTTAGAGTTCTCTCCCAGTTATTATCTGGGAGAAGAAAAAGAAGGGAGAGTAACCCAGAGCTGGTTGGAAATATCCACTGATTTCAGAAATTCATCCCTTTAACTGAGTGCCCAGTATATCCCACCCCAGTTGTTTTATTTATTTTTTATTTAAAAAATGTTTTTGGCTGCACCACAGGGCATGTGGGATCTTTGTTCCCCAACCAGGGATTGAACCAGTGCACCTTTCAGTGGAAGCACAGAGTCTTAACCACTGCCTCCCCTCCCCGGGGAAGTCCCTCCCACTCCAGTTCTTGATGGAATGCCCCCTTTCTGAGACTTCCTTCACAGTGAAGGGCTCAGTTCTGAGCTGTGAGGTCATGTGTATGGCAGGTGGTCTGAATTAAGGGAAATGGTTTTTGCAGGCTTCCAAATCTCTAACAGTGTCTCATCACTGGTCATGATGTCTCCTTCAACACAGCAGAGAAGGTGCTAAATGAGCTACTTGTCAGTCATTACACTCGGTGCTGGGGCACTTAGTGAGGGGAAGAACTCTCGGAGCACAGAGCAGGAGGCCGCAGGGCTGGGGAAGGGAACAGTTGAGCTGGGCTTTCAAGGATGGCCAAAACAGGGGAAAGGGCATTTGAGGTCAAGGAAACAGCATGGTCATGGACAAGAAGACAGGGCTGGATCAGGATCTCGGGTGCTGCAGCGCCTGCCCGGTGGTAGGGACTCTCCTCCTTTGACCTCTTGCCTCCTGTTCTGTTGCTGTTCAGTCGCTCAGTCGTGTCCCTGTCTTTGAGACGCCATGGACTGCAGCACACCAGGCTTCCCTGTCCTTCACTATCTCCCAGAGTTTGTGCAAACTCATGTTTTTGCCCTCTTGCCTCCTCTTATCCACTATAAACAATCACAGTCTTTCTCCTTTTCTTTTTTCCTTAACTTTCTTTATTTTATTCTTCATTTCTTTCTTACTTGATGTGCTGTGCATGGCATCACCATCTTAGTTCCCCATCTAGGGATACAACCTGTGCCCCTTGCAGTGAAAGTGTGGAGTCAACCACTGGATGGTCAGCTGCTGCTGCTGCTAAGTCACTTCAGTCATGTCCGACTCTGTGTGACCCCATAGACGGAAGCCCACCAGGCTCCCCCGTCCCTGGGATTCTCCAGGCAAGAACACTGGAGTGGGTTGCCATTTCCTTCTCCAGTGTGTGAAAGTGACAAGTGAAAGTGAAGTTGCTCAGTCGTGTCCGACTCTTAGCGACCCCACAGACTGCAGCCTACCAGGCTCCTCCATCCATGGGATTTTCTAGGCAAGAGTACTGGAGTGGCTTGCCATTGCCTTCTCTGGGACGGTCAGGGAAGTCCCAAATAATCACAGTCTTAATGCGCAATTTATTCTTTAGCATCTCAAAATACAGAAGTATCACATGGTCTTGCTGGTCTTTCTTACATAAGATTGATGGGTGAGAAACATTTAAACCCAGTAAAAAATCAGAAAGCAATTCTAATCAACTGGCTTAATTGGTTAAGTCTTAAAGGCTTAGTGAGCTTGGGAGCAAATCTGAGCTGGATATAAACCCAAGCTCCAACAATAGGAGTTGAGTTTCCTTGGTCAAGTTACTTAACTCTTTGAGGACCATCGGTAATCTGGGGACAGTAATTGTACCTACTGCACAGAGTTGTTGTGAGGTTCAGATAAGTCCAGGTTTAAGCTTGGCATGTGCTGACACACTGTTAGCAGAAAAAAAGATTGGACCTGGATAAGTAAATGTGGCTGCAGGTAATGGAGTAAGATGCCTACATATCTGAACAGCTCCCATTTCCTAAGTGCTCAGTCATGGAATTGTGGATGAAATGGTCAGACTTGCTCAGGATCCCCTTTTGTCCTTTGAGTTACCTGTGGTTGAGGGTCCTTTCCTTTTGAAAGTGAAAGTGTTAGCCTTTCAGTTGTGTGTAACTCTTTGTGACCCCCATGAACTGTAGCCCTTCAGGCTCCTCTGTCCATGGAATTCTCCAGGCAAGAATCCTGGAGTGTGGAGCCATTCCCTTCTCCAGGGTATCTTCCAGACCCAGAAGTGAAACCTGGGTCTCCTGCATTGACTGGCAGATTCTTTACCATCTGAGCCACCAGGGAAGCCTTTCCCTTTGCCCAACCATAAAACAAGCTGAGAGACCCAGCATTTCAACTGTGGTGTGGTTTTAATGTAATCACCCTTGGGTCATATTTAAAGTGACAGAAGTCATCCTACAGGTATCTTCATGCCAGTGAAGCCTTTATGCCCTCAGATGTGCATATTTAATGTTGCTGCTGCTACTGCTGCTAAGTCATTTCAGTTGTGTCCGACTCTGTGTGACCCCATAGACGGAAGCCCACCAGGCTCCCCCATCCCTGGGATTCTCCAGGCAAGAACACTGGAGTGGGTTGCCATTTCCTTCTCCAATGTGTGAAAGTGAAAAGTGAAAGTGAAGTTGTTCAGTCGTGTCCGACCCTTAGCAACCCCACGGACTGCAGCCTACCAGGCTGCTCCATCCATGGGATTTTCTAGGCAAGAGTACTGGAGTGGCTTGCCATTGCCTTCTCTGTTAAGCCATACCATATACGGTAGTGTGTCTTTAGGATTGTTCCGATCATATAAGATGTACTCGATGAAATAGTACTTCAGTATCAGTAATAAATGCAGCCTTTATGATCTCTGAATATAGACTAAAAATAAGGAAGACTTTCTTTATCCTTGCCTGCATGGGTGTGAGGAAGTGAAGCTGACACACTTCAGTGTGAATAAAGAATTTATGGGGACTTCCCTGGTGGTCCAGTTGTTCAGACTCCATGCTTCCACTGTAGGGCGCGAGTTCAATCCCTGGTCAGGGAACTAAGTTCCCATATGGCACATGGTACAGCCAAATAAAGACATCATAAATAAATAAAGCTAGTCAATTAAGAAAAAAAGGATCTGTGGTCTTTTAGAGCAGGCATCTTCATAGATGTCTTCTAGTATAACACTCCTAGTCACTCCCTACTGTGGGTTTTTGCTTAGGGTCCATGAGCACAACCCTGACATTGATTGGGTTCAGAGACACTGAAATTAGAGGAAGCTCTGACCCTAAGCAAGTGAAAGTTCAGTGGGAGAGGGAGACTTATAAATATGTAACAACAAGCGCTAACAGAGTTTTGCCAAGAGAACGCACTGGTCACAGGAAACACCCTCTTCCAACAACACAAGAGATGACTCTGCACATGGACATCACCAGATGGTCAATACAGAAATCAGATTGATTATATTCTTTGCAGCTGAAGATGGAAGAGCTCTATACAGTTAACAAAAACAATACCGGGAGCTGACTATGGCTCAGATCATTGACTCCTTATTGCCAAGGTCAAACTTAAATTGAAGAAAGTAGGGAAAACCACTAGACCATTCAGGTATCACCTAAATCAGATCCCTTACAATTATACAGTGGAAATGAGAAATAGATTCAAGGGATTAGATCTGGTAGACAGTGCCTGAAGAACTATGGACAGAGGTTCGTAGCCTTGTACAGGAGGTGGTGATCAAAACCATCCCTAAAAAGAAGAAATGCAAAAAGGCAAAGTGGTTGTCTGAGGAGGTCTTAAAAATAGCAGAGAAAAGAAGAGAAGTGAAAGACAAAGAAGAAAAGGAAAGATATAAGCATCTGAATGCAGAGTTCCAAAGAATAGCAAGGAGAGATAAGAAAGCCTTCCTCAGTGATCACTGCAAAGAAATAGAGGGAAACAATAGAATGGGAAAGACTAGCGATCTCTTCAGGAAAATTAGAGATACCAAGGGAGCATTTCATGTAAAGATGGGCACAGTAAACCAAAGAAACGGTATGGAACTAACAGAAGCAGAATGTATTAAGAAAAGGTGGCAAGAATACACAGAAGAGCTATATAAAAAAGATCTTCATGGCCCAGATAACTGTGATGGTGTGATCACTGACCTAGAGCCACACATCCTGGAGTGCAAGGTCAAGTGGGCCTTAGGAAGCATCACTATGAACAAAGCTAGTGGAGGTGATGGAATTCCAGTTGAGCTATTTCAAATCCTAAAAGATGATGCTGTGAAAGAGCTGCACTCAATATGCCAGCAAATTTGGAAAACTCGGTAGTGGCCACAGGACTGGAAAAGGTCAGTTTTCATTCCAATCCCAAAGAAAGGCAATGCCAAAGAATGTTCAAACTACCACACAATTGCACTCATCTCACACGCTAGCAAAGTCATGCTCAAAATTCTTCAAGCCAAGCTTCAACAGTATGTGAACTGTGAACTTCTAGATGTTCAAACTGGTTTTAGAAAAGGCAGAGGAACCAGGGATCAAATTACCAACATCTGTTGGATCATAGTGAAAGCAAGAGTATTCCAGAAAAACATGTACTTCTGCTTCACTGACTATGCTAAAGCCTTTGACTGTGTGGATCACAACAAACTATAGAAAATTCTTAAAGAAATGGGAATTCCAGACCGCCTCACCTGCCTCCTGAGAAGTCAGTATACAGGTCAAGAAGCAACAGTTAGAACTGAACATGGAACAATGCACTGGTTCCAAACTGGTAAAGGAGTATGTCAAGGCTGAATATTCAACTTGTGTGCAGAGTACATCATGCAAAATGCTGGGTTGAATGAAGCACAAGATGGAATCAAGATTGCTGGGAGAAATATCAATAGCCTCAGATTTGCTCATGACACCACCCTTATGACAGAAAGGGAAGAGGAACTAAAGAGCCTCTTGATAAATGTGAAAGAGGAGAGTGAAAAAGCTGGCTTAAAACTCAACATTCAGAAAACTAAGATCATGGCATCTGGTCCCACCACTTCATGGCAAATAGATGGGGAAACAGTGAAAACAGTAACAAACTGTATTTTCTTAGGCTCCAAAATCACTGCAGATGGTGACTCAGCCATGAAATAAAAGACACTTGCTCCTTGGAAGAAAATCTATGACCAACCTAGACAGCATATTAAAAAGCAGAGACATTACTTTGCTGACAAAGGTCCGTCTAGTCAAAGCTAAGGTTTTTCCAGTAGTCATGTATGGATATGAGCATTGGACCATAAAGAAGGCTGAGCACTGAAGAATTGATGCTTTGAACTGTGGTGCTGAAGAAGACATTTGAAAGTCCCTTGGACTGCAAGGAGATCCAACCAGTCCACCCTGAAGGAAATCACTCCTGAATATTCAGTGGAAGGAATGATGATGAAGCCGAAGTGCCAACACTTTGGCCACCTGATGCAAAGAGCTGACTCATTTGAAAAAAAAACCCTGATGCTGGGAAAGATTGAAGGTGGGAGGAGAAGGGGATGACAGAGGATGAGATGGTTGCATGGCATCACTGACATGAACATGAGTTTGAGCAAGTTCCAGGAGTTGGTGATGGACCGGGAAGCTTGGCATGCTGCAGTCCATGGGGTCACAAAGAGTCGGACACGGCTGAGCAACTGAACTGAACTGAAGAACAAGTGCAGTGCTCAGGCAGCACTCTGCATGCTATATAGATCCTTTGAAATCTCCAGATAGTGGAAGTGAACCTGGCTTGGGTGAAGTGAAGTGAAGGCCTCCTGAAGGAGTGCAGTTGATTCAGCAGAGAGGAGAGTTTTCTAGAAAGGGGGAGTGACAGAGTTACGAGAGTCCTTTCAGGCTCCAGTAAGGGCTGAGAGACAAGAAGGGATGCTGGAGGACCGCTCAGTGGAGTGAGGTGCTTTTGCTTGAGCGGTGATGTCACCTGCAAATATATCTTCGGCAGTGAAGGAGCAACACCGGGAGGTGAACATGGTTTATCCACGG
Source organism: Moschus berezovskii (assembly GCF_049115385.1). Taxonomy (NCBI): domain Eukaryota; kingdom Metazoa; phylum Chordata; class Mammalia; order Artiodactyla; family Moschidae; genus Moschus; species Moschus berezovskii. Next base: position 93,484,149 of record NC_142468.1, read on the forward strand.
CCCTGGACACGTTCTCAGCTGTGGCTAAAAATAATAAGTATGCAAACATTGTGTAAACAGATACATTTCTTTTTTAAATAACTTTTTATTTTGTATTGGAGTATAGCTGATTAACAAGGTTGTGATAATTTTAGGTAAACGGCAAAGGGATTCAGCCACACATATACATGTATCCATTCTTCCCCAAACTCCCCTCCCATCTAGGCTGCCACATAATATTGCTGAGAGTTCCCTGTGCTATACAGTAGGTCCTTGTCGGTTTTCCATTTTAAATATATGCTCATTGGAGGTCAAGACTTGGGAACAGAAGGACTAGAGTCTTTCTTTATAGGGGTGACACATGGGAAGGAGAAGACCAAACCACAATCTGTCCTAGTGTCTGTGGAGATGCAGTAAAAATACAGCTCTTTTCTGCTAGCTGTTTCTAGGGTTTTGTAGTATTGTTATTTGCAACATCATTAACCAATCAAGACGTCTTATGCTGTTTGTCCTGGAGCCCTAGGTGTCCCTCTCCCTCCTTCTTCTCTTAAGCGCTCCTCCCTGGAGAGGACACTGACACACAGGCTCCTTCTGGATCAAGGAGGCTGCAGTGAGTCACCAGGTGCAAGGCAGGGACAACGTTTTGAGTTTTTAAACGGCTTTGCTGGCAAAGGAGGCATGATCCTGAGTTTAGACAGAGCGCACTTAGCGTTTTGAGGGGAAAAACCTCTGGGGCTAAAAAGCAGCTTTTAGCAAAAAACGGCTGTGATGAGTTGTGGTATCAGGGACTCTCCAGTAAATTTCCCTGGGGTGGGACTGACTTCTGACAATGGATTTGTCCACATGCAGAGTTGTTTCTGGCTCAAAGGAAGTGAAAATGAAGGGAGGATGTTGGACAAATCTCAGATGTAGCTAAGCTCTCTTTAGGCAGATTTTAATTCTATGCCATTGCTACTCTTATATGAAATGAGAGAGGAACTGATGAACAACTTCCCGTATGCAGTTTAAGGAGAAACTTTGCAAATGGGCCACATCAAGAAGTCAGTGCAGTTCTGTGAGGTATAAAATGTACCCGGAACTCTGGGGCCAGTTACTGGATAAACAAGTTCTCTAACTTCAGGGCTCAGCTTAGGTTTCTCCTGTCATGAACTTGGCACCAGCCGCCTTATCTGGGAAATACATGTGAATGTCAGTGCTGTTTGCAGCACTCTGCTTTCATCTTCTCAGACCACTCGGAATTTTCCATAGAAATATATGTGTGTGTGTATATATATATATGTATGTGTGTGTGTGTGTGTGAAATGGGCTTTCTGGTGGCTCAGATGGTAAAGAATCTGCCTGCAATGTGGGAGACCTGAGTTTGATCCCTCGGTTGGGAAAATCCCCTGGAGAAGAGAATGGCAATCCACTCCACTGTTCTTGCTTGGGGTATTCCATGGACAGAGGAACCTGGTGGGTTACAGTCCACTGGATGCAAAGAGTTGGACACAACTGAGTGACTAACAGATATATATGAAATATGTATATGAATATTTTGTGAACAGTGGCCTTATATATATAGTATATATAAGCATGTAAATATTAGATACTTTAAGCATAAATATTCAAATAAATTTCATACAGATATATGTGTGAAATATAAATGTATGAATCATACCCATAAATATGTTGTTGTTCAGTTGCTCATCGTGTCTGACTCTTTCCAGCCCCATGGCCTGCAGCACGCCAGGCTTCCCTGTCCATCACCGTCTCCCAGAGTTTGCTCAGGCTCATGTCCATTGAGTCAGTGATGCCGTCTAACCATCTCATCCTCTGATGCCCCCTTCTCTTCTTGTTCTCAATCTTTCCCAGCATCAGGGTCTTTTCCAATGGTTCGGTTCTTTGTATCAGGTAGCCAAAGTATTGGAGCTTCAGCATCAGTTCTTTAGGATTGATGAGACTGGTTTGGTCTCCTTGCAGTCCCAGGGACTTTAAAGAGTCTTCTCCAGCACCAAAATTCTTCAGTGCTCAGTCTTCTTTATTGTCTAGCTCTCACATCTGTATATGACTACTAGAAAAACCATAGCTTCGACTATGCGGGCCTTGGCAAGGTGATATCTCTGACTTTTTAATACGCTGTCTAGGCTTGTCATAACTTTTCTCCCAAGGAGCAAGCGTCTTTTAATTGCACGGTTGAAGTCACCATCTGCAGCGATTTTGGAGCCCAAGAAAATGCAGTTTGTTTCCATTGTCTCCCCATCTATTTGCCATGAAGTGATGGGATTGGATGCCATAATCATAGTTTTTTAATACTGAGTTTTTTATTCACAACTCTCACTTTTCATGATTACAAAAAGAAGTACAAATAGGAAGGAATATCACAGTGGCAGCAAGAGAGGTATATCCTCGTCCCTCTCTCAAGATGTAATTACAATCATTTAAAATTTAAATTTCTCCATAACTTGAAATAGTGTACCAACACCTCTGCTTCTTGATATATTAGCTTCAAATTTTCTCTGTTGACTCCTCACTCTGAAAGATAAAGAAATGACCCCCTTACGTCCACTCTGCTGTTCTCTGTTAGCCACATTTTATTTTCAATTATATTTTTATTATATATAGTATATTAATAATTTTTGTTTTATTGATTTGTCAATGTTTGGAAGGATCAATCAACTCCTTATTTTTCAAGATTAGAAATGTAGCGCCTAAGTGGTTCACCAAATTCTTCCCATGGCATTACATGTTTTGGTTTGTTTCTTTCTTTATTTTACCTTGGCCTATGAAATCCTTGCAGGAGAGTATTTTGAGGGATTTTTCTTTGCATCCTCAATAATTGCAATCATAGCAAGGGCACAGTGACTGTTTGCCTTTGAAGGAATTTCACGTCTTGCCTCAGCAGATGGCAGAGGGGAGGGAAACCAGGCTTATTAATAAGATTCTTAAAGTAGCCACTGTAAAATTTGTGCTCCCTGGGGGAATAGGAGCTTTGAATTTAAAAGTTTACTTTTTCCCACATACTTCCTGGTTTGTTATAAAAAGGATATTCTCTAAAAGAGAATATCCTCTAATTCTCTTTTAGAGATATTCTTCTTACAGATCTAGAGATACATGAATAATCTAAAGAGGGAGAAATAAACCAGCATTCATGGGATAAACGTAGGTTTGTATAGATATGTGTACAGAGTATTTAAGAAATAGGGTTCTCTTGGGTGAATGGATGGGCTTAGTTACATTAACATCCTTTGGATCTTTGATACACTTACTGAATAAGAGGGAAACTCCTTTCTCTAGGAGAAGAGTATGAACTTGGATAGGAAAAATAAAAGTGTCTGAGAATGGAGAAAACCTCAGTTATTTGTTTTTTTAATCCAAAGCCTTTACCAAGCTCTTTTGGGAAAACCAATTTGCTGACTGTCTAGAGGGCCCTGGAAGTGGTGGGAGGTGGCAGCATTATTGAAAAGTTGAGTTTGTTCCAAGTGACTTGGGAAAGTAGTTATTAAACATATTTGAAAACTGTGCTGGATCACTTGTAAGAAATTTTGATCCGTGGTTGTATGATTCTACAGCTGGGAAACAAAGCCCGTCTTCCATGTGTAGAAGAGAACACTTACCTGCTGGGCACTTAGAGCTTCTGGAACTGCTGGATTCATTTTTGATGGCTTCTTAGATTTCAATTCAGCTAACATGTATTGCATTACTATGAGCTACAAACTTGAGTATATTACTAATTTACTCCTCATGGAATTCCAGTGTTGGGGGCAGTAGCATAGGGTTTGGGATTGAAATGCAGTCATTTAGGCTATTTTAGAGGAGCAGAGTACTTTTCCCAAGGTCATGTAGGCACTTTCTCATGGCAGTGCAAGGACATTTTCTAGAGCTTGTTCTTTAGATTTTATCACTGTGGTGATATTAAATACATCATGTGTTGCTATGGTAGCTGGTCTTTTGATTGAATCCAGAGCAATGCAAAAGCTAAAAAAAAAAAAAAAAGAAGTGCATATTGGACCCAGGCAGACCCCAAGGTCATGTTTCTTGATGTTATCTTCATCAGGGATGATATTCTTCAGTCTCCTGGGGAACTGAAATAATTAATTACTGAAAGGTAATTGTGTGATCACTGACAGGGATCTCTTGAGCAGTGAAGTTATGTATGGGCAGTTGTCATCTCAGATTAACCAGGGTCACTAGAAACATAGCCAGAGTTTCCATAATAATTTTTGTGACTCATAGCAACTCCAAGCAATTGTCTAGATGGAACTTTGGATAGGGCCTCAAGTGCTTTATAAGGATTCTGCTCATTAAAGTACATCTTTATTCCGCTTCCCATAAGAGACCGGTGGGAATATCCCTCCTTCTTTGGGATGGAAGAGAGTCATTTGAAGGGAGGTTATCTCCCAGGGGCATTCTTTGGCTGTAAAGCTCCAGTCTTCGTTGGCTCCATCCTGAGTGAGCCTGATCTCTATCTCCATGGCTTTTCCCTCGTTTCAGTTTTCTGGCCTGAAGATTATGAGGATCTGTACCCATGGAAAGGATCAGCAGGAAATCTGCCCCAAGCCAACTCGCAGTGTAATACAGAGACAATTACTGATAAGGTGAGGGTGACTCAGTCTATGGCATCAGGAAACAACCCACTTAAAGTGTAACAAATGTAAAATGATCTGTAACCTGGAAGTTTTAACTTCAGAGAGTCTGTTGAAATGAGAGGAGATCGTACACTGATAATAGTATGACAAGTACAAACAGATGTAATCTACAGAGGAGACACGAAACAGAAATTCCCCAGCCCTCCTTGGTTTTCATCCTCAACCTTCAGCTCCGTAGTCTTTGTTACTGGGGCCGCTCCAGCGGGCCTCAGAGGCCGAATCTAAACCTGTTCTCCAGGATGTCTCCTGACAGTAAGCAAGAGGAGCTTACGGCTCTCTTGTCTGAGGATCCATTACAAATTAACTATGCTGTCCACACAATCGCGACGGGCACCTTGGCAGAGTGGTTACTGTCATGAGTTCTAGAGTTAAATCCTGACTTCCCCACATGCCCTGTGACCTTGGGCAGCTTATTTAACTTTTCTTTGCCTTTGCTTCCTCATCTATAAAATGGATATGAGTGGTTGTGCAGATTAAATGAGCAAATATACATAAATCCCATGGTGGGATAGCTGACATTTGGTGAGTGTCAATAAAAGTTAGCTATTCTTTTTTATAATTTTATTCTTTTTTTTATTTTTGGCTATGCTAGATCTTTGTTGCTGTCTGGGCTTTTCTCTAGTCATGGAGATCTTCTTGGATATACAGGAGATATACAGGTATCAAACCCTTGTCTCCTGTATTGGCAGGCAGATTCTTTATCACTGAGCCACCAGGGAAGCCCCCAAATTTAGCTATTCTTAACACCATCATCATCATTATCACCCCAGGCATCTACGTTCCTCTCCTGTACCATAATTCTGTCTCAATTACCCAGTTCCATATCTGGACTCCGTGAGGATTGCATTTTTCTGACCAGGTCTCTCCCCTCTTCAGAAAGTAGTGTGCTGACTTTCACTGGCAACTCACCTGGCCTCCTATGGGTCATCTTTCAGGGCACCTTGTTAACCTCCAGCTGCACCTTCCCATGCCAGGTGATCGCTGGGTACCATAGTCAATCTCTGGGCTCATCTGCTTCCTGGTAACCATAGGTGGATTTGCTGTTTTAGCACCTGACCCCTCACTGTGGGTCAGATGTCGCTTTAAGTACCCTGGCCTCAGGAGGCAACTGGGGCCACACTCAAATATAAAGAACTTATTGATCTGAGACAGGGTATCCTGAATGACCTATCACAGGTGGCTGGTAGACTTGGCAGATGCACATGGCTAAAGCCCCAGGCATTAGCATTAAAAACTCTGCCAAAATGTTAACAGCATTGAGCCGTTCCAGCTTTGCATGGCTATTTGTTTGGGAGAGCTCAATAGTGATATATTTGTATTATATAAATGTTAAATATTGCAGAAAAACTAGATAATACAAATAAACCGAGTTAATTATAAAAAGAAAACATCTATAACCCATCTTCCAGAGATAACCATTTTAATCTCTCTCACTCTCTCCACACACACAGACCACCCCCCCAACACACACACACACACACACAATCACTTTTTTCACTTAGTAGATTGTGGACTGCTTTCCATGTCATGAAATATACATTTAGATTATCAAGCATCAAATAATTCAAAATTATTCTGAAGATGTGTTGTTTCATGGTCCAGCTTTTTGGCACTATTTTGCTGCCAAATGATAATGGTGATGGTGATGTTAAGAATAGCTAAGCTTGTGGGCTTCCCTGGTGGCTCAGTGGTAAAGAATCTGCCTGCCAATGCAGTAGAAAAGGGTTTGATCCCTGATCCAGGAAGATGTCCACAACTAGAGAAAAGCCCACACAGCAACAAAGACCTAGCACAGCCAAAAATAAAAAAAAAAGAATAAAATTATAAAGAGGTTAAACAGACTGGCTGAGTTTTTATGGTGTACAGACAGCTTCTGATGCTGGTAACTGCCACCAGGTTAATTAGGGTGGCTCCTGGCTGGAGCCTCATTCAGAGCAGCTTGGCTTTATGTAGGTGTGGTTATTTGAGGAACAGGACTTTTGGCCCATTTGTTCTAGTCTCTTTCCATTACAAAAACCTGCCACCCAGCAGTGGATCTCAAGTTTCTAGTGATGGCCAGGGTGGGTGTTCAGCATTCTGGGCTCTGTCTCTCTGTCACTGTGGGACGTTTGGCAGGGTAACCCGTCTGTCCATGCCTCTGTTTCCTCCTCTTAAAATAAAGGAGTTGTACTTGCTTTTCTTCAGCTCTCACATAGCTCTGATTGCATGTTAAATCATTTGGAGTGTGATTGAGGCCTGGGAGTGGCTCTTATTTGTGGCTGCATAATCTGGTGCCAGGCTGGCTGCCCCAGGATCACCAGAGAGGGGGGCACTCCAAATGTGTATTCCTGGCCCTCTTCCTTATCCTCCACTGGGCTGAAGCCTGAGAATCTGTATTTTTAACAATCCCCTTAGCTAGTCTTTCTCATTGAAAGGATGGTGCCTGCTCCTAAGCTGCCCAGCTGACCTCATCCTAGTTGAACTCTCATTCTGGCAAAAGGGTTGTAAAAAGCATCTTAACCCCAAATCCTTCATAAAGGCAGCTGGTTTTGCTGGAAGCCTACATGGTTCCGGCTTTAGGACCTCCAGCAGCTTGGCTTCCACAGCCCCTGGAGACAGCTTTCCCCAGCCTGTCAGCTTCTCACCCATTGTCAGAGCTCAGCACACCCTGCCCAACCACCCAGCCCCCTTCCCCCGTCCCAGTTTCCATCATGTTCCTTCACATGGTTTCTTGCTCCATATGGTTTGGCTCAGGCTGCAGTAGGGTTATGACCACCCAGAGTGTTTGTCCCAGCAGCCCCCACCGCCCCACTGCTCTTCATCAAGCAGGGGATGCTTTTCCTTCACCTGGTTTCGTTCTTCCCTCTGTTCACTCGTCTTCCAGGAGACGATGTTTCTGATACATATAGTAGATTTCCTTCTAATCCTGTAGGACTTTATCTATTGTATTAGCACTTTACTTCAGAGACGTCTATCCATTCTGTTCCGTTCCGTCGCTCAGTCGTGTCCGACTTCTTTGCGACCCCGTGGACCGTAGCCTATCAGGCTTCTCCGTCCATGGGATTCTCCAGGCAAGAATACTGGAGTGGGTTACCGTTTCCTTCTCCAGGGGATCTTCCCGACCCAGGGATCAAACCCGGGTCTCCCGCATTGGAGGCAGACGCTTTAACCTCTGAGCCACCAGGGAAGCCCACTATACAGGGCTTTAAATATTTAAGTGGCCGCATTCCTATCCTGTCTGATTATTAAAATACAGACACACACACACAGGCACACACCCTTCGCCTTAGAGTGTGCTGGCTTTAAAAAGCTAGATCCTACCTTATCCACAATTTGAATAGGAGATTCTGATCTTATTTCACATTTATGTCCCATTTTACTCATATTCACCATTTATAAATAAGGAAGAAATAAGCCAGAAGCAGCTGGATATTAAACCTGAGTAGACTAGTATATCAGAATCACCTGGATAAATTAACAAACTACAGATTGCTGGACCTCATGCCAGACTTACTGAATCCTTGAGGGAGGGATCCAAGAGTCTGTACTTTCCTGGAGCTCTCTGAATGGCTCTTCTGTAGGCTGAAGTCTCGGATCTCCTCCAGTATCTACTGTGAAGAGAATTTAGACAAAATAAGATGCACCATCCTGCATTAGACAGTAGAGAGAATTTATTCCAGAATTTAGACTGGCAGGCAGCCTGGTGGTCACTAGACTTCTTGGGGTTCAATTCAGCCTCTGTCCTCACTGGCTGTGTGACTGCTTCATGCCTCAGTTTGGTCACTAGTAGAAACAAATCTGTAAAAATATCAATAACATTGGTCATCATGAGGGTTAAATTAGTTAATATGTGCATACATGCTAAGTCGCTCCAGTCTTATCCAACTCTTTGTGACTTCATAGACTTAGCCCACCAGGCTCCTCTGTCCATGGGGTTCTCCAGGCAAGAATACTGAAGTGGATTGCCATGCCCTCTTCCAGGAGGTCTTCCCAACCCAGGGATTGAACCCATACATCTTACATCTCCTGCATTGGCAGGCAGGTTCTTTACCACTAGCGCCACCTGGGAAGCCCTAGTTAGTATGCTTAAAATAGTGCTGCACATGGTAAGAGCGGTGTCTGTGTTTGCTGTGAAACAAACATGCACAAGAATGGCATGAGCGAAGTCAAACAGATGCAGATGGGTGGCCTCTCTGAGGGAGGTGAGCAGACATCTTTGTTAAGAGCAGGTTTAGGTCAGTAGTTTTCAAATTATGGTATGCAAAAACTTCACATGGGAAGCATGTTTAAAATGTAGTGTCCTTCCAAAGATTTGATTTAGTAAACTTGGAGTGAAGCTTTGGGATCTGAATTTAAAATTTTCGATGGAGGTGATCAGCACATTTTTGGAAACCCAGGTTTCAGTGGGGAAGTACAGGCATTTAACACTGGTGAAGCCTCATGGGATTTGGCTTGGGCCATGAAAAGATATGGATGCTAATTGCATATTTAATATCTGCTTTATTAGGTGTGTCCAGAAAGCAGTAGAAGTATCTGGGAGGTACAGTGTGCATCCTACAACAACAAGCCGTTCATGGGCCGGTTTTATGAATGGGAACCATTTGCAGAAGGTAAGAGTAGCCCCAGCCCTGTCCACAGGAATCAGTTTTGTCTGTTCTCCGACCCTGTTGCCTTTTTGTTGTTGCTGGAGGAACTGGTGTGATGCTGGCTAGAGTCGCAGTGCAAGGAGGAGCTGGTAGGGGTCTTTACCCAAGGTAGTAATAGCTCTCGGGTGACAGCTGGACCATTAGTCAGATGGGAGAGGCTTTGATCAAAGCAAGCAGCACCTGAGGATGGCAGGATGAGTGAGAAAGAACAGAATCGAGAAATGAGTGGAAGCAAGAGATTCAAGCTAAACTTGCGAGGAGTGAGCAAGTGAGCAAGGATAGTTTCCCTTTTCCTTGGTTCCTGCTGCAAGGGCTGGTATAATGGCTTAAGAGAGCGTGTAGAGTTGTAGGGCTGACAGTTGTTTGGCTTTTGTGCTGGGGGAGCCTCGAATGCAGTTTCCAAAGAGGAAGTGTGGTAGGCAACCATTGCAGAGCTCATCAGTACTGTTCTAGATCATGGAGTCCCTTTCCTTTGTTGTTTGTTTTGTTTTGATGAGGACCATTTTAAAATTCTTTATTGAGTTTTTACCATGTTGCTTCTGTTTTATGTTTTGGTTTTTGGGCCATAGTGAGTTGTGCTGATTCCGTTGTAAAATCCGTGTCCACATGTGGGAAGTCGTGCCTAGGTGTCAGGCCATGGGAAGATGGAGTCGGGGTGGATGTCTGCTCTGAAATGGGATGCAGGATTATTCTTATCTGCATGTTTGTCTCAGAGAAGTGTCTGTAGCTTGGATTGGATTCTCAAAGCGGTCTCATGACCACTGCCCATTAGAATCACTGGGGAGCCTTCTAGAAATACTGAGGCCTGGGTGCCACTCCCAGAGATTGTGATTTAATTGATTTAGGGTGCAGCCTGGGGATGGGGATTTTTTTTTTTTAAGATCACAAGTCATTCTGATGGGCACCTGGGGTTGAGAAACTCTAATCCAAGAGGGAGGCAGGATCTCAGAAGAGGTGGTGACTGGCTTAAAAGAAGGCGCAGAATCATGAGTGTTTTGTAAACCGTGAGATATATTATTATGTCAGGGCAACAGGACTTGGCAGTGAGCACTTAGAGAAGTAGCCCTCTCTTTTGTCTGAGCTGCACCCTTGCTTTATTGTTGGCTGTGGGTAGTAATAGCTGCTTTACCATGGTTCACTGGGAGGCAAGGTGAATTCCTCCAGCCATGCGCTGTCTGTCCCCATTGTTTACCCTGAAGCTGGAGCCATGTCACCCAACCCTCTCTGCTTAGTTCCACATGGTCCTCTGCCAGCTACCTGATCCTGTCAAGCCTGGTGGACTCTAGTATCAAAAGCTGTCTGCATCCCACAAAGAAAACTCGTGCTGATATTTTCACCTACCATCAGTGTTGCCTGTGGATGCCAGCTGTTGTCTATGTATGATTCTACTTTTTCTGTTCTTTTGTTTGCCCTGACTCAGGCTGGCCTTTAATTGTGAGTTGTCAAGTGGAAGGGGGCGGTAATTAACATCTGATTCAACTTTTTATTTTGGAAAATTTCAAACATATGTAAAGACAGATAGAATAGTATAATCATATGATAATAACCTTCTATACACCCATCACTTAATTTCAACTGATGGCCAGTCTTTTTCATGTATATTCCACCTGTTCGTCCCCATCCAAATATGGCAAATTATTTGGATTCACATTATATAGCATTATTCACTGGTGCATGTATTGATTAGAACTCTTGGTTGTAAGTGACCGAAACCCAGCCTACCTATATTTAAACAAGAAAGATACTTTGTTGGTCCTGTTACTGGGACGTCCAAGAGTGGGGCTGGGATTTAGATGTGGCTGCATTCGAGGGATTCAGTAACGTTAGGAGCCTGCTTTTCTCTCTTTCTCTTGGTCTGTTTACTTACTTCTCAGGTGGATGTACAGGCTTACATGGCTTTGAACTTGCAATCATAGTGAGAAAGACTCTCTCTTATCTAGTGTTATGGGTTGAATTATGTCCCCCAATTTCTCTATCTTATCCCTGGTACCTATGAATTTGCTTATCTGGAAATAAGGTCTTTGCATGTAATTAAGGTTCAGGTTAAGAAGAGGTCATAGCGGATGAGGGTGGGCCCTTAATCCAGTGCGACTGGTGTCCTTATATAAGGAGAAGAGACACAGAAACACACATTTAGAGGACACCCAGGCACAGACAGGGGAACGATGGCTATGCGACACCAAGGCGGAGCTTAGAGTGATGCAGCTACAAGTCAGGGGACACCAAGGATTTCTGGAAAATGCCAGAAACCAGGAGAAATAACAGGAAGATTCTTCCCCAGAGATTGCAGAGGGAGCAGGGCCCTGCCAACACCTTGAGTTTGAATTCCCAGCCTCCAGAGCTGTCAGAGAATAAATTCTGCTGTTTTAACCCACCCAGTCTGTGGTTATTTGTTACGGTGGCCTAGGAAACTGATATGCCTAATGAGGACTTCGGTCTCAGAAAAACCACACTGTGATCTTTTTTGGGTCATATTCCCATCCCTGGACATGAATTCAGGGCCTAGGTTGGGGGCAGTGGCCCTTGGGTTAACTCAGGTCTTGTGACTAGCCCTCTGGTGGGAAACCCACATCCCAGGAAGTGGAGGTGGGAAAGAGGGAGTTGGGACAGACAGAAAAACAGAATCTTCTACAGTAATTATTATCTACTTCTTCACCATAAGCCACTGAAATTTTGAAGTAGCCAGTGAGAATGCTATTTTACAAAGCATTTTTACAAATGTCTTACAAAGAAAAGAAAAATGCAGAACAGCAGCAGATTAAAGAAATCAACTACCTTCTGTACTGTGTTACTTTGTCTAGAAAATTCAGCATTCTTTAAAAATATTTACTGACATTAATATGTCTCACATGCTTAGGAGGAGAGGATCCCAGAGTCACTGAAACTGCATTTACTTTGGCTTTCTTTAAACAATTCTTCTTGCTGCTAAGATTGTTTTCTTGATTTTGTCCTCTTTCCTCTTAAATGACTCCCAGGCTGAGCAGTGGGAGGAAGACACTGTTAATGTTTCTGCAGGGTGTTCATATTTTACGGCTGGATTTTGCATTCGGCTGTTGGTTTTGTTTGGATGTCTGTTGCTATTCGCATGTGCCCACTTAGGGGAACAGCTGCACTCATTCAGCCCAATGCCACATAGAATAGTAAAAGCAGAGTATACTTTCTGATAAACACATTAATTTCACCACATGCTTCTTCTTAGAGCTTTAACTGCATTTCCTGGATATAGTGATCTGTCCTAAGATAATGCCTCTAGGAATTTTTCTCATAGACTTAATCCTGTAAAGACGATAGAAGCAGAATTCCAGTGTCTACGCGTGCCTGTCTACTCAGTATAGTGATAGTTCATGTGTCACCCTTGTCCCCCTTTACTCCACATTACTTTGGACTATACACTGTATGGTCAATGTAGCTGGAAGAGGACACTTTAATAGGTAGAGTCTTGTTCAGGTGCATTGGAGAAAATTGTACCTGTTTTCATAACTAGAATCTAGAATTTTGCTGGGTCACTGTGGGCTCTACAGCAGCGAGTATCAGTCTTAGTCCATAAGCCAGGGGACAGCTTTGTATTGGTATTTTAATGCACCATGTGTCCCCACGAGCTGAACTAAACAGAGCACAAATCTAAAAGCCAGAAGTGAGGCTGAGTCAGAAACTGGAGGTTGCCAACTGGTCGTATGACCAGGGCCAGTGTATCTGTCAGGACTGAGTGGCTTGAGCTGCAGGAACAAAGAGCTCCTGAGTCCTTATGATTTTAACAGAACAAGATTGTCTCTTGCTCAGACCACCTGTGTGAGGCAGTATGTGTTCTGCTCATTCAGGGGTCCAAGCTGATGGAAGCAGCATCTCAACTTCTGCTTCCACTGAGGCAAGGAAAGGGAACAAATGAATCACCCATGGATCCTTCACGCTTCTCCCAGAAGTGATCAGTGTTGTTTCTGCTCGCATCTCACATTTTAGCCAAAGCAAGTGACACATCATGTTTAACTTCAAGGGCAGCAGGGAGGTACCATCCTGCTGTGTGCTCAAAGCAGAAGTGGAATATCCATGGCCACCCTAATGACAACTACAGGCAGGAAGCTTCAAGAGAATTCACTGAGTGTGTCTTCCTTCTGTAAGTTTAGGTGACTTTTATCAGGCTGCTTGCAAGAAGAGTAGATTTGGCTCTAGGGAATGTTATAGGTGACACAGAGTCTCTAACAGTTACAGGGCCCTGAGCCATTTAGACTATTCTCCTTGATTAAAGCTCCAAGGGGCAGGGATGGAATGTTGGTGCCAAGGAGTGCTGCTAACTCCCCCACAAGTCTAGCCTTGGCACAGACCACATTGGTACAGGGGTCAAGGACTGTCATAAAAATGGACAATATTATCAAAATTGTATGATGTGAGGAAGGAAGGCTTAGAGCCAAGTGCTGGTGGACCTGGGATTAGGATGTTTATGTTTTACTGAAGCAACTTTATTCATTCCTAGAATTCTCTCTCCCTCAGCCCACCCCTCCTGCATAGACAGTTCATAGTCATCATGGACTTTTCAGAGTAGACAGAGAAGGCCTAAGGGAAAGGACAGGAGTTTTCCAATTTTCTACCCTCCCAGATCCATTCTGAAGCTCTTTTATCCAGGCATAGGAATACCTGGCAAGACAAGGTCATGTTTGCTCAGCATTTGAGTGTATCACTGAGGACAAGGGGCTTCCCTTGTAGCTCAGTTGGTAAAGGAACTGCCTGCAGTGCAGGAGACCCAGGTTTGATTCCTGGCTTGGGAAGATCCTCTGGAGAAGGAAATGGCAACCCACTCCAGTATTCTTGCCTGGAGAATCCCATGGACAGAAGAGCATGGAGGCTCCAGTCCATGGGGTCGCAAATCGGACATGACTTAGCGACTAAACCTCCACTGAGGACAAAGCAGAATCCTGAGAGCAACCTCTTTGTGAAAACAAAACAATGACTTAGGTTTTATACATTAGTTGAGTATGAATGAATGGTAGTGAGCTACCCAGCAAGAAGTTGGGGGTGTTTAAGGGAGGTATCTTAGGGTTGTAGACCTATATTTGAAGTCATTGTCTTTAGTGTGATAATTAAAGCCACTGTGATAGAGAAGACCTTCAAGAGAGTATAGAATCACGAGGACAGGTGACTCAGCGAGGAGGTTCGGAGTATATCCACGTTAAAGAAGCAGGGGAAAGGGACCCAGCGATGAAAGGAGCCTGAGAAGAGGTGGCACCAAAGTATTATAGTGCCTTATATCACCTCTAATAGTAATAAAGTTTATTACGGTTTATAAAATACTATTACATACACCACAATGATGGACAAACGAGATAATAGGAGTTGCAAGCACTTACTGTGTACCAGGCTAACCAATTTAATCTTTACAACAACCCTATGAGGTGAGTCCTATTATCAGCCTCACTTTACACAAGAAACGAAGGATATAATCATTAAATTACCCAAGGTCACCCAGATAGTAAGTGATAGAGCCAGGTTCAAACCTCAGAATCCCTACTCTCAATGCATATGAAAGCCAGGAGAAAGATATATAGAGTTGTGAGCATTTTAGACCAGTCTTTTGGTACCTGTTTTCCTTGTTAAAAACTATCTGAGTAATTAAAGTTTCCATTCCGTTCCGTTCTGTCGCTCAGTCGTGTCCGACTCTTTGCGACCCCATGGACTGTAGCCCACCAGGCTTCTCCGTCCATGGGATTTTCCAGGCAAGAATACTGGAGTGGGTTACCATTTCCTTCTCCAGGGGATCTTCCCGACCCAGGGATCGAACCCGGGTCTCCCGCATTGGAGGCAGACGCTTTAACCTCTGAGCCACCAGGGAAGCAACTTTCTTAAAAAAAGATAAAAGAAGAAGTGGTGGGGGAGAAGCAGTGAACACAGCTTAACACAGCAAGAAGTCAAGGGGAGGATGGGAACTGAGAAAATAAGACTAGGAGAGACTGTTGGGAAAAGCCCTGGAAAGAATCTAGAGGGGCGGCATGAGGAGGGAGGTGGGAGGGATCTTTAAGAGGGAGGGGACATGGGTGTGCCTATGGCTGATTCATGTTGATATGTGGTAGAAACTTTCATAATATTGTAAAGTAATTATCCTCCAATTAAAAATAAAATAAAATTTTAAAAAGAGGGTAGCCAGTGAATAGGGCTAGCTCTTCCTTTTAAAAATTGCCATGAAGAAGGCATATTGAGAGTGTTTGCTAACTTAATTTAAGGTAAAGAGAAAGGTTTGTTTAGAATGGTAGAGAAATGAGAATTCTGGAGATTGAGAGACTGAAACTTAAAAAGGAAGAATAAGGGGTTAATAGAATGGTACCTATAAACCTAGTCTATCCTAGAAAAAAAGGTGGAAAATAGGCACCATTTTCCCTCCAGGAAAAATTATATTATTGTTTCTCTGCATGCTGTTAAGACAAAACTTCTTCACCATTAAATGAAAATTCATTTATTTAAGAGCAATGAAAGCAATCATAGTTCCATAAAAAATATTTAGAATGTTCACAGCAACATTTTTCATGATAGCTTCAAACTGGAAACAACCCAACTATCTCATCAACAGGAGACTGAATAAACACACTGTGATACATTTATACAGTGGAGTATTACTCAGTAATAATAAAGAACACTCTGCTGCCGCTGCTGCTGCTAAGTCGCTTCAGTCGTGTCCGACTCTGTGCGACCCCATAGACGGCAGCCGACTGGGCTCTGCTGTCCCTGGGATTCTCCAGGCAAGAACACTGGAGTGGGTTGCCATTTCCTTCTCCAAAAGAACACTCTACTGATACATATAATGATCCAGGTAAATATCAGAAACATCCTGTTGACCAGAGTAAGCCAGATATGAGCCTATACACTGCCTGATTCCATTTATATTTTGTTCTAGAACAGGGAAAATTGGGCCACACTGATGGAAGTCAGAACAGTGTTTGTCTATGGGAGTGGGGGAAGGAACAGCTGGAAAGGCCCATGTTGGAGCTCTGTGGAAGGATGGTCATGTTCCAGATCGTAATTGGCATGGCTGTGACACAGGTTTGTGTAGTTGTCGAAACCCATCGACTTTACATTTGTGATCCATGCATTCTACTGTATGTAAACGATACTTTAAAAAGCCATTAGATTCTCTTTCCCATTCTGTCTCCATTCCTAAAAGTAAAATTTAGAGCTAATATAAATTTCACCATTATAGAACTATTCTAAGCCTTGCTAGTTTGCCTCTCTCTCTCTTACTCTATTTTATTTTAAATACTCTTTATTATTGAGCATAGAGGCACAAGAGGATTTTAGGGAGAATGTACTTATATTCAGAGTATCATTTTTGGAATCATTTAGGATCATAGGGTTTAGTTGAGCCTAGAAATCCTCAACTAGGTCCAGAATCTGAAGAAGCAAGCTGCCTATCTGTGTAAGTTAGCATTCTTCTTTTTTTCACAAGCAGCAGACACCAATTTTGGCTAGGTCAAACACAAAAGGATTTTGTTGGAAGGCTATCCAGAAGCTCTAAGAATCAGTAGGAAGTGTGTGGGAGCAGGCTGGGTGAAGGACAGATACAAAGAGGGCACTGGGGATCCGGGTGGACAGAACTGATGGTCTTACTTGCCTGCTGCTGGTGTTGCTGCCGTGGGTACATTTTAACAGGTTTCTTCATCCAAGACTCAGAGCCCTGGAAATAAGAGCCCTATGGCTTGGCACAGGCCACATGCCCACTGCTTGGCTGGGAATAGAAGGGTCGGGGGAGTCCTGATTGACAGTCCTACCAATACTACGTGCAGAGGAGGAGAATAGATTCCCAGAAAAGAAATCCAGGTGCTGAACCAAAAGAAGGAAGAATGGGTCTGGGATGGCCCAAAACAACTGATACCCATGATGGGAACTCATGACAAGTCAGGATCCCCACCTGGTTTGTCAACTGTATTTCTTTCTTTTTTTTTTTTTTGTCAAACTGAAGGTCAAGTTTAAATTTAATGACTTTGGTATTAACTATACACATACTAGTAAGTGCTAAGACTTAAAATCTTCTGGGTCAGTTGTGACTCCAGATAGGATCCAGAGAAGAGTTCTAAAATCTCTTCTCTGGGTTTTATGGAGACTTTCTTTACCCTCCTGTGTTAGCCTCTTAAGGCACTGTGTCAGCCTTAAAAGGGCACTGGAAAGGGCGATGTCAACTGTATTTCATGAGACTTTTTGACACCTTTGAGGGGCTATTGGATTTAGACTATAACGTGTGATTGTCATTCTTTCCTTCTCGTGTTTACATTTCTGAAGACTTCTTCAGATAGGCCTCCTTATATAGGTATGGCACGTGACTGTGTGGGTTCCTTCTGCTTCCACACATTGTCAGATGTAATTTGGACTGACCAGTGTGCATTTGCACAGGGACATGGGAGAGAGGCTGGGGTTCTGTGGTACCTTTATCCTGTGGCATGCTGTGTTGAGGATGACCTCAGGAGGAAGTGAAGGGGGCTAGTAATGGTTGTTCTTTTCCTGCTGATTTCTGTAATCCTGGACAGACTCTTTGGTGGGATTATATGTGTAAAGTACACCTAGATCTGTGTACCTTAGATCAAGGGGGCCTTAGGAAGCGTCACTACGAACAAAGCTAGTGGAGGTGGTAGAATTCCAGTTGAGCTATTTCAAATCGAAAAGACTATTCTGTGAAAGTGCTGCACTCAATATACTAGAAAATTTGCAAAACTCAGCAGTGGCCCCAGGACCAGAAAAGGTCAGTTTTCATTCCAATCCCAGAGAAAGGGAATGCCAAAGAATGCTCAAACTACCGCACAATTGCACTCACCTTACACGCTAGCAAAGGAACGCTCAAAATTCTCCATGCCAGGCTTCAGCAGTATGTGAACCCTGAAATTCCAAATGGTCAAGCTGGATTTAGAAAAGGCAGAGGAACCAGAGATCTAATTGCCAACATCCACTGGATCATTGAAAAAGCAAGAGAGTTCCAGAAAAACATCTATTTCTGCTTCATTGACTATGCCAAAGCCTTTGACTGTGTGGATCACAACAAACTGTGGAAAATTCTTAGAGATGGGAATACCAGACCACCTTTTCTGCTTCCTGAGAAATCTATATGCAGGTCAATAAGCAACAGTTAGAACTGGACATGGAACAACAGACTGGTTCCAAATCAAGAAAGGAGTATGTCAAGGCTGTATATTGTCACCCTACTTATTTAACTTATATGCAGAATACATCATGCGAAATGCCAGGCTGGAAGAAGCACAAACTTGAATCAAGATTGCCAGGAGAAATATCAGTAACCTCAGATAAGCAGATGACACCACCCTTAGGGCAGAAAGCAAAGAACTAAAGAGCTTCTTGATGAAAGTGAAAGAGGAGAGTGAAAAAGTTGCCTTGAAAGTCAACATTCAGAAAACAAAGATAATGACATCCAGTCCCATGCTACATCATGGCAAATAGATGGGGAAATAATGGAAACAGTGACAGACTTTATTTTCTTAGGCTCCAAAATCACTGCAGATGGTAACTGCAGCCATGAAATTAAAAGATGCTTGCTCCTTGGAAGAAAAGCTATGACAAGCCTAGACAGTGTATTAAAAAGGCAGAGATATCACCTTGCAAAAAAACGTCCCCGTAGTCAAAGCTATGGTTTCTCCAGTAGTCATGTATGGATGTGAGAGCTGGACTATAAAGAAAGCTGAGTGCAGAAGAATTGATGGTTTTGAACTGAGGTGTTGGAAAAGACTCTTGAGAGTCCCTTGGACCGCAAAGATGTCCAACCAGTCAATCCTAAAGGAAATCAGTCCTGAATATTCATTGGGAGGACTGATGCTGAAGCTGAAGCTCTAATACTTGGGCCACTGATGCTAAGAACTGACTCAGTGGAAAAGACCCTGATGCTAGAAAAGATTGAAGGCGGGAGGAGAAGGGGACGACAGAAGTTGAGATGGTTGGATGGCATCACTAACTCGATGGACATGAGTTTGAGTAAGCTCTGGGAGTTGATGATGGACAGGGAAACCTGGTGTGCTGCAGTCCGTGGAGTCGTAAAGAGTCAGACATGACTGAACCGACTGACTGACACCTAGATCATGTGTTCCCCTCCGTATATAAAGAGAAAGAAGGATGTAGGGTGGGGCACATGGTATCATGTCTCTGTGAGTGTTTTTCTGGGAAACTGAGGATTTGGAAAAGAAAAGATTATTTGAGGGAGAACCTTGCCCCTGCTCTTAAGTATTCTGGAAGGTGTAAAGGATTCATGTAAAAGCAGTTTCTTTCCTGGCACTTGCACCAGTGTCATTCTAGGCAATTAGTAAAGAAAAGCCTCAGGATATATTTCAACATCTAAAAAGCAGATTAGTCTAAATGTAAATAATTTTGAGGATTTAAAGGCAAGGGTAAAGCTTAAACCCATTGCAAAATATTCAATAATGAGACCCAGTCCTGTCATTTCTCTCCTGAGAAGCTCAGCTTTCTTCAAAGACTGCCTCCGTCCTCGTGGTGTGTCTGGTCAGGATGAGAAAGGTCAGATGTCATTATTTTACAGACTCAAGAACTGAGCCTCCAGGTTGGATGATCTGTCCCGGGTCGCAGAATAAAATAGAAGGATCAGATTAAAAGAGATGTTACATAACCACAGCCTGCTGATTTCAGAGCAGCCATTTGCCTCAGGGGCTGTGAAAGAATTTTTCCCTTCATGTAACCAAGCCGTGACCGATTTGGTACCTTTGAAAACAAACAAATGTGTTTTTACATCAACTGAGACTTTTCCAGGAAATCCTGGGACTCTGTCTTAATCCTTGTAGCACAGTTCTCTTACCCTTTGAGCAGATGCCTCTGATCATAAATTGGTAGAGCTGGGTCCCAAAGGAGTGGTCAGGACCTTTGGTTGCACCTTGCACGGATGTTTGAGACATTAGTATGGGGCCAACATCAAGAGGTTTTCAGAATTAGAGGTCTTAGAGCTGGAAAATAACCCATGAAAATGCAAATTCTGTTTAAATTATAAATCCAGCCCATCCTTGTGCATATTGATGAAAGAAATTCTCCTTCATCTGCATAGTCCCTCCTCAAAAGCTGTTAGACAGCAACCATACCTGTCGGTATCTGTTCCTTAGAAATTGCAGTGAGAACATTCCATGAGTCAATGGAACTTGTTAACAAAGGATTAGAGGAAAAATCTGTTGTATATGTGGGGTTGGGTAGGAGGAAGGGAGAGAGCAAGCTCCAGCATTCCTGTGTTTACCAGGCGGTTGGCTTCACCTTCCTCTTCACAATGCCTATACTTTGTAATAAGGCCATTCTTATAATGCCACTATAATTCATCCTGGGATGATTGTTGCCTGGCTACCCTTTGGAACCACATTGAATGAAACCTCCAGGTTCCCCCTTCAGATGTTTGAAAGCAGCCATCTTGTCATTCTACATCTTCTTTCACCAATCTGCTAAATATTTATTTCCTTCAATTGACTCCATATGTACTGGAGTACGCCACTTGTTTATCATCCTATCTACTCCCTTTAGAATCAATATGTGAGTCATAACAAGCAGCTCTGGTTGAGTGTGTCTCTGGTGTGCAAGGCTCAGAAGCACAGAGTGTCACTGGTGTGGATTAGTGATGTCTTACATATATGGGAAGGGAAAACTGTATTGGGTTAGTTTCCTGTGCTGCTGCTGCTGCTAAGTCACATCAGTCGTGTCTGACTCTGTGTGACCCCACAGATGGCAGCCCACCAGGCTCCCCCATCCCTGGAATTCTCCAGGCAAGAACACTAGAGTGGGTTGCCATTTCCTTCTCCAGTGCATGAAAGTGAAAGGTGAAAGTGAAGTCGTGTCCGACTCTTCGCGACCCCGTGGACTGTAGCCTACCAGGCTCCTCTGTCCATGGGATTTCCCAGGCGAGAGTACTGGAGTGGGGTGCCATCGCCTTCTCCAGTTTCCTGTGTACAGCAGAGTGATTCAGTTGTACATATACATACATTCATTCATTCTCCTTTAGATTCTTTTCTCTCCTAGGTTATCACAGAATAGTGAGTAGAGTTCCCTGTGCTGTAAGTAGGGTCTTGTTGGTTATCCGTCTTATGTATGTATGTTCATCCCAGGCTCCTGACTTGTCCCTCCCCTCCCACGTTTCTCACTTGGTAACCGGAAGTTTGCTAACCTCAACATCTGTAAGTTTGTTTCTGTCATTCACACCGTGATGACATACGTGCCAGTTAACCCAGTAATGAAGGAAATGATGTGAACAGATGTAATGAATGCCTCAGTGTACTAGTTATGTCTAAAACATGTTCACATTTAAAATGTAAATAAAACACCAAATAATATGTAACTGATTGTAATTTTCCAAGAGAAGACATTTAGGATGGCTGAATTAGTCAGGGACAGGCCTGGGTTTCCCAGAGTAATCCTTCAAATCAAGGCTTCTTTCAGGGGCCAGTGTATCTAGAGGTAGAGAAACTAAATCAAGGATAGTTTCTAAAAACTGGATTGTCTGCTATCGATGTATTAAATAGGTTTCATTCTGCATTTGGAGTTGTGTTTCCTGTCTGCATCTGAGGCTGGGTTGACTGAAGCAAAATCAAATGAAGTAGTGGCAGTGATTTATATCTGAATTATCCTGGTTCCAGACCCAGTTATTTCCAGCCTGAACTATGCAGATAATTTGTCATTGTGTCCTGAGCACACATGTGTCATTATCACACCTCTTTCCTGCAAAACCTAGGAGACACGAACAGCTATTTGAGGTCCTTTGAACCCAAATACTTAGGAACCTAGTGTTTATTGGGATATATATTTTTCCTTAAGATTACTAATTGTGATATACAATCCTGAAATAGAAGGCTGTGGTTCACAACCATTTCTGTTCAAATGGGAGACATTTCTGGATTGTTGCTTTTCTCATCTCTTTCCTGTTCTGCAACTCTCACTGCTCCACTCTCACCCTTGATGGAAACCAGTGATCACTGAATGGCCCACTGAAGGAGACGTACCTTTATTGCTCTTTCTGTGCTGGGGCTAACATGGTGCAGCTCGAGCTGCGCCTGGAGCTAAGCAGAAGTACTATCACTGTACTATACAAGTCCTTCTGTTAAGCTCACGCTTTCATGGTTAGTGCTTAGTTTTTAATCTGGATTTTTTCATTCTTTTGGGGTTGCAAGATATGCACATACACATACCACCACTGCCACACTGCTTCCACCACCACCACCACCACCCCCCCCCCCGGGAGGAAACCACTGTTTAATTTGTTGACAAACATGTGTGGATATGTTTAAATACTTTAGAAGTAAATCAAGGAAAGTTCAAGTTCAGTTCAGTTGCTCAGTCGTGTCCAACTCTTTGCAACCCCATAGACTGCAGCACACCAGGCTTCCCTGTCCATCACCAACTCCCAGAGCTTACTCTACTCATGTCCATTGAGTCAGTGATGCCATCCAGCCATCGCATTCTCTGTCGTCCCCTTCTCCTCCCGCCCTCAATCCCTCCCAGCATCAGGGTCTTTTCCAGTGAGTCAACTCGTCACATGAGGTGGCCAAAGTATTGGAATTTCAGCTTTAGCATCAGTCCTTCCAATGAACACCCAGGATTGGTCTCCTTTAGGATGGACTGGTTGGATCTCCTTGCAGTCCAAGGGACTCTCAAGAGTCTTCTCCAACACCACAATTTAAAAGCGTCAATTCTTCGGCACTCAGCTTTCTTTATAGTCCAACTCACATCCATACATGACCACTGGAAAAACCATAGCTTTGACTAGATGGACCTTTGTTGGCAAAGTAATATCTCTGCTTATTAATATGCTATCTAGGTTGGTCATAGCTTTTCTTCCAAGGAGTAAACATCTTTTAATTTCATGACTGCAGTCACCATCCACAGTGATTTCGGAGCCTAAGAAAATAAAATCTGTCACTGTTTCCATTGTTTCTCCTTCGATTTGCCACAGAAGATGATGGAAGCTAGTGAAGGTGATGGAATGCCAGTTAAGCTATTTCAAAGCCTAAAAATTGATGCTGTGAAAGTGCTGCACTCAATATGCCAGCAGATTTGGAAAACTCAGCAGTGGCAACAAGATTGAAAAAGGTCAGTTTTCGTTCCAATCCCAAAGAAGGGCAATGCCAAAGAATGTTCAAACTGCCCCACAATTGCACTCATCTTACACCCTAGCAAAGAAAGCAGAAAGAAAATGAAGTCACTCAGTCGTGTCCAACTCCTTGCGACTCCATAGACTGCAGCCCACCAGGCTCCTCCATCCATGGAATTTTCTAGGCAAGAGTACTGGAGTGGGTTGCCATTTCCTTCTCCAGGGTATCTTCCTGACACAGGGATCCAACCCAGGTCTCCCTCATTGCAGGCAAAGGCTTTACTGTCTGAGCCACCAGGGAATCCTACCCTAGCAAAGTAATGCACAAAATTCTCCAAGCCAGGCTTCAACAGTACATGAACTGTGAAATTCCAGATGTTCAAGCTAGATTTAGAAAAGGCAGAGGAACCAGAGATCAAATTGCCAACATCTGTTGGATCATAGAAAAAGCAAGAGAATTCCAGAAAAACATCTACTTCTTTATTGATTATGCCAAAGCCTTTGACCGTGTGGCTCACAGAAACTGTGGAAAATTCTTAAAGAGATGGGAGTACCAGACCACCTGACCTGCCTCCTGAGAAATCTGTATGCAGGTTAAGAAGCAACAGTTAGAACCAGACATGAAACAACAGACTGGTTCCAAATCAAGAAAGGTGTACCTCAAGGCTGTATATTGTCACCCTGCTTATTTAACTTAGATGCAGAGTACATCATGAGAAATGCCAGGCTGGAAGAAGCACAATCCGGAATCAAGATGCCGGGAGAAATATCAATAACCTGAGATATGCAGATGGCACCACCATTATGGCAGAAAGTAAAGAGGAACTAAAGAGCTTCTTGATGAAAGTGAAAGAGGAGAGTGAAAACAAGGAAAGACCCCATATAAATTATAGTCTGGAACTGTAGATAACTACGTTAGACTGCTAGGTAACAGTTTTGTAAATGCAGGTGATTGATAACTGATTACCAACTTTGGGCTAATCAACAGACTTTACAAGATTGCTATTTAGTAATTAATGAAAAAATAAAGCTTAGGAGGACAAAACTCTCCATTGTACTCAGTTAATCTTGTTCTTCTAACCTTTGTTGCAAATGCTTTTCATCGTGGAGGCACGGAGGAGAATGGGGAGTAGATACTAACAGGGAAGGTTTGCAGTTGGGAAAATCTGAAGTGGAGCAGGTTATGGGTGAAGAGAGCCAGATATTTCAGGGGTCAGAGCCTCTAAGTAGCTGAGCCTTGTCATGAGTTTAGTGAGCAAAGAGTCACCAGCAGAATAAGGCAAGAGACTGGCAGGGCAACCATAGATTTCATGTTCACCAAATTAATTTTTATTTTTAGATTTTATCAAGTTAGCCATAATTTATTGGGCTGAGTCAAGTTTTGGTCAGGGGAGTGATTTGAAGTTTGGGTTAATCCCTGGAAGCAGCTTTCATCTAAAGTCATGTTCTAGCAAATGATTTTTTTTTTTTAATTGAGCAGCACATTCAAAATAGGTCACATTTAAACAGGACAGTGGAGCTTTTGGTTTGGGGGAAATTTTGCAGTTTCTGTTCAGAGATGTGTCTGCTTTTATCATTTAGGCCTTGCCTGTCTTTAGGAAAGGGAGAAAGTAGAGGGATGGGCTTTGACCTTCCAGTCAATTCATGTAACTTCTTGATGCCAAAAATTAGAAAGGAGAAGCATATCAGATTCATAAGCATATCAGCCCAAATTCCATTTGCTCTTAAGGTTACGTAACTGCTCATCATGTAATACCTTGGGCCCTTGTCCAAGGAGCATGTAGATATTGGCAGCTTTACGTGTTTTAATAGACCCCCATCAATCAGTCACGATGCCTTGTCCCACACCCAGTTGCCTTGTTTGTTTAAGCCGGCTTTGGAGGTTGTATAAATAGCTTTAGCAACCTACTCTCCCACCCCTGGTGATAAATGGCACCTTCAAAAAATCCCTTGGCATGTTCTTTGGATTCAGAGGAGTAGAATTTGATCCACTCATGCTTATGATGATTATCAGTCTTATTCCCTGTATGTTCTTATGTGTTCCAGGCAGGGAGCATGGAGGGGCCCCTGGGTTAACTGCTCCCACCCTGCTCCCTGGACCTCCCAGGCCTCTGCTCTTTAGAATCAGCAAGTGTATAGTCCTGCCTCATGGAACCTGCCAAGAGGCTGCCAAATGAAACTGTGCCGCAGGACTGGACAGGTGAATTCAAGTTCACACAGAATGGAAATGTACACTTTTCCTCTTCTGTTCCGTTCTGTCATTCAGTCGTGTCCGACTCTATGCGACCCCGTGGACTGTAGCCTACCAGGCTTCTCCATCCATGGGATTCTCCAGGCAAGAATGCTGGAATAGGTTACCGTTTCCTTCTCCAGGGGATCTTCCCGACCCAGGGATCGAACCCGGGTCTCCCGCACTGGAGGCAGATGCTTTAGCCTCTGAGCCACCAGGGAAGCCCACACTTTTCCTCTTAAAAAATACAAATTAAAAAAAGATTACTACAACACGTCAGCATTGATTCAGGCAGCCACCTTTTGTTCTATGTGAGAGATAGCCTTGGGCCAGCAAGAGGGACAGTGAACAGAGGACACAACCTCAGGAGCACAAACCCCAGCCTCCTTGGACCACAGTAAGAAATGACCTCCTCCCACTGTGAGGATTCAGTGAGATGATGTGTATAAAGCATGTGTATAAAGGTTGTAAGTTCCACCATTGATGACCAGGTGCCTGCATCTTCAGAAGGGTAAATGGTATGGGACAGGTCTTCCCTGGTGGTCCAGTGATTAAGAATCTACCTGCAGGAGACACAGGTTTGATCCCCAGTCTGGGAAGATTCCATGTGCTGAGGGGCAACCAAACCCATGTACCTCAGCTCCTGAAGCCCATGCTTCTAGATCCCATGCTTCAAAACAAGAGAAGCCACTGCAATAAGAAGCCCATGTACCACAACTAGACAGTGATCCCCACTCACTGCAACTAGAGAAAACCCATGTATAGCAACAAAGACCCAGTGCAGCCAAAAAAAGGACAAAAATTTAAAAAATAGTATGTATGAGGCATACGCAGATGTTGGGAAAGGCATTCCAGGCAGAGGGAACAGCCCAAGTGACAGTGCAAAGGTGGAAAATATAGAATGTCTCAGGGGAACGCCAGGGAGTGTCCTTTGGCTGGAACAAAGAGTGTATAAAGGGAAGAAAAGCAGGATAAGGTTGGGCTGGAAGTCTGGGGCCAGATTACGAAGGGCCTCAAATAGGAGGCTGAGCAAATTGGACTTCGTTTTATAGCCAGTGAGGAGCTATTGGGGTTTCTTAAGCAGGGGAGTAACATGATCATAGCTGAGCTTCAGGAAAATTAATCTGGCAGCAAAGTGCTGCAAAACCTCTTTGGAACAAGAAGGGGGTATAAATAAATAAATAATTTGAAAATTTGGCAGGAGTGTTTTCAAATACGTTCTGAAATGTATATGCTATATATTTTGAAATGATAATGTCTTTCTTGTTCTTTGTTTTCCCCTCATAGCAGCCAAATTCCCTTTTTGTTCCCTCTTTTCTTTCTTTTCTATGTTCCCTCCCTCCCTCTCCCTCTTTCTCTGATTCTCTCCCTTACTTGCTCAGGCTCGTTTACTCTGCTGCTCCTTCTCTGTCTGCCTTTGACGGTGAGTGTTCTTTGGGGCGGTGGTGGGGGGAGTGCAACCCAGCCAGAGGTTGAGGGTTCCAGCACAGTGCTTCCCAAAGGTCTAATTGTGGGGACTCTGTGTCCACTGTGATGGAGCTCCAGTACTGAAGGCAGGGCAGTCATCCAACTTTGATGGTCACCAGTCCCAACCATACAAGATATAGGTATTTTGAATGAATAGGCAAATTCCTGTGATTCAGTGTCCCCAAATTCTAATGCCTGATATTCTGAGGTGGAGCTGATCCAATAACAGAAAGAAAGTACACAATAAATGCAAAGCACTTCAATCATCCCGAAAACCATCCCCCCTCCCCTTGGTCCATGGAAAAATCATCTTCCACGAAAAAGGTTGAGAACTGCTGCTGTAATTCATGTGGACAGTGTTTCTATAATCCAATTTTCTGGACTCATCACTAAAAGATTCAGTCAACGTCTGCAACTCTTGGGTTAGCAAGAATAATAGCATTTCTATGGATTTTATTGATACAGCCTGTGTCCCTTGCTCAAGCAAACTTAAATCAATGTCTTTAAGCCCTAGGTGTTTGTGGATTTCACTTGCAGGTTTGTGACCCTGTGTGACCTCCCCTGACTGAGATATGAATCTGAAAATTCTGCTTTACAAGATATCTGTATAGGAAAGGGTCGTTTAGCTTTATCTTCCTTCATGGATTTGTGCATTTGCAACAACATTTATTAATGAGTTAGAAAAAGTTTGTTTCTGTGAAAAATGGCGATCAAGTGAGAGATAAACCTATTATGAGATGTGGAAGCGTGGTTAACTTCTAGTATGTAGCATAAGGCTATTAACAGAAACTCTCCATGGAAATGTGATTCCCGAAAAAGCTGGGAGCCTCTATAAACATTTTTGTATTTGTGAATCTGGGAATTCAAGAAGGTTCCAGATGTATGCCTCAGGAATGTCAAGAGTCTGCTGTAAATCTAAATTCACAACACAGATAAATTATTGGATGACTATTCAGATTGCAAAACAATTTTTCATTTTATTAAATATTTACTGTGTGTTTACCCTAGAGAAGTCCTTTAAGTAAATATAGTTAGCATTTGATTTACAGACATTCAATGTATACAACTGTTTCTGAATACACATACTATGTTAAGTAGAATGTCTTTTTCATGGCACTAGGAAATTTTACGATAATCACTTCTCCACTTGAAAAATTAATTTGCTCATTCAATAATTATCAGTTTGTTTGTTTTTTTACCCCAAAGAATTTGCATTATAGATTATAACAATTTTAAAAAATATTTATTTTTTTAATAAATAATAGATTATTTTAAATTATGGCTGCACTGGGTCTTCATTGCTGCAAGCAGGCTTTTTCTAATTCCAGCAAGCAAGGGCTGCTCTCTAGTTGTGGTCCTCAGGCTTCTCATTGCAGTGGCTTCTCTTTTTGCAGAGCATGGGCTCAAGGGTGTTCAGGCTTCAGTAGTTGTGGCAAGTGGGCTCTGGAGCAGGGCTTAGTAGTTGTGGCCCACGGGCTTAGTTGCACTGTAGTATGTGGAATCTTCTTAGATCAGGGATCAAACCTGTGTCCTCCTACCAATTGACCAGCAGGGAAGTCCAGTGATTCTAATTTCCAAAGCTGCTTAATAACTAAGATTCTTATCTGTTATGCTCAATCAATATTCCTTCGTTTAGGCCCACATAAAATAGCCTTTAAAACTCTGACGTTTACTTGACTAATGACCACAGGCCTCAGATTCTCCAGCAATAAAATAGGGATCATAGTAATGTCCCCTTAAAGGTCTTTGAGGAAGGTTAAAGGAAATAATTCATGCACCGTGTGCCTATTAGGTATTATCTGGTCCCATCACTTCATGGGAAATAGATGGGGAAACAGTGGAAGCAGTGTCAGACTTTATTTTTTGGGGCTCCAAAATCACTGCAGATGCTGACTGCAGCCAGGAAATTAAAAGACGCTTACTCCTTGGAAGGAAAGTTATGACCAACCTAGATAGCATATTAAAAAGCAGAGACATTACTTTGCCAACAAAGGTCCATCTAGTCAAGGCTATGGTTTTTCCAGTGGTCATGTATGGATGTGAGAGTTGGACTGTGAAGAAAGCTGATCGCCGAAGAATTGATGCTTTTGAACTGTGGTGCTGGAGAAGACTCTTGAGAGTCCCTTGAACTGCAAGGAGATCCAACCAGTCCATTCTAGAGGAGATCAATCCTGGGTGTTCATTGGAAGGACTGATGCTAAAGCTGAAACTGCAATACTTTGGCCACCTCATGCGATGAGTTGACTCACTGGAAAAGACTCTGATGCTGGGAGGGATTGAGGGTGGGAGGAGACGGGAACAACAAAGAACGAGATGGCTGGATGGCATCACCGACTCAATGGACATGAGTTTGAGTGAACTCCGGGAGTTGGTGATGGACAGGGAGGCCTGGCGTGCTGTGATTCATGGGGTCGCAAAGAGTCGGACATGACTGAGTGACTGAACTGAACTGAACTGAAGTGCAGCTATTATATTATTACTATTATTCTTATTTTTCTAGTCCCCAAGACGAGATCAGTTAACTCAAGCTAAGCAGGATTTTATTTTGAAATGAATGTTTTTTATTCAACATTTGTTCAGTATAGCAGTTTAGATTGCTATCCATTATTCAAAATGAGAAACTGTTTGACATCTGTGTTTAGCAGTATCAGGAGACCCTGCCTTATCTGGTGCTGGATTAAAGTTTCTTATGGTTCACCAATGTATGATAACCCTACCCAACTGTACCGTAGCCTAAGAAAGAAGTGAAAGGGGAAAAACGAAGAAGAGGGAGGGTATTGGGCCGGGGTAGGGGGGTCACCTTTATGCGCGTGTCATGTTGATCCTGGTTATTCAGTTCAGTTCAGTGACTTAGTCATGTCCTACTCTTTGTGACCCCAAGGACTGCAGCACACCAGGCTTCAGTTCAGTGACTTAGTCATGTCCTACTCTTTGTGACCCCAAGGACTGCAGCACACCAGGCTTCCCTGTCCATCACCAACTCCCGGAGCTTGCTCAAACTCACATCCATTGAGTTGGTGATGTCATCCAACCATCTCATCCTCTGTCATCCCCTTCTCTTCCTGCCTGCACTCTTTCCCAGCTTCAAGGTCTTTTCTAATGAGTCAGCTCTTCACACCAGGTGGCCAAATTATTGGAGTTTCAGCTTCAGCATCAGTCCTTCCGATGAATATTCAGGACTGATTTCTTTTAGGATTGACTGATTTAATCTCCTTGTAGTCCCGAGGACTCTCAAGAGTCTTCTCCAACACCACAGTTCAAAAGCATCAATTCTTTGGCACTTAGCTTTCTTTATAGTCTAACTCTCCCATCCATACATGACTACTGGAAAAACCATAGTTTTGACTGGATGAACCTTTATTGGCAAAGTAATCTCTCTGCTTTTGAATATGCTGTCTAGGTTGGTCACAGCTTTTCCTGGTTATTTACCCTGGTTATTATCATGGTATAATTTCTAGCACTAGCTCCTTGCTTGTGCATTGGTGCCTTGCTTCCAACATAGCCAATCTAATCTCTCTCTTCTCTTGGCCTGGGGCGTCCATGTAGTTGTATACCCACACTCACCCACATTTGCGTCCCCACCATTCCACTTCACACAGTTTCCACTCTAAGCAGGCCCATCCCCATGAACTTGCTCGTTTATTAACTCTGCCAAGGATCTCCTCCAGTTCCCTTTCATTTATCCAAATCCCAGCTGGTCTCTGGGACACACTCAACGTTCATTAGGTCCATGAAGCCTTCCCTGACTGCCCTACTCCTCCCTGATTTCTTCCTCATTCAACTTTTATGTACTTTTCAGCCTTGAACCCCAGCTGTATCAGTGGTTCCACATCCACAGATCCTGTGGCCCTGTAGTATTTACTCTCAAAAAAATACCATGTGTATAAGTGGACCTTCCCAGTTTAAACCTGTATTGTTCACGGGTCAACTGTAATGGAAATCACAGTAATAATTACAAACAGTCTTATAAAGTGTTAGTCGCTTCATCATGTCTAACTTTTTGTGACCCCAGGGACTTA
Source organism: Moschus berezovskii (assembly GCF_049115385.1). Classification (NCBI taxonomy): domain Eukaryota; kingdom Metazoa; phylum Chordata; class Mammalia; order Artiodactyla; family Moschidae; genus Moschus; species Moschus berezovskii. Next base: position 93,515,138 of record NC_142468.1, read on the forward strand.
GTCCCCCAGGCCCCTCTGTCCACTGGATTCTCCAGGCATGGAGAGATCAAGGGACTATTTTATGCAAGGATGGGCACAATAAAGGACAGAAGTGGAAAGGACCTAACAGAGGCAGAAGACATTAAGAAAAGTTGGCAAGAATATGTGGAAGAACTATACAAAAAAGTTCTTAATGACCTGGATAGCCATGATGGTGTGATCACAGCTAGAACCAGACATCCTGGAGTGTGAAGTCAAGTGGGCCTTAGTTACAAACAAAGCTACATTGCTACAGGCAAAGCTAGCGGAAGTGATGGAATTCCAGCTGAGTTGTTTAAAACGCTAAAAGATGATGATATTAAAATGTTGCACTCAATATGTCAGCAAATTTGGAAAACTCAATAGTGGCCACAGGACAGGAAAAGATCAGTTTTTATTCCAATCCCATAGAAGGGCAGTGACAAGGAATGTTCAAACTAACAGACAGTTATACTCATTTCACATGCTAGTAAGGTTATGCTCAAAATCCATCAAGCTAGGCTTCAGCAGTATGTGAACCAAAAACTTCCAGATGTACAAGCTGGGTTTAGAAAAGGCAGAGGAACCAGATATCAAATTGTCAACATCCGCTGGATCATAGAGAAAGCAAAAGAATTCCAGAAAAATATCTACTTTTGCCTCATTGACTATGCAAAAGCCTTTGACTGTGTGGATCACAACAAACTGTAGAAAATTCTTAAAGAGATGGGAATACCAGGTGACCTTTCCTATCTCCTGAGAAACCTGTATGCAGGTCAAGAAGCAACAGTTGGAACCTTATATGGAACAACTGACTGGTTCAAAATTGGGAAAGGAGTAGGATAAGGCTGTATATTGTCACCCTGTTTATTTAACTTATATGAAGAATACATCATGTGAAATGCTGGACTGGATCACAACTTGGAATCAGGATTGCTGGAAAAAATATCGACAACCTCAGATATGCAGATGATACCATTCTAATGGCAGAAAGTGAAGAGGAACTAAAGAGCCTCTTGATGAAAGTGAAAGAGGGGAGTGAAAAAGTTGGCTTAAAACTCAACATTCAAAAAACTAAGATCATGGCATCCAGTTCCATCACTTCATAGCAAATAGAAGGGGAAAAAGGAGAAGCAGTGATAGATTTTATTTTCTTGTGCTCCCAAATCACTGTGGACTGTGACTGTAGCCGTGAAATTAAGCTCCAGTGCCTTGGCTACCTGATGCAAAGAACTGACTTATTGGAAAAGACCCTGATGCTGGGAAAGAGTGAAGGCAAGAGGAGAAGAGGGCAGCAGAGGATGAAATGGTTAGATAGCATCACCAACTCAACTGATACGGATTTGAGTAAACTCCGGGAGACAGTGAAGAACAGGGAAGCCTGACATGCTGTAGTCCATAGAGTCACAAAGTGTCAGATATGACTTAGTGACTGAACCACAACAATCAAAATTTTCTATCCCCAGAACTTTTTCACTTTATTATTTATTTAACTTCCTAACAACTCTATGCGGAGAAGGCAATGGCACCCCACTCCGGTACTATTGCCTAGAAAATCCCATGGATGGAGGAGCCTGGTAGGCTGCAGTCCGTGGGGTCGCTAAGGGTCAGAGATGACTAAGTGACTTCACTTTCACTTTTCACTTTAACACATTGGAGAAGGAAATGGCAACCCACTCCAGTGTTCTTGCCTGGAGAATCACAGGGACGGGGGAGCCTGGTGGGCTTCCGTCTGTGGGGTCACACAGAGTCGGACACGACTGAAGTGACTTAGCAGCAGCAGCAGCAACAACTCTATGAGGTGGGCAGGTGGGATATTTTTAACCTATACTGTACATGGTTACTTCGTCAAGCTCATATAGCCAGTGAGACAAGAACTTGAACTCACCAAGTCTACCAGCCTTAAAGCCCTATTTCCCAAGTACAGTTTCATGGCATGAAAAGAAACATACAGTTTCTTTTATGTTAATATCGTTTCCTTAACTAGTCTGTAAAGTGTTGATGCCAAGGGTAAATGTCTTTTATTCCTGAACCTTTCAATAGCACTTAGTACTGTATCCAGCACTTGCTTAAGACTTGTTGCCTAATAACAGTAATAGTTAGCCACTGCAGGCATTATGTGAGCTTCTTTATGAGAAGTGTCTCATAAATCCTCAGAATACCTCTATAAGTGCCATTATTACATTTAGTTTCAGTCTAGGTTCAGAGAGGTTTATCAACTTGCTGAGAGCTGATAGATCAAAAAGTTAGTTCAGTTCAGTTCAGTTGCTCAGTCGTATCTGACTCTTTGCCACCCCGTGAATCACAGCACGCCAGGCCTCCCTGTCCATCACCAACTCCCGGAGTTCATTCAAACTCATGTCCATCAAGTCGGCGATGCCATCTAGCAATCTCATCCTGTCATCCCCTTCTCCTCCTGCCCCCAATCCCTCCCAGCGTCAGAGTCTTTTCCAATGAGTCAACTCTTCTCATGAGGTGGCCCAAGTATTGGAGTTTCAGCTTTAGCATCAGTCCTTCCAATGACACCCAGGACTGATCTCCTTTAGAATGGACTGGTTGGATCTCCTTGCAGTCCAAGGGACTCTCAAGAGTCTTCTCCAACACCACAGTTCAAAAGCATCATTTCTTCGGTGCTCAGCTTTCTTCACTATCCAACTCTCACATCCCTACATGACCACGGGAAAAACCATAGCCTTGACTAGACGGACCTTTGTTGACAAAGTAATGTCTCTGCTTTTTAATATGCTATCTAGGTCGGTCATAACTTTCCTTCCAAGGAGTAGGCGTCTTTTAATTTCATGGCTGCAATCAGCATCTGCAGTGATTTTGGAGCCCAAAAAATAAAGTCTGACACTGTTTCCCCATCTATTTCCCATGAAGTGATGGGACCAGATGCCATGATCTTTGTTTTCTGAATGTTGAGGTTTAAGCCAACTTTTTCACTCTCTTCTTTCACTTTCATCAAGAGGCTTTTGAGTTCCTCTTCACTCTCTGCCATAAGGGTGGTGTCATCTGCATATCTGAGGTTATTGATATTTCTCCCGGCAGTCTTGATTCCACCTTGTGCTGCTTCCAGCCCAGTGTTTCTCATGAGGTACTCTGCATAGAAGTTAAATAAGCAGGGTGACAATAGCTTTAATTCATTGCAAAGATAGCTATTACCGTGGGAAGTTATTTGCGTTGTTTCTATTTAAACTGAGACTTCTATACAGCTTACAGTTCAGAGGCAGAAATCACAATGGGCGAGACTGCTTACGCTGTGGGGTCTGGGATCTGCTCTGTTGAAAGTGCCCAGGAACGGTAAATGGAGAATTTAAGAGAAAAAGATTTTCCTTCCTGTCCTGTTTGGAGCTTTTATCTTAGCAAAGAGCAGCTCATTGGTCTCTTACCAGAATTCCACATTTTTCTTGGATTAAATTATATCATACCATAATATTCTACTTAAACCAGAGGTCCAGTGCTTCTGATGCTTTTTTTCTCTCAAGTATGTTTTACCCCAGAGCAGATAAGTGAGAACCCTGGGTATGTGGCCCCAAGAAACACAAAGAAAGCTTAGGAATGTCTGTGAAAAGAAGTGAAAATGAAAGTGTTAGTTGCTCCGTCAAGTCTAACTCTTTGTGACCCCATGGACTAGGCCCTGCGAGGCTCCTCTGTCCATGGAATTCTGGAATTCATGGAATACTGGAGTGGCCAACCCCTGGATCAAACCTGGTTCTTTCACATTGCAGCAGATTCATTACCGTCTGAGCCACCAGAAAAGCCCCAAGAATACTGAAGTGGGTAGCCATTCCCTTCTCCGGGGGATCTTCCTGACCCAGGGGTAGAACCCAGGTCTCAGAAATGTCTGTACATTCTTACAAACTCATGAGTGCTTTTCACTGAACACAATAGCATATTTGTCTTGGGAGAAAAATACATTATTACCACTTACCACTGAGGGAAAATGTGAGATACTATTATTTGGTTATTTTAAAAATTGGGTTGGTTGAAGAGTACTTTGGGATTGGAATGAAGACTGACCTTTTCCAGTCCTGTGGCCACTGCTGAGTTTTCCAAATTTGCTGGCATATTGAGTGCAGCACTTTCACAGCATCATCTTTCAAGATTTGAAATAGCTCAATTGGAATTCCATCACCTCCACTAGCTTTGTTCGTAGTGATGCTCTCTAAGGCCCACTTGACTTGACATTCCAAGACATCTGGCTCCAGGTGAGTGATCACGCCATCGTGATTAATTTCGTTGTGAAGATCTTTTTTGTACAGTTCTTCTGTGTATTCCTGCCACCTCTTCTTAATATCTTCTGCTTCTGTTAGGTCCATACCATTTCTGTCCTTTATCAAGCCCATCTTTGCATGAAATGTTCCCTTGATATCTTTAATTTTCTTGAAAAGATCTCTTGTTTTTCCTATTCTGTTGTTTTCCTCTATTTCTTTGCATTGATCGCTGAGGAAGGCTTTCTTATCTCTCCTAGCTATTCTTTGGAACTCTGCATTCAGATGCTTATATCTTTCCTTTTCTCCTTTGCTTTTCGCTTCTCTTCTTTTCACAGCTATTTGTAAGGCCTCCTCAGACAGCCATTTTGCTTTTTTGCATTTCTTTTCCATGGGGATGGTCTTGGTCCCTGTCTCCTAAGAATATTAGCAGTGATCTATTCTCTCCTCAACCAACAGCCAATATTCACCTAGGCAATAGAGCAAAACTTTGGGGCACTTTTTATTACCCTGTGTCTAAAAAGTCTAGTTGTTGGCCACTGTCTACATGTCCTTCTTTCCTTTTAAGTTCTGTTCTCTGTTGAAGCTACAGCAGTTTCAAGTGTACTCATCAGCCTACATTCAGACTGCCATTGTCAAATTTAACCTTGTCTCTACATTTTCAGAGATGTGAGCACCATTATTATTATGTGTGGAATGGAATGGAATAGTCATACCTTATTAAAATGATTTCATCATTTTACAGCTAAGCAGTTTGTACATTAACAAGCCTTCACAACAATATTAAAAACATAAGAAGTAAAGACCATAAATGGACTAACCATTAATACCAAACTTGTTAACTCCCCAGAAAGTCCCTTAGATGCTCCTTCACCTGTATCTGTTGAATAGTTTAAAATGAGTTATTTGGTAGTATTTTTGATTTTTAAAATTAATTTTTATGGGAGTATAATTGCTTTATAATGTTGTGTTAGTTTCTAGTGTACAGCAAAATGAATTTAGGTTTCTCTTTTGATCCAAGCCAGAAAAATAAATGTATTGACATCAGGGCTTCACCAGATTTTCTTTTTTTTTAATGTAGATCAGTTTTAAAGTCTTTACTGAATTTGTTACAGTATTGCTTTTGTCTTATGTTTTGGTTTTTTGGCCAAGAGTCATGTGGAATTTCAGGTCACCACCCTCCGTGCCTGCCCCCCTCCGCCGATGCAAGCTCGCCCTCCATTGGAAGGCGAAGTCCAGGGAAGTCCCTACCAGGTGTTCTAACTGAACTTCAACTCCTAAGGTGTTTCTGAAACTAACGCTGAACAAAGATATAAGAAACTTCAGTTCAGTTCAGTCGCTCAGTCATGTCCGACTCTCTGCGACCCCATGAATCACAGCACGCCAGGCCTCCCTGTCCATCACCAACTCCTGGAGTTCACTCAAACTCATGTCCACAGAGTCGGTGATGCCATCCAGCCATCTCATTCTCGGTCGTCCCCTTCTCCTCCCGCCCCCAACCTTTCCTAGCATCAGAGTCTTTTCCAGTGAGTCAGCTCGTCGCATGAGGTGGCCAAAGTATTGGAGTTTCAGCTTTAGCATCAGTCCTTCCAATGAACACCCAGGATTGATCTCCTTTGGAATGGACTGGTTGGATCTCCTTGCAGTCCAAGGGACTCTCGAGAGTCTTCTCCAGCACCACAGTTCAAAAGCATCAGTTCTTCGGCGATCAGCTTTCTTCACAGTCCAACTCTCACATCCATACATGACCACGGGAAAAACCACAGCCTTGACTAGACGGACCTTGGTTGGCAAAGTAATGTCTCAGCTTTTTAATATGCTATCTAGGTTGGTCATAACTTTCCTTCCAAGGAGTAAGCGTCTTTTAATTTCCTGGCTGCAATCAGCATCTGCAGTGATTTTGGAACCCCAAAAAATAAAGTCTGACACTGTTTCCACTGTTTCCCCATCTATTTCCTATGAAGTGATGGGACCAGATGTCATGATCTTTGTTTTCTGAATGTTGAGCTTCAAGCCAACCTTTTCACTCTCCTCTTTCACTTTCATCAAGAGGCCTTTTAGTTCCTCTTCACTTTCTGCCATAAGGGTGGTGTCATCTGCATATCTGAGGTTATTGATATTTCTCCCGGCAATCTTGATTCCATCTTTTGCTTCTTCCAGCCCGGCGTTCCTCATGATGTACTCTGCATAGAAGTTAAATAAGCAAGGTGACAATATACAGCCTTGACGTACTCCTTTTCCTATTTGGAAGCAGTCTATTGTTCCATGACCAGTTCTAACTGTTGCTTCCTGACCTGCATACAGGTTTCTCAAGGGGCAGGTCAGGTGGTCTGGGATTCACATCTCTTTCAGAATTTTCCACAGTTTATTGTGATCCACACAGTCAAAGGCTTTGGCATAGTCAATGAAGCAGAAATAGATGTTTTTCTGAAACTCTCTTGCCTTTTCCATGATCCAGCGAATGTTGGCAATTTGATCTCTGGTGCCTCTGCCTTTTCTAAAACCTGCTTTAACATCTGGAAGTTCACGGTTCACATATTGCTGAATCCTGGCTTGGAGAATTTTGAGCATGACTTTACTAGCGTGTGAGATGAGTGCAATTGTGCGGTAGTTTGAGCATTCTTTGGCATTCCCTTTCTTTGGGATTGGAATGAAGACTGACCTTTTCCAGTCCTGTGGCCACTGCTGAGTTTTCCAAATTTGCTGGCATATTGTGTGCAGCAGTTTCACAGCATCATCTTTCAAGATATGAAATAGCTCAACTGGAATTCCATCACCTCCACTAGCTTTATTCGTAGTGATGCTTTCTATGGCCCACGTGACTTCACATTCCAAGATGTGGGCTCTAGGTCAGTGATCACGTTATCGTGACTATCTTGGTCGTGAAGATCTTTTCTGTACAGTTTTTCTGTGTATTCTTGCCACCTCTTCTTAATGTCTTCTGCTTCTGTTAGTTCCATACCATTTCTGTCCTCCTTATTGCCAAATTCAGACTTAAAGAAAGTAGGGAAAACCACTAGACCATTCAGATATGACCTAAATCAAATCCCTTATGATTATACAGTGGAAGTGAGAAATAGATTTAAGGGACTAGATTTGATAGATAGAGTGCCTGATGAACTCTGGACGGAGGTTCGTGACATCGTACAGGAGACAGGGACCAAGACCATCCCCATGGAAAAGAAATGCAGAAGAGCGAAATGGCTGTCTGAGGAGGCCTTACAAATAGCTGTGAGAAGAAGAGAAGCGAAAAGCAAAGGAGAAAAGGAAAGATATAAGCATCTGAATGCAGAGTTCCAAAGAATAGCAAGGAAAGATAAGAAAGCCTTCCTCAGTGATCAATGCAAAGAAATAGAGGAAAACAACAGAATAGGGAAAGCAAGAGATCTCTTCAAGAAAATTAGAGATTCCAAGGGAACATTTCATAAGCAACTTAAGGCTTCACTAATTGGGTTTCCCTGGTGGCTCAGATGGTAAAGCCTTTACCTGCAATGAGGGAGACCTAGGTTGGATCCCTGTGTTGGGAAGATCCCCTGGAGAATGAAATGGCAACCCACTCCAGTACCCTTGCCTAGAAAATTCCATGGATGGAGGAGCCTGGAGGCTGCAATCCTCGGGGCTGCAAAAAGTTGGACACGACTGAGCGACTTCACTTTCTTTCAATTGTTTTCCAATGAAAGTGAAAATGAAAACAGTCATGTCCGACTCTTCGTTACCCCATGGACTATAGCCCACAGGCTCCTCTGTCCGTGGGGATCCTCCAGGCAAGAATTCTGGAGTGGGTTCCCATTTCCTTCTCCAAAAAAAGGGAAAAAAGGTTCTAGTGTTTTCTCTTCAAAAGAAAGTGAAAGTGAAATCGCTCAGTCGTGTCCGGCTCTTTGCGACCCCATGCATTGTACTTTACCAGGCTCCTCAGTCCACAGAATTTTCCAGGCACGAGTACTGGAGTGGGTTGCCATTTCCTTCTCCAGGGGATCTTCCCAACCCAGGGATTGAACCCAGGTCTCTCGCACTGTAGGTAGACACTTTACCGTCTGAGCCACCAGGGAAGCCCTTTTGCATAATGTATTAATAAGTATCATTGCAAGAAACTTTTTTTCGCGCAACTAATCCTCAGATTTTTTTCCCCAGCAAAATGAAAAAAAAAGTCAGGTTTTGGCTCATTTGTATCTCTACAGTGGCAAACTCTTTATTTGACATATACATCAGTTCAGTTCAGTTCAGTCGCTGAGTCGTGTCTGACTCTTTGCGACACCATGAATTACAGCACACCAGGCCTCCCTGTCTATCACCAACTCCTGGAGTTCACTCAAACTCATGGCCATCGAGTTGGTGATGCCATCCAGCCATCTCATAGAATGCATATTTTAAAACTGTGGTGTGCATGTAAATGTATCCTATGCATTTTAGATAGATTGTGACTAGTTTAAGTTGTGTTTGGGGTTATCCTATTATTATTGTTGTTTTGCTATTGTTATCATTATTTGTTGTCAGTTTTATATTGAAGAAATTTCAAAACTTGGACTGATTTCAAATTATTTTGAGTTTTACCTATTATTATCCACATTTTTGATTGTTTAAAGTTTATACTTAAAACTTCCAGTTTTTAACAAATGATTACTATTCCTAGCAGAACGCAACTCCCATTTGGGAAGTATGACATTTCAGTTAAACTCATAGTCACAAATAATTTAATACTAAAAATTGTGACTTCCTGAAAATACACTAGAGAAAAATGAAATATTGAGGAAGCAAAGGAAAAATGCAAGAATCGTTTGGGGTGGTTGAATACAGCAATGTCAGATGCTTATATTTACAGAAGGAAATGGAAGAAAGTTCATCATCTTACAGAATACTATGTTAATATTTAATATTTAGAAAATCGTAAGAGCATCCAAGAAAAACTGAAAATAATATGCTTATTATCCCATAGTGTTTTTATAAAAGCCTACAGATCTAGATTTTTACCCGTTGCGCTATCTGTAATAAACATTATGGGATAATATTAATGTCCTTACATTCTTCTTTGATATGCATGGGGATATTTTTATATTTAGATATTTCATATCTAGAGCGGTTCCAGACGCTACCCAAAAAAACAATCAAACTTCACATGGTGAAGAGAAATAAGACTATATTCCTAGGAAACAGATAGATGTAGACTTTAAAAACAGCTTTGAGTGAGGCAAACATAACTTGTGGAAAATAATCTGGCACGATTTTGAAACTAGGGCAAGCCTCCTGCCACACAAGAGTCAAGGACCACCATGGGGTCAAATGCCAAGAGGATGAACTTGCATATTTCGGATGCTTCATATTTTGCTTTTGATATTCTGAGCCACTGGAGTCGGGTGCAATTCTTCTTGGGTTGATAAACTGTTAGGAAACATCGAGTTCAAGATGGAATTTTTAACCCTTCTACATTTTAAAAATGAATGACTCCTATGGCCATGGGCTAATGCAGTTCCCATGATTGGGAAAAAGTTTGAGGAAGAAAGCCACTCCTTTTCACATCTGGGCTATTTTATACAATATGTGCAGCCATGCCCTGTTAGTACAGATAGGCCACCTACAAAGTGTGCTGGATGATACTTCCTGAGGCAAATACCCTAGTTTATGCCCAATGAGACATAAAAAATGTTCAGAAGAAAATGAATCTTATAGTCCCACATAACTATTTGCTTGGTATTTACTGAGTGCAAGCCTGCATTTAGATGGTAAAAAGGAATCGGTCCACAGTAAACATTTAATGGGAAAAGAGATAAAGATAAATGGAAAACTTCCTTATCCTGTCGTTTTGATCTCTTTTTGAAAGAAAACATCCTGACCACAGCAAGGAAATATCAGCTTGGAATGAAGATGTATTTGATTTGGCCAATGTGAATAGCTATTCTTTCTGAATCTCCAAGAATTAAAACCATGGAACAGCCCCTGAAAACCACCTCAGAGTTATTCCCCCTTTGTACAGATGGGGAAGCTGAGGTCTAAGGAAGTGTCTAATGACCTACTAGGGCCAATGGGCAGGTGAGGATTGGAATGGAGAGTCAAAGCAAATACCCAGACTCCTCTCACCATCCCATCTCACCAAGTCCACCTGGAAGTCCAAGGGCAATGGCTCCTTCCTGAGATGCAGAGCAGAGCAAAGAAGGGCAGAGAATGGGTTAGGGAAGGCAGATAGAGAATGACCAGCACTTCGATCATATCCATAATGAAGACAGTCCTTATGAATGGTGATTTAGCTCATTCAGTAAATCACTGTATCTTACTCATCACAACAGCATCTGCATACATTTGAAATGGCGCCTATGCACATGTGTGAGACATTATTTACACAATCTGCTGACAATACTTGGTGCAGTTTCTGTCCTCAGACTCCCCTCACATTTACACCAGGACCTTCCAGGGACTTGTGGTCTTCTGCATGGGGGATTCCTTCATAAAGAAACAAAACACTTCTGGTGGGCAAATCCCCTACTGGTGAAGGTTTCTATTTACTACTGCTTTTTGAAAATGGGAAATGGGTCCTTCCCTGCCTTATACCCCAGACCCTTCCTCCCGAATAGAATAATAGCTCTGTCTCAGGGAACCCAGACTAAGATAGATACCAAGGCCAGACCTTTGCGGGTTCCCTCTTGAGGTGCAATTTTCAAAGGAACTAGTTAGGCAAGTATTCAGTGGGCATGGAGGACATTAAGTGGACCAGTCAGTAATCTAATTATTATGGATAACTGAATACCTATTTGACTCAGAAAACAAATATGTAAACAATTCTCCTTTTTAAGAACAGAGAATATAGAATTCCAAACTGCCTGATGTTGCCTTAGTCTGACACCTTCTCAGCTTTTATTTGGGGTTCATCCTTTATCACAGAACATGGCTCTGGCTTCCTTTTGATTAAGGAGAAATGACTGGGATTCACTTTCCCAGTTTTCTAGCTGGATGATACCTCCCTGCCAAATAATCCAAAATGAAGTGATAGTGCCAGAGCATTGGGAGAGGACCCACATATGCTAAACACCTCCTCACCCACCTTTCCCCAAATTAGAAATGCATCAGATCCTAAAGAATTTATAGCAGTTCATTCTTTCCCACAGGAGATGGAACTGGGAGAAGGGTGATGGAAGTTTTGCTCTGGATCAAACTACCTTGGTCCCTGAACCACATCCTGTTGGTAATATTGATGGCACAAGTTGTGGGTAACCATGACCCTGTGGTCTGTAGCCTTAGGGTTTCCTAGGGACAGCTGCTATTCCTGACTGTGTATCTTCCAGGCTGGCTCTTCTGCAGACTGTGAGCTGCCCAAAAGAAAGTGAAAAGTTTAGTCTCTCAGTCGTGTCTTTTTGCAACCCTATGAACTGTAGCTCACCAGGCTCCTCTGTCCATGGACTTCTCCAGGCAAGAATACTGGAGTGGGGAGCCATTCCCTTCTCCAGAGGATCTTCCTGACCCAGGGACAGAACCCAGGTCTCCTCCATTGCAGGCAGATTCTTTACTGTCTGAGCCACCAGGGAATTCCATGAAATGCCTAATGTTCTTTAAATATGCTTTCTGCTTAAACCAGCTAGAGTGGGTTCTGTGTTTGCGATAGCACAGTAGAACAGGGGTCTCCTACCTCTGGGATCTAATGTGTGATGATCTGAGAGGAGGCTGATGTAATAATAATAAAGTACACAGTAAATGTTATGGGCATAAAACCAAAACCATTCCCCCATCCTTGGTCTGTGGACAAATTGTCTTCCTCGAAATTGGTCTCTGGTGCCACAAAGGTTGGGGGCCACTGCAACAGAGCACTTTTAAAATCCCTGAATGATGCTGTCGTTAATTATTTTATTCTCAATCCCAAGCTTTCGTTTGTATGTCATTTTGATTTTCTTCTCTTTTGTCCTATTCGTGTCTCTTTGGGATCTCCATGACTATCCACTGACTGGTTTGCTCTTAAAAATGATTCTGTTTACAATAACATCCAACACTTGGAAAAGTTCTTTGCTTCCAAGAACTAAATTTCAAGGAAGCTGAATGCATGGTGATTAATTTCAGGCTTTGATTACTGAGAAGAGCAGAGATGCATCATTCACTAGTGCTTAATTTAAAAAATATTTCGATTATATAGATATCTAATTTTGTCATAATGTATACATTAGTTACCTTTGAATTTTGTTTATAGCTCTTGAAACACTTAACTGCATAGAAAGCTGTTGATTACAAATAAGTAACCTTGTCATCACATGTTAGAGGTGGCAAGAAGGTTTGGTCTCCACTGCCAATTACAATTAAGTTATTTTTAACATGTATAGTCACACCCTAATTGATCTATCTTGAAAATCTGGTTCCCTTTCTTAAATTAACTTTTATTTATGAACATATGCATATAATTTAAAAATCAAATAGTCCTAAAAAGCTGATAATGAAAAACAGTATTCACCCCAAATCCTATCCATTCCCCAGAGGCAACTATCTTCAACTTTTTGAGCTATTTCTTTTGGCATTTACCTCCATATTTCTAGACAGTATGAGTTATCCACTTTGGATATTCCTTCTTGACTTCTTATAAGAATGGATTTACTATTCTTACACCAACCACTGTCAGCCTTACTACCCCCCCAACCTTCCCGTGTAGTTATAACTGAACTTTTAAATGGTCACTGTTTATGTAATTGTGACCATGAAAATACTGTTCACTATAGTTATTTCATATGTTACCATATTTCCTTATAATTTAATACATCTGTGTTAGAATTCTCCAGAGAAACAGAGCCAATCAGTAGGATGCATATATATGTACACATGTGTGTATGTGTGCATATATGTATCTGTTTACTTATTTCTTTGTTGTGAGGACTTGGCCCACGATTTGGGAGGCTGGCAAGTCCCAAGGTTAGTAGTTGGCAAGCTGGAGACCCAGGGGAGCTGTTGGTATAGTTCTAGTCTGAAAGGCAATAGGCTTGAGGCCTAAGAAAAGCTGTTATTTCTGTTTGTCTCCAAAGGCAGGGAAAGCCTGACATCCCAGTTCAAGGCAGTCAAACAGGAGGACTTCCTTCTTACCACAGAAAGGTTATCCTTTTTGCTCTATTCAGGCCTTCAGCTGATTGGGTAAGACCCACCCACATTAGGGCAGGCAATCTGCTTTACTCATTTTATTGATTCAAATGTTAGTCTTATCCAGAAACACCTTTACAGATACACCCAGAATAATGTTTGGCCAAATGTTTGTGCACCCCGTGGCCCATTGAGTTGATGCATAAAACTAACTATAACCAGTATCTTTCTGACATCTGTCAATTTTCCCAAATGCTCAAATACATAAAATAACCTGCCGTTTATATTTTGCTTTCTCTTGGAGATCTTCCCTCCTTATTCCTCCACCCTCCTGCTCTGTCCAGTCTGGATTGGTTGGTTGTGTTCTAGGGTGAGGGCATAGTTAGCATCCTCTCTTGTGATGCTACCATAGTCCATATCTTCTGCTTTCTTGATTTATTCTTTTGTTTGGCGGAAGCACAGCCTCTCACAGCTTCCTAAGGAAATGTACAGTGGACATATTTTATGTTTTTGCATATGTAAAAAATGTGTTTATTCTACCCCATGCTTGATGTGTAGTTAAACTAGGTCCAGAAATCAGTATTTTAAATCATCTGTCTCTGAGGAATTCTGAAGATTTTTTACCATTGTATTCCGGCATTCTCATTGACAGAAAACTTTAATGCCATTCTGTTGCTCTTTGCTTTCTGCGGGATGTGAATTTTGGCCTCTGGAAGCTTTTAGGGTCTTCTCTTAATCTTTGGTGTCTCCATACTTCACAATGAGATGCCTTGGGGAGGACCTTTATGTGTGTGTCCATTGCATCATACGCATACCTTATGATGGCCCTTTCAAGATAGAAATGCATTCCTGAGTAGTTTCTTTAATATTTCTTTGATAAGTTTCTTTGTGTTTTCTCTGTTCTGAGTTTCTGGAACTCCTTTGTGGATGGGGCCTCAAATCTTCCTATCTTTCATTTCCTATTTTCCATGGTTTTGCTTCTTGGTTCTGTTTTGGGGAGAGTTTTCTTGAATATCTTCTAGATTCTCTGTTGAACTTAATTTTTATGACCATGTAATTTCTAAGAGCTCTTTCTTGTTTTCTGATTACTTCTTTAACTTAGGATCCTCTTCTTGTTTCATAGATGTGATGTCTTAATGCAGTCACTTTCTAAGAACATAATTTTTCAAGGTTCTTTTATTTTCTCTGCATCTCCCCTGACTTCCAAGTAATTTTACTGTTTGTTTTGGCTCTGCCTTTCCTGTTAGGTCTGCTGACCTTTAATGAGTATTTATATTTGACAGTAAGGCAATAAAACTGAGATTGAAAGTTTAAAAACCAGATTAAAAGTTCTACATGCATGAGTGGGGTAGTTGACTGATGAGCTTTCTTTGGGGAGAACAGATTTTTGAGCTGGCTCTTTTCTTGGAACCTCACACACACACACATCAGTATATGGAAGTCTTTCCTCTGAGTTTATTCATTTTCTCCAGAGATGAATTCTTTAATCCCCTGCCTGGGGAGAGAAACGTGGCTGGTGCTCTGGGAGCCCCTCATCCCTCACTTCTAATCTCCACCAGGTCTGCTTCCTGAGTCTGCAGCCCCTTCTCTGATTCTCTCTGGCATAAACCTCTTGCCTGCTTGGAGAAGGAGGTGAGGAATACAAAGTGATCTGGCCTCACAAAGTCACAATAATGCTGTTTTCTTCATTTACCTGATGCCCATCTTTCATGGACCTTCTGCCTTCAAGGGCTGAGCTGCTGGGGTCGTCAGGCTGGTTGGCTTTGATCTCAGCAGACTCTTCACATTTTATTCTGAGTGTACATCATGTGCTCTATTACCAACTTTGCTGATGCTTTTGATTTGCTAATGTCTCCTTTCTGTTGCCTTTATCCTTGGGGGCTACAGTATTCTTCACTGCTTTACTGACACTTTAGTAGGGTCTGGGGAGGGAGAGAAGGTTGAGAAAGGCTCAGAGTCACTTCTCGATGTTTAACTAAATGTGAAAATCTTGGCTTTCCCCTGAGTCCTGAGAAGTGCTCATGGAACCTAGTCCCCCAAATGCCCCCTCTCCCACCCCCCCACCCCCACCCCACCCATCCATCCCCACCTACCACTGCCAGTGACTGCTGGGGGATGTGGGGGGGATTTTGGAGTCACTGTGCATTCCAAGCAGGGCACTTGCAGCTCCTCTGCAAAGTATTTGCCTTCCCCACTTTAGATGCTTCTCCTGGGCTTCCCTCGTGGCTCAGTGGTAACAAATCTGCCTGCCAGTGCAGGAGACATGGGTTTGAGCCCTGATCCGGGAAGATCCCACATACTGTGGAACAATTATGCCTATGTGCCACAACTACTGAGCCCGTGCTTTAGAGCCCGGGAACCTTAACTACCAAAGCCTGAGTGCCCTAAAGCTTGTGTTCTGTCCGCATCAAGAGAAGCCATCACGATGAGAAGTCCACGCACCGCAACTAGAGAGTAGCACCCCCGTTCCTCCTCACAACTGGAGAAAGCCCACATGCAGCAACGAAGACCCAGCACAGCCAAAAACAAACAAATAAATGAATGAATAGATGCTTGTCCTCCTACCCTTTGCTTTCCTTCCTATTTTTTCTGCCTTAGTCCTTGCCTTCTTCTAGCCCATCTTGTACCCATTTATGTTCCGTTGCTATTACTGCTCACAATTACATTTTCAACAGGTCTTTCACTCCTCTCTGAACTAAATGCCCTCAGGTTAAGCTTTCTTTCTCCTACCTTGAGCCTGCTGTGCTGTCCTGAGTGGGGAGCTGCCGTTTCTTTTGCCTTCTTGTCTATCCTGAGTGACCTGTTAATCTCTGTCTAGTTCAGTTACCAGGACCCTACTGTCCAGTGACATAAACAGTTTCCTCCAGTAAATCAGGTTTCTCTTGGATCTAATAAAGCTGAGAAAACATGGCTTGAGCAAGCCGAGTTGAAGGGCCTCTGCCACATCACTGTTCTGTCTGATTGTCTGATCTCATGGGCTGAGAGCTCAGAATCCACTGAGATGGGTTCAGTTCAGGAGGTACCAGTATTTACAGCTTTTGTTTCTCGGAAAGCGTCTTGGCCTAAATGTTCCCCCATCCTGACACAGGCTGCACGTCTCTCCCTAAGTGTTGAAATTGCCAGGACCATCTCAGTCCCTTACTATTCTTGGTCTATGATGTCTATATTCACATCAGGGCTCTATGATTATCCATAATGTAAACGACTGGCCCCGAAACGTATGGCCTGAGTTTATCCAAGGCCCAAACAATTACCAAACATTCCTTTCAGATAGAAGACAGATTTCTTTCCCTTGGCAAAGATTTTCTACTGAGATATATTACAGGATGTTTTACATTCTCTGGGTCTTGTAATAACACCACGCCCAATCCAGTATTGATGCATCAGTGGCCACTCGGAAGGTTGTTATTTTTTAAATATACATTGTTCTCAGTCTGGGGCTGTCATATCTGTAAAGAAATACAATCCTGTTTCCCCATTTCCAGAGTTTTATGACACCTGGGGACTTATAAGTCAGGACAAGACCAAGATCGGGTGGATTTGTGGTGCCTGCATTAGAGAACCTTGAAAGGGCCTGTGAGTGCCCTACAGGCTGGAAGGGATGCTCGAGTTGTGGCGTTTCGATAAGCAGATTGGGCTGGACATCTGTGGTTTCAGCTCGGCAGGAAAGGAAACCATCCAGAGTCGTCTCTTGCCTGGATTACTCAATGTCTTCCCTGCTGGGGTCACGGTGATCCTGGGAGCATGATGTTATCAACTCTCGTTTACAGATGAGTGAACGTGATGAGACTCAGAGAGGTGGGATGACCTGGGTCATCCTTTAGCTGTCAGGGCCATTTGAACTCAAGCCTCCTGACTTCAAGTCTGTGGTCCATCCATTGCCCTCCAGCTGCTTCCTGAGCCCCTTTCCTGAGTCATTCAAGCAAAACAAGCCAGCTTCCTGCTATTTGAGGGGGAAAAGTGTTTAGTGGGAACAGACTGACTCATTGAGGTTGACTGGTTCATCTCACCAGGTCATCCCCCCAATTTCTGTTTCCTTTTGTGTCGTCACAGATCAGAGGCATTCTGGCCCTATATAAATTCACTTTGTGACCCTGGTTGAATCATTTTCCTCTCTGGGCTTTAGTTTCCATTGTAAGATAAGTATATTGGAATTCAGTGGTACTCAAATATGCTGGTGTTTTAAAAGGAAAAGAGCATTTTAAAAGGAAACAATTCTATTAAGGCATATTTTACATATCATAAAATTTACCCGTTTCAAGTATACAATTCAATGATTTTTAGTAAATTTACCCGCTTGTGCAACCATCACCATAAATCAGTCTTAGAACATTTTTACCACTCCAATAAAATCCTTTGTGTGTGTGCGTGCTCAGTTGTATCCGACTCTTTGTGACCTACCAGGCTTCTCTGTCCATGGAATTTTCCAGGCATGGATACTGGAGTGAGTTGCCATTTCCTCCTCCAGGGTATCTTCCCAACCCAGGGATCGAATCCAGTCTCCTGCACCTCCTGCATTGGTAGGCGGGCTCTTTACCACTGCGCTACCTGCCCAAGTTAATCCCCATTCTCACCCTCTGCCTCGGGCAACCAGTAATATATGTACTTTCTATCTCTGTAGATTTATCTTTTGTGAACGTTTCATATAAATAGAAACATGCAGTAGGTGGTCTCTTGCCCTTGACTTCTTTTACCTAACATAACGTCTTTGCAGTTCATCAATACTGTATTGTGTGTCAGCAACTGGTCCCTTTTGGTTGCTCCACAGTATTCCGTTGTCCAGATATGCCACAGTTAGTCTGTTAGTTTATGGGCATTTGGTCCCGGTAATGGACTTAGCAGTCAGTAATGCTGCTAAGAACATTCATGTACAAGTTTTTGTGCTAATGTGTGTTTTCACTTCTCCTGGGTACACAACTAGAAGTGGAATGGCTGAGTCATATGGTAATTCTGTGTCTAACTTTTTAGAAAACTGCCGAATTGTTTTCTAAAGTGACTGTTCCGTTTTACATTTCCATCAACAATGTATAAGCCTTCCCCTGAGGAGCTTTTTAAAAATTCTCATTTCTGGGCCTTACTCCCTGGCAATCTGGAGTGGGGCCCAGGAATTTGCATTTAACAAGCTTTCCAGGTGATTCAGATACATGAGGTCGGTGGATGTGTGTATGGACCCACTAAGACCAGGCAACCTTCAAAGCCTCCCGGAGGCCAGTTGTTTCTCTTCATTTGTGCCTCTAGGGCAAGATGCATATTCCTGCCAACTCTTTCTTGGTGTTTGTCTTTGGATCAGAGAAGCTGTTATGCAGGGTGGGGCTGAGGGAGTTGGCCAAGCAGCATTCATAAATCTGTGCAGCACCTGTCCTGCATTATCCTTGACACAGGCCAAGACTCTGTCCCTGGCTTCATAGACATCAAATTTTATCACAGCTTTTTGTGCGTTATCACACTGTAAAAGTGCCATAAAATCAAGTGTCCAGTTTTCAGTGCCTATTCCTTTAAGTTATAATCTTGATTGCTGTCATTTTGGTAGCATATTGAGAAGTTTCATCCTAGGCTTGCCACTTAGCTGTGACTAGTTTCTTAGTGGTTCTGAGCCTCTATTTCCTTGCCTGTGAAATGGGATTAGAATGATAGGGTAGACCAAAAAGTCTGTCTGGGTCTTTCCATAAGATAGTACAGAAATACCCAAATGAACTTTTTGGCCAATCCAATATTGATATCATGGAGTTTCTTGTGAGGATTAAATGAGGTACTATGAACTATGCCTGGAATGGGCCTGAGTCCTCTTTTCTTACTTTTTGCCCTATGCCCTATTTCATTATTATATGTATTTTCATGTGCTTCTTAGCCACTTGTACATCTTCCACTATTTCCTCAAATTTTTATTTTATTGTAGTAAAAACAGCACATGAGATCTACCCTCTTAACAAAATTTTAAGTATATAGTTTAGTATTGTTATTTATAGAGACTATGTTGTATAGCAGATCTCTAGAACTTATTCATCTTGCATAATTGAGGCTATGCCCGTTGATTAGAAACTCCTCATTTCCCACTCCTCTGAACCCCTGGAAACCACCATTCTACTCTCTGATTTAATTGGTTTGACTAGATACTTCATATAAGCACAAACATGCAGTATTTATCCTTTTGTGACTGGCTTATTTCAATTAACATAATGTCCTCAAAGTTCATCAGTGTTACTGCATATTGCAGTATTTAATTCTTTTTTTTTTTTTAAAGACTGAGTACTAGTCTATGATTAGCCACATTTTCTTTATCCATGCATCTGTCAATGGACACTTATATTGTTTCTACATTTTGGCTATTGCAAATGGTGCTACAAGAACATGGGATTGCTAATATCTCTTCAAGATCTTGAAGAGACTTGCCTTTCCCTATTACGTATTCTTGGCACCCTTGTTGAAGACCAGATGACTATATTTGTGTGGTTTGATTTCTGTGCTCTCTATCTTGTTCATTTAGGCCAGTACCCTACTATTTTAATTACAGTAGCTTTGTAATATATTTTGAAATCAGGAGTGTGATACCACCAGCTTGTTCTTTATCAGAATCATTTGGCTATTGGAGTGTTTTGAAGTCCATATGAATTTTAGAACTTAAAAAAAATTTTTTTTAATGCCATTGGGATTTTTTATAGGGGTTACATTGAAGCTGTAGATTTCTTAGACTAGTTTGGACATTTTAAGAATATTAAGTACTGTAACATCATGCTCAAAATTCTCCAAGCCAGGCTTCAGCAATATGTGAACTGTGAACTCCCAGATGTTCAAGCAGGTTTTAGAAAAGGCAGAGGCACCAGAGATCAAATTGCCAACATCCGCTGGATCATGGAGAAAGCAAGAGAGTTCCAGAAAAATATCTATTTCTGTTTCATTGACTATGCCAAAGCCTTTGACTGTGTGGATCACAATAAACTGTGGAAAATTCTGAAAGAGATGGGAATCCCAGACCACCTGACCTGCCTCTTGAGAAACCTGTATTCAGATCAGGAAGCAACAGTCAGAACTGAACATGGAACAACAGACTGGTTCCAAATAGGAAAAGGAGTATGTCAAGGCTGTATATTGTCACCTTGCTTATTTAACTTCTATGCAGAGTACATCATGAGGAATGCTGGGCTGGAAGAAGCACAAGCTGGAATCAAGATTGCCGGAAGAAATATCAATAACCTCAGATATGCAGATGACACTACCCTTATGGCAGAAAGTGAAGAGGAACTCAAAAGCCTCTTGATGAAAGTGAAAGAGGAGAGTGAAAAGGTTGGCTTGAAGCTCAACATTCAGAAAACAAAGGTCATGGCATCTGGTCCCATCACTTCGTGGGAAATAGATGGGGAAACAGTGGAAACAGTGTCAGACTTTATTTTTTTGGGCTCCAAGATCACTGCAGATGCTAATTGCAGCCATGAAATTAAAAGACGCTTACTCCTTGGAAGGAAAGTTATGACCAGCCTAGATAGCATATTAAAAAGCAGAGACATTACTTTGCCAACCAAGGTCCGTCTAGTCAAGGCTATGGTTTTTCCCGTGGTCATGTATGGATGTGAGAGTTGGACTGTGAAGAAAGCTGATCGCCGAAGAATTGATGCTTTGAACTGTGGTGTTGGAGAAGACTCTTGAGCGTCCCTTGTACTGCAAGGAGATCCAACCAGTCCATTCTAAGGGAGATCAATCCTGGGTGTTCATTGGAAGGACTGATGCTAAAGCTGAAACTGCAATACTTTGGCCAGCTCATGCGACGAGTTGACTCACTGGAAAAGACTCTGATGCTGGGAAAGGTTGGGGGTGGGAGGAGAAGAGGACGACCGAGAATGAGATGGCTGGATGGCATCACCGACTCTGTGGGCATGAGTTTGAGTGAACTCCGGGAGTTGGTGATGGACAGGGAGGCCTGGCGTGCTGTGATTCATGGGGTCGCGGAGGGTCGGACACGACTGAGCGACTGAACTGAACTGAACTGAAGTCAGACACGACTGAGCCACTTCACTTTCACCTTTCACTTTCAAATCTTTCACCTCCTTAGTTAAGTTTATTCCTAAAAATTTTATTTATTGTGTGCGTGTTAATGAAATTGTTTTCCAATTTCTTTTTCAGATACTTCATTGTTAGTGTATGGAAATACAACTGATTTTTGTATATCAATTTTGTATCCTGAAATTTTATAAAATTTATTTATTAGTTCTAGCAGTATTTTGTGGAGTATTTAGGGTTTTCTATATATAAGATCATGTCATTTGCAAACAGACATTTTTACTTCTTCCTTTCCAATTAAGATTCTTTTTATTTCTTTTTCCTTGACTGATTGCTATGGCTAGGACTTCTAGCACTATGTTGAATACAGTGGTGAGAGCCAGCATCCTTACGTTGTTCCTAATCTTAGAGGAAAAGCTTTCAGTTTTTTACCGTTCAGTTGTGATGTTCAGTTCAGTTCAGTTCAGTTCAGTTGCTCAGTCGTGTCCAACCCTCCGCGACCCCATGAATCACAGCACACCAGGCCTCCCTGTCCATCACCAACTCCCGGAGTTCACTCAAACTCATGTCCACAGAGTCGGTGATGCCATCCAGCCATCTCATTCTCAGTCATCCCCTTCTCCTCCCGCCCCCAACCTTTCCCAGAATCAGAGTCTTTTCCAGTTGTGATGTTAGCTGTGGACTTTTCAAATATGACCTTTATTATGTTGTGGTAAGCCCCTTCTATTCCTAGTTTGTTAAAGAGTTTTTAGCATGAAAGAATGTTGCATTTTTTTCAAATACATTTACCGCATCAATTGAGATGATCGTGTGATTTTTATCCTTTGTTCTGTCAATATGATATATCACATTATTTGATTTTCACCATCCTTGCATCTCAAGGATAAATCTCATGTGGTCATGGTGTATAATCCTTTTAATATTGCTACTATTTGGTGAGGATTTTTGCATCTATATTCATTAGAGTTATTGGCCTGTAATTTTTAATTCTTGTAGTATCTTCTGTATCTCAGATAATGTTGGCCTCATAAAATGTTTGGACATGTTCTTTTCTCTTCAGTTTGTTGGGAGGTTTGAGAAGGATTGGTGTTAATTCTTCCTTAAATGTTTGGTAGAATTCACCAGTGAAGCCATCTATTCCTGGGCTTTTCTTTACTGGGAGGTTTTTTATTCCATTTCAGTCTCCTTACTAGTTTTAGGTCTATTCAGACTTTGTGTCCTCATTATTCAGTCTTGATTTATGATTCTGGTGTCATATCTAGGAATCCATTGCCAAATACAAGGGCATAAAGATTTACCCCTATGTTTTCATTTAAGACTTTTATAGTTTTGCTTTTAAATTTAGGTCTTTGATCCCATTTTGAATTAATTTTTGTATATGATATGAGCTAGAGGTCCAACTTCATTCTCTTGCATATTGCTATTCAGTCGTCCAAGCATCATTTGTTCGGTCTATTCTTTCCTCTTTGAATAATCTTTGTACTTTTGTCCAAAAATCAATTAACAGGCGCTTGCTATAACAATACGACCTTGGGCACATTTCTTAAACCTTGTGAGCCTCAGATTTTTCATCTGTGAAGTGAGGATAGCCATTCTGACTTAACAGGATTAATACTCAGATCAAATGAAATAAGGAATGAAGATTACAGAGCACCAGCCTGGGTACACTCAGATTCTGCCCTGGCTTTTTTGAGTGTCTGGTCTGAGTTGCATTTCATCCTACTGAGCTGGACAATGCAAATGAGAAACACAGGGCAGAATGATAATTAAAAAGAGGTGACTTTTATGGAGCTATTTGAAATGTTTTACTGTATTTTGAAGTTTTTAAAACTTAGGTCATCTTGTAGTTTTTGTTTTCAAATGCTTGGCTTCTTGATAAGGGCTAAGCATTGTGAATGCTCTGATATTCTTCAAATATTTGTTCCACTCTGTTAGAGGAGCCATGCAGGGTGATGGGAAGAAGAAGGACCACTGGGGCAGCAACTCTTTGTTGTTCCAGGCGTTTCACCTCTAGTCCCAAACGTGAATGTGTCATTGAGCAAAATAAAAACAGTGTGCTTATTAACAGGAACCATCTACCCGAGAAAGCGTTTTGGTGACCAGCTACTGTCACTCAAGCATACCTCTTCGAGTTGTCATGACTACCACAGGCCCCCCTCATCACAGGACTTCAACCATTTACAGAGCCTTCTTTGAAAGGTGTTCTAGCAAATTCTGTTTTCTCTTTCTAGTAAGGTTTTCCTTGTATTTTGGCATCACTTAGAAAGCAAGTTGTGAAAAACACCATGGCTGAGGGCTCCGGGCGGGGGTGAGAGATTCTTTAATAAGAGCTGATTGTTGAGTATACGTTCTTTCTAGATCCAGAAAGCCCTAAAGTAAGGGTCATCAGACACTACTAGGGATAAGGGATGAAATTTTCATAAATGTGCTTTTTGAGACTTATTAAAAAATCCACGTGCAATGTATTTTTACATCGCATCAGCCTGGAACATCCTGGTACGTTAGCATCCCTGTTATAAAATGAGGCCCAGGCTTTCATATAAAGAACAGTTTTCTATCTATAGATGTGTTCCCTCTGAGTACGTAGCAAAACTGAGCTTTTGCTCAAATATTATTTTTATTTATACTGTCCTCAAGGATACACCACTGCTGTATGTTTTTCTTTTTTTTTTTTCAAAAAAGCACCCGAGTTAACAGAAGAATATAAATAGCACCTTTAATCAGGAACCAGAGAAATATCACTCAATGATATGGACCTTTGTCTGAAAGAGGCTTTCAGAGCTGCACAGAGATGCCTTGAAACTTGGGATGGTTTGATTAATGGTGATTTTAGGGATTGTACTGTGTGCCTGTGTGCTCAGTTGCTCAGTAGTGTCTGACTCTTTGCAACTCTGTGGATTTTAGCCTGCCAGTCTAGCCTGGGATTTCCCAGGCTAGAATACTGGAGTGGATTGCCATTTCCTCCTCCAGGGGGTCTTTCCGACCCAGGGATCGAACCTGCAGCTCCTGCATTGGCAAGCTGATTCTTTACCACTGAGTTGTTATTTCTGGACCAGGTGCTGTATTCATAGAAGCTTCTCATCACTTTTCCCACTAAATCTTTCAGTCCTATCCTAGGCAGAGTTTGACTTTTTAAAGCCCTAACACTTAGCAGTTTTCCAAAATTATCCAGGAAGATACTAGCCCAGAATTTTAAAAGTACCAGTAAAAATCTAGAG
Source organism: Moschus berezovskii (assembly GCF_049115385.1). NCBI lineage: Eukaryota > Metazoa > Chordata > Mammalia > Artiodactyla > Moschidae > Moschus > Moschus berezovskii. The sequence continues at coordinate 93,539,592 of NC_142468.1, forward strand.
AGTATAATGTGTTCTTTTTGATGGCTTTGTCTGCTTTAAACTCTTCATGTATTGTCTGGCAGTAAAACAGTATATGACAACTCGATTAAGTTTCAAATTAAAAAATTACAGGCCACATAATAAAATAAACAGATTGTGTTGGCAAGTTCTAAGGGAGCATCAAAGTGCCTTGATAAACATCTTCTTCCCAAAGAACCAACTCCCAGCTTCTGCAACCACACCCAGGGGAGCTCTTTTACTCTAAGATTTTACCATTGTCCAAAACAATATCTGCTTAATTGGGTAAATCCCTTTTAGGACCTAAGAATTTGCTAAAGGAGAAGGTAAAATCGGGATAGTGCCTGTTTTATTTAAAATAATCTGTGTCTTTCCTGCAAGAAAAGGGAAACTTCTCTACCCAAAAGGTAATTACCCTTATTAGGTAATTATCTAATTACCTAAAGCTTTCTTCATTAAAGGTTGAGAGCTTGTTGTTTTTGTTGTATTGTTTTAAACAGAAATAGTGACTGAAGGCAAAAAAGAAAAAAAAAAAATCCGCTCTGATTCCATCAGTCAAAAGTTACTGCTATTAATTTGTTCTATATGTTATTTAACTTTTTAACAAAAACTGAGACCATACCAGACATAATATTGCCTTACCTGTCTTTCTGCACTTAAAAATATATTGTGAACAGCTTTTTATGCCAGGAGAGAGAGTTTTAGATTATAATTTTTAGTGGCTTCAAGTATACCATGTGAAAGATGGATCATAATATATTTTACTCACCACCTGTTGATTGCTGTCTAGGTTGTTAGGAGGATATTGCTATTTAAAACAATGCTTTACTAAACATCTTTGAACACATACCTCTGTGTATTGTAGATAATCATTCCTTTCCATCTTTGTTGTTCAAAAAAATGGTCTCTCTTGAGTTCTTTTTGAGTACTTTTCCAGGTCTTCTGACCAGTTATATTCCTAATTTTATAAATTGTTTGTTATTTTTTTTGATAATGATAACTTCTCTTCAGATTTCTAGAAAACTTTTATGTATCCTCTTTTATGGGGGATAAAAGAGAAGCCTGGTTTTCTTTGGACTCTTTTACTTGGCTTTGAACTATCGACCTGAAGTTCCTAAACATGATGAAACATTGGAATCAGTTTCCTGGGGACTTTTAAAAACTGTTGTAGCCTGGTTCCCAATCCCTGACATTGATTTTGTTGGGGTGGGACCACTTCTCTTAGATCAGTCATCAAGCTTGCTTCTGTAGATATATATTTCGTTCCAGTTTGTCCCATTTATATGTTTTTTTTTTAATTTCACTCAGAGTGTGCATCTTTTATTCTGAATTTTTAGGCATTTCATATTACATCGTAAGCAGTTTTCCAGATTCCTTCTTTATTTAATAATTTAACCATCACTTTTAGGTCCATTCCATATCATTTTGAATTTATCAACAATAACCTATTTTAAATGTATTCTACAATGAACATTTCAGTTGATTTTGCTAGAGAAGCAGCTGAATATAATGGATGCAAACACTGACTCTGGTTTTAGACTGTCTGGATTTAACTTATTAACTCTATGACTGTGTGACCTTGAGCAAATTGTTTAACTTTTCTTGACCTCAATTTCCCCATTAGTAAACAGGGATGATAAAATAGTAGCTACTTAAATATTATTGTTGTGATGTTTAAATGAGTTAATGTATATAAATCATTTAGACAATATTTGTTTGTTAGTAAGCAATCAAAAGTGCTAGAAAACATCTTTGAGAATAGCTTTTATGGCACCTTATAAGATATATGATACATATATTATTTTATATTTTTTACATTTATATTTTATGTTATATTTTTAAACTATTATATCATACTAATAGGAGAAGGCAATGGCAGCCCACTTCAGTACTCTTGCCTGGAAAATCCCATGGATGGAGGAACCTGGTGTGCTCCAGTCCATGGGGTCGCTACGAGTCGGGCACGACTGAGCGACTTCACTTTCACTTTTTCACTTTCATGCATCAGAGAAGGAAATGGCAACCCACTCCAGTGTTTTTGCCTGGAGAATCCCAGGGACAGGGAAGCCTGGTGGGCTGCCGTCTATGGGGTCACACAGAGTCGGTGACGACTGAAGCGACTTAGCAGCAGCACCAGCATCCTACTAATATGATTCCATTGTAACTCCTTTGTAATATTTGTTAATATCTGAAAGGCCTAACTCACCTTTATTTATTCTGCTTTTTCCAAGGTTCTCTTTGCTATCTGGAGATCTTCTCCAGTAATTTGAGTTTCAAGTTACAATTAAAAGTTTCTAATTTGAGTGTGTGCATCAAGGTAGTTGAACTTGTATTCTGCTTGGATACTTACAAGGTAACTATCCTCTTTTCATGGAGGGAGGAAAGGAAACATCACCCAGTCTTTTCAATACATGACGTTAGAAGAATAGGTTGCCTTGGATTCCTCCTTCAGGGGGTCTTGCTGGCGGTCTGACTTTGGCTGCCTGATGCCCACCCTGGTGCTACAGCAATTCCAGGACATTCTGATTTTATGGTCAGTCAAGAACTTGGAGGTCTCTTTGTGAGAGAAAGGTTGCGTGCATGTGTGTGCTCTGTCGTGTCCAATTCTCTGCGACCCCATAGACTGTGGCCCACCAGGCTCCTCCACAAGGAGTAGCGTGGAATTCTTGCTTATTCCAGGCAAGAATGCCAGAGTAGGTTGCCATTTCCTCCTCCAGTGGATCTTCCCGACCCAGGGATCAAACCCACATCTCCTCTATCTCTTGCCTTGGCAGACAGATTCTTTACCACTGAGCCACCTGGGAATCCCAAGAAGCAAGGTTAGAATTGGTTTATTTGGGGACATATTTCTGAAGACTGAGGTTTAAAGTAGTAGTAGAAAATCTTTCTGCATGTGAGAGGTGAGCTACCAAGTGTCACTGTCTGTCTCCTTTCCCTGACAGAGTGTTCCGTCCTTCTTCGTTGGGATTCCAGGGCCTGTGGCTACACAGAAATTCTCTACCCCAGATTGGAAAGAACACCAACAGTGGCAGAGGGTAGGGGGTTGACAGAGTAGAGCTGAGACCCAGATGGAGAAGCCAAACTCTGATGATCCCAAGAGGGAAAGCCAGTGGGTCACCAGAACCACAGGGACCAGAAACAGAATCTGCTGCTGGAACTTGCAGCTGGGAAGGCCATCATCAGAGAGATGAGAAGAATGAGGCCAGCCAATCCACAGAGAGGCTGTGGGTTGCTGCTGGGAGTGGTCCCGTCTGTGGCATGACGCACACCACCTGCAGAAGGGCCATGCTTGCATCCAGGATCCAAGTGGGATGGTTTGGGGGTGTCCATGAGGAGTGAGCTAAGACAGCAAGTAATGAAGATTTGGGGGTCTTGTCTCCAAACACACCCCTGCACACACTTAGCCCAATGAATACATCCTTTCCTTGGACCAGCAGGAAGCATGCTTGGCTGGTTCAGCGGTAGGTGGGGTAGGGCATGTCATGGTGTCAGCCACTTCCCCTCATCTGGGGAGATAGTACTCATTTCCCCCTCCTTCCAACACCATGGCCTTGCAGACTCTATGCCTTCTGACTTTTCATCCAACCCTCTTCCCGCTACCACTCCGCAGGGTATAGGATCTCGGGGCCAGCTTTCCCTGTGAGACCTTGCTTTGGCACCTAGAAATGGCAGCCTGCATTCAGAGAGCACTTAGTGAAGCTCTAGGGCTCCTGACATCGGATAGAAGGTCTGCATTTGTGCACTGTGTACCTCTCACAGCCCTTCACCTTTCCCATTCCAGAGCTCTTTTGCCCAGAAGGATACTCTGATCTGCCATGTCTAGAAGAAACCCTGAAATCTGGGTTGATGAAAGCTCCCCAAGTGGTTCTGGCCATCAGCACAGCTAGCCCCGGGCACCTGTACATCCCCTGGAATGGTGGCTGAACCCCCAGGCAAGGCCCATGTAGACTCCGGTTAGGGAACTGTAGGCAGGAAGCGGGCAGTCAGCATGAGCTAAGTTCTTACAGACCTCTGGCAGATGCTGATGTCTGCTCTGGCTAACAAGGGGATGGGGAGAAGAATGATAAATGGGCTCCAAAGTTGTAAAGAATAATGTGATGTGTGCTTACTTACAAACGTGGACCTCACACAAGGCAGTTCAGTGGGTAAAGCAGTACATTTGAGATGAGGTTTCTGCTTACTTGTTTTTGGTTTTATAGGAAGAAGCATGATGGAGGGCCTGATAGAAATTGATATGGGGCCTTGAATCTGTAGCCTCTTCCAGAATCTTCCCTTTCAGGTTTTTTCACATTACTACTTTTATTTATCTATTTGGCTGCATCAGGTCTTAGCTGAAGTCCTCAGCTGCCTGTGGGATCATTAGTCTTGGCGTGCAAACATTTAGTTGCAGCATGTGGGATCTAGTTCCCTGACCATGGATGGGAGCTTGCACTGGGTGCTTGGAGTCTTAGCCACTAGACCACCCGGGAAGTCCCCCATATTATTACTGACACCCTTTCCTTGAAGTCTTAAATTTAGTGCCATTCATCTGGATGACACTTCCTCATAACTGGGTGCTGTGCTGGCCTTTGGGGTCCTCAAGGAGGACGTTTTACTGGTGTTCTAGGTTAGTCCTAGCCTGACACTGGGCCTGGTGTAGTTACTCCAGGGAGTGTTTACCTAGAGAATACCACCAGGCATACGGAGGTCCTTCAACACCCACTGGTGTTATACCTCCAGACCTCTCCGAGCTGCTCCTCATGCCAGAAATCCTGGGGTGCCCCACTTTGGTTCACAGGGACCCCTTTGCCTGGACCCAGAATAGCCCTTTTGGTTCTCTTTCTCTGGCTGGCCCTAGTTGTGACCTTCAGGGTCAGATGGCAAAAGTGGAGAAAGGTCATGTCCCCAAGGAAGGGTACTGGGGGCTGAAGAACAGAGTGGGCTCAAGCTGCTTGTTCCATTCATTCCAGCTGAGAGGAGGCCTCCCAAGGTGGTAGCTCATCCCAGAAACCACCAGGATGTTGTACTTGCCCTGGGAGGAAAACCAAAAGAAATGAAGCATGCAAAGCTGAGACCTCTCACTCTTTGTGAAATGTGAAAAAGCGTGTCCCATCTAGCTTTTGGTGGGGACTGTCTGTGCCACCCCTCATGAAGGGGAAGCGGGGAGCTTTGTGTTCCCTTCAGAGGTTAGACGGTGCTTTGACAATTCTTACTTCAGATCCTAGATCCTCTGGATGGAGTTCAAGGGAGACATAATTTATTCTGACGTTTGCCACATAGAGAATAGCTTTTCTATACCAGTATATTCCAATTAATGCTATTTCCAATATAGTTATAATGTGTGGTATTATCCTACATATATTAAAATATGTTTAGCAGTCACATTTTCAGTCTTATCACTAAAATTTTGGTCCCAATTCTCTTTCCTCTATGTTTCTCGCCCAATTTGAGGATTCTATCAGTCTTTCCCTTCGGGAAGACATAAGAGCATTACCTAAGAACCTTGAAATTATTTTCCAAGAACTCAGGTGTGCCTGATTTGGGAGATGCCTAGAGGGCTTTTCAATGTTCTCCAACCTTGTCCATGGTTAAAAGGTATTCCATGTAAGAGATTCCTGCTTAAAAGAAGTAACCAAAATGCATACTTATCCCATATCAGGTAATTAATCTCCCCAACAGACTTGTCGATTTATGCAAAAAGAGTGGTAGAATATAAAAGATCATTAATCATCCTGGCATCATGATCTCATGTTGTTATGAAATGAATATGCTTACTAAATGGATCCAGATGCTCTCAAATCCACGTGTCCAGTAAAGGCTATTTTCTCTCCTTGGTCTGGGCAATAAACACAGGAGGCTTGTTTGAAACACTTCTCTTCCGTCAATTGCCAGTGGTCCTACACATTCTTTTAACCTCTTTCCCCATCCACTCTGCTGCTGGTGAAAAGTGAGCAAGTGTTTTCTGATAAGGATTCTGGGGAAAACCCTAAGGAGCTAGAAAACTTTTTGCCTTGACCCAGAGGCGATGGATGATAAGGAAATCAAAGTCATATAGCCAATCATCTACCAACCCAAGACAAAACATTTTCTCTATTCATCTTCGGGCCCAATACATCAAAGCACAAATTCCAACTCAAGACATTACTAGTCCCCAGAGGACAGACTTGAGTCTTAGAGGACCCCCTACAATCTGCCGTATAAAGATGGAATGATAGAAAGATGGAAACAAATTCAATTACCATTAAACACCAGGTTCTTGACATGGTAATTTTCTTCCCAAGACTACCCCCAGAAGTGGCTGCAGGGCTGGAAAGCAGAGAGGGATCCATTATGAGAGAAGATGGAACTCATAGTGAGCTGAGGAGAGTGGGTTATGGCTTTGGGACTTCCCTGGTGGTCCTGTGGTTAAGAATCTGCTTGCCAATGCAGGGGACATGGGTTCGATCCCTGTTCTGGGAAGATTTTACATGCCGCACGGCAACTAAGCCCAAGCACCCAACTACTGAGCCTGTGCTCTAGGGCCTGGGAGGCATAACAAATGAGCCCACGTGCTGCAACTGCTGATCCCATGCATCCTAGAGCCAGTACTCCCCAACAAGAGAAGCCACCACAATGAGAAGACTGCTCATTGCAACTTGAGAGTAGCCCCACTCCCTGCAACTAGAGAAAGTCCGTGCACAACACTAAAGCCCCAGAGCCGCCAAAAATAATAATAATAATAATAAAACATGGCTTTGGAGCCAGATATGTGTTCCAAATTTGTGACCTTCAAAGGAAATCTACTTCTCTGAGTTCATTTTCTTTGTTAACTCTGAGTTCCTGGGAGGATTAATGAGGTTGTTATCATAAACTGCCCAGTACCTAGGATGCGCCCAAGGTGTAATAGCTATCACTACCTTTGTAACAAGATTACCACAAATGGTCATCCAGGAGAAGTAGTTGAATATCGAGAAAGCTAGTCACCCTAATAGAGTGATGCTTACATGTGCCACAGGGCCTTTCTTGCCAGGAAAGGCCTCTCCTCCGGGTTTGGGAGCTCTGTGAGAGCAGTGATAACAAGACAGTAATTCCTCTGTCTTGTTCACTGCTGTATTTTCAGAATAGTACCTGGCACACAGTGGGGTTCGATTCATATTCATTGGAATGGATGAGTAGATATAAGATAAAATTAGTTTTAGTATATGGATAATTTCAAAATTTAAAAGAATACTGCTTTAAGAGGAAGAGAGTGTTCACCTTTTGGAGAATAGTTTCTTAGGAGAAGCATGTTGATTTTGACTTTTGATTTATCATAATTACCTGTAGTTGAGGTCTTGGCTGTCATCTAGCTATACAGACTCCGTCCATCTCAGTAGATTGGTACGGACACCAGCTTGCTGTGGCTTTCATGTTGTTATTAGTATCATCTTTCTACATGATCATCTCTTTCACTGAATTTACTCTGTTTGAACAAGGACTCAGATCATCAGAAAAAAACACAGTCCAGGCTTCTAACAAAAGCAAATGAAAGCTGTCCTTTAAATAAGTCTTAATGTCCTAATACAGATCAGTAGATATGTGGAGGGTTTTCCTGGTGGATTCTTCTGTCTGGAAGGGCTTTGAATACATGATGCAAGTCCTACAATTTTTTCCAATCTTTAAAGAGCACTGACCCTAAGAAAGTTTCTGGGTAAGTTAGCATCATTTTAATCATATGATCATAGCTGTTTTGAAAGGTTTGGTAGCAGATAGTTTATCAAGAAAGAGATTAAATGTCTGCCTTTGGGTAGGGAGAAAGGATGATTTATTTGTGCATTTGTTTCCAAAAGGTGGATTTAGTTCTAGATGTACTTGATTGGAAGTCAAGTTGGGATATTGAGAGCCATTCAGAAGTTGGAGAAATGAGAATGAAGAGCAAAATCGAGGCCAGGAATGCAACTGAGATACATCTGCTATAGCAGAATCTGATGTGTGACTTCAGTCATGGGCAAGTTCCTATCTTGGGAGCCAATCCCCATACAGGCTGAATTTTAGACATAGTAATTTAACAATGTACTGGTAAGGTTTACCAATGAATAATTAAATTTGTTATTTTTTGTTCTGTACCACCAAGGATGATTTCTGCCTGGTGTGGAAAACTGCTGGTTGTCCTCAGGGAGTTTTATCCCCATTTTCAGACTAGTCCCTGCTCAAAAAGGACCTGTCAGTCTGCAGAAAGACACATGAAATCGACACAAAAGTTACATTTTCTCTGTTCTAATTCCATTAACACTACTTTAATCATGAAGTCTTGGAAAAATTCTTCCGTTTTTAAAAATATTTTGCAACACTTATGAACATGGCTTTAGTTAAAGGAATCTAGCCTTCATCTAGTACTGAAACGCTGTGGGCTGTGTTCAAAACAATTTTCATTTTGATATTTCACTTTTTCATTTCTGGGTTCAGTTCAGTTCAGTTCAGTCGCTCAGTTGTGTCTGACTCTTTGCGACCCCATGAATCACAGCACGCCAGGCCTCCCTGTCCATCACCAAATCCCGGAGTTCACTCAGACTCATGTCCATCGAGTCAGTGATGCCATCCAGCCATCTCATCCTCTGTCATCCCCTTCTCCTCCTGCCCCCAATCCCTCCCAGCGTCAGAGTCTTTTCCAGTGAGTCAACACTTCGCATGAGGTGGCCAAAGTATTGGAGTTTCAGCTTTAGCATCAGTCCTTCCAATGAATACCCAGGACTGATCTCCTTTAGAATGGACTGGTTGGATCTCCTTGCAGTCTATATATTTTCCCAGCACCACATTTTCTTTCTATGGAGGAATTGAGACTACTCCATTCTTATGAAAAATGTTTAGAGCAGGAATCATATGATACTCATGCATTACCTTGTACAATTTCAACATGGTGCCATATTTTTGGTGATTATATCATAGCCCTTGCTATCTCTGAATGAGTTTTGAAGAAAGGATTTTATTGAAATACCTGTTAAATGTTTACATGAATGGCCCTGATTGATTGGACTGATATTTATATACTTCAAAGCTTACAGAGCACATATTTACTTTGTTCTGAGGGCTTTCCTGGTGGCTCTGATGGTAAGAAATCTGCCTGCAATGCAGGAGACCCTAGTTCGATCCCTTGATGGGGAAGATCCCTTGGAGAAGGGAATGGCAACCTGTTCCAGTATTCTCACCTGGAGAATCCCATGGACAGAGGTCCATGGTGTTCCAGAATTGGACTAACACACTGTTCAGTCTATTTTTTGTCATAACCCCCCGTTTGTATTATAGCTTTTTAGTAGATTTTTAAGAATAAAGGACCATAAGAAGAGGAGAGATTTTGAGAGCTTGCTGAAAATTTCTGGGCTTAATTATCTTTTTCTTATAGTATCAGGGTAAAGAATAAAGAGAAGCGAGTTCATGAAAAAGCCTTTGTCTCCACCGTGGCTGGTAGAAATTGGCTATGTCAGGACGGGACCGTTCTACTTTTAGTCTATCAGTAGTGATCCTGTGAAGTTGTTGAAGGAGAAATAAGAGGTGCTTCTTAATACTTGTGCCAAATAATTTGTGCCAGCATCTCTTTGGTTCGCTGAGTCAGGCTTCTGCCAGGTTTGCAAGTATAATGTAGAAGGGTCTAAGAGGGTGTCACATGCTTTACTGGACTAAATAATGGTATCGTATGATACTCATTTTTCCTTCAGATTCCAACTTATTCTGCATAGATCGTGTTCTTTCTCCAGTTGCCTTAATTTTGTAAGTGTGCTGAAATTGAACAGAGAAAAAAACAACAGTGTCAAAATAGGAGAGGAGATGTGTAGCCACTCTGTCAGCACTCTTCAAAAGGGGATGCTTGTCTGAATCCAACATTGCAGTCTGATTCTCCCCTGCAGAACCAGATATTAAAGGTTAGTGACTTGAATTACATGAGGTCTATATTATTAAGAGTAATAAATGCAGAGATTTCCCTGGTGGGCCAGTAGCTAAGACTCCATGCTCCCAATGCAGGGGCCTATCCGTGGTCGGGGAACTAGACACCACATGCTTCAACTAAGAGTCCACATGCTGCAACTGAAAATCCTGGGGGCTGCAACTAAGACCCAATGCAACTAAATAAGCAAATACTTTTATTTTATTTTTTATTTTTTCAGTTTTAAACTTTTTATTTTTATTTATTTATTTATTTTTGCATGTTCACTTTTTTTTCTTTTTTTTTATTGGAGGCTAATTATTTTACAATATTATATTGGTTGGTTTTGCCATACATTGACATGAATCCGCCCCGGGTGTACATGAGTTCCCCCTCCTGAACCCCCCTCCCATCTCCCTCCTCCCTTTATCCTCCCTCTGGGTCATCCCCACACACCAGCCCTGAGCATCCTGTAATATACATTGACCCTGAACTGACGATTCGTTTCACATATGACAATATACATGTTTCAATGCCATTCTCCCAAATCATCCCACCCTCACCCTCTCCCACAGAGTTCCGAAGACTGTTCTATACATCTGTGTCTCTTTTGCTGTCTCATATAAAAGGTTATCATTTGCATCTTTCTAAATTGCATATATATGCGTTAGTATACTGTATTGGTGGAGAAGGCAATGGCAACCCACTCCAGTACTCTTGCCTGGAAAGTCCCATGGATGGAGGAGCCTGGTAAGCTGCAGTTCATGGGGCTGCTTCGAGTCAGACACGACTGAGCGACTTCTCTTTCACTTTTTACTTTCACACATTGGAGAAGGCAATGGCAACCCACTCCAGTGTTCTTGCCTGGAGAATCCCAGGGACAGAGAAGCCTGGTGGGCTTCCGTCTATGGGGTCACACAGAGTCGGACACGACTGAAGTGACTGAACAGCAGCAGCAGAGCAGCATACTGTATTGGTGTTTTTCTTTCTGGCTTACTTCACTCTGTATAATAGGCTCCAGTTTCATCCACCTCATTAGAACTGATTCAAATGCATTCTTTTTAATGGCTGAGTAATACTCCATTGTGTATATATACCACAGCTTTCTTATCCATTCGTCTGCAGATGGACATCTAGGTTTCTTCCGTGTCCTGGCTATTATAAACAGTGCTGCGATGAACATTGGAGTACATGTGTCTCTTTCAATTCTGGTTTCCTCGTTGTGTATGCCCAGGAATGTGAGTGCTGGATCATATGGCAGCTCTATTTCCAGTTTTTTGAGGAATCTCCACACTGTTCTCCATAGTGGCTGTACTAGTTTGCATTCCCACCAACAGTGTAAGAGGGTTCCCTTCTCTCCACACCCTCTCCAGCATTTATTGCATGTAGACTTTTGGATAGCAGCCATTCTGACTGGTGTGAAATGGTATCTCATTGTGGTTTTGATTTGCATTTCTCTGATTATGAGGGATGTTGAGCATTTTTTCATGTGTTTGTTAGCCATCTTTATGTCTTCTTTGGAGAAATTCTATTTAGTTCTTTGGCCCATTTTTTGATTGGGTCGTTTATTTTTCTGGAATTGAGCTGCAGGAGCTGCTTGTATATTTTGGAGATTAATCCTATATCCATTGCTTCATTTGCTATTATTTTCTCCCATTCTGAAGGCTGTCTTTTCACCTTACTTATAGTTTCCTTTGCTGTGCAGAAACTTTTGATTTTAATTAGGTCCCATTTGTTTATTTTTGCTTTTATTTCTAATATTCTGGGAGGTGGGTCTTGGAGGATCCTGCTGTGATTTATGTCGGAGAGTGTTTTGCCTATGTTCTCCTCTAGGAGTTTTATAGTTTCTGGTCTTACATTTAGCTCTCTAATCCATTTTGAGTTTATTTCGGTGTATGGTGTTAGGAAGTGTTCTAGTTTCATTCTTTTACAAGTGGCTGACCAGTTTTCCCAGCACCACTTGTTAAAGAGACTGTCTTTTCTCCATTTTATATTCTTGCCTCCTTTGTCAAAGATAAGGTGTCCATAGGTGCGTGGATTTATCTCTGGGCTTTCTATTTTGTTCCATTGATCTATTTCTGTCTTTATGCCAGTACCATACTGTCTTGATGACTGTGGCTTTGTAGTAGAGCCTGAAGTCCGGCAGGTTCCATTTTTCTTCCTCAAGATTGCTTTGGCTATTCGAGGTTTTTTGTATTTCCATACAAATTGTGAGATTATTTGTTCTAGTTCTGTGAAAAATATCGTTGGTAGCTTGATAGGGATTGCATTGAATGTATAAACTACTTTGGGTAGTATACTCATTTTTACAATATTTATTCTTCCAATCCATGAACACGGTATATTTCTCCATCTATTAGTGTCCTCTTTGATTGCTTTCAGTAGTGTTTTATAGTTTTCTATGTACAAGTCTTTTGTTTCCTTAGGTAGATATATTCCTAAGTATTTAATTCTTTTCGTTGCAACAGTGAATGGAATAGTTTCCTTAATTTCTTTCTATTTTCTCATTATTAGTGTATAGGAATGCAAGGGATTTCTGTGTGTTGATTTTATACCCTGCAACTTTACTGTATTCATTGATTAGCTCTAGTAGTTTTCTGGTAGAGTCTTTAGGGTTTTCTGTGTAGAGGATCATGTCATCAGCGAACAGTGAAAGTTTTACTTCTTCTTTTCCAATTTGTATTCCTTTTATGTCTTTTTCTGCTCTGATTGCTGTGGCCAAAACTTCCAGAACTATGTTGAATAGTAGTGGTGAGAGTGGGCACTCTTGTCTTGTTCCTGACTTTAGGGGAAATGCTTTCAGTTTTTCACCATTGAGGATAATGTTTGCTGTGGGTTTGTCATATACAGCTTTTATTATGTTGAGGTATGTCCCTTCTATTCCCACTTTCTGGAAGGTTTTAATCATAAATGGGTGTTGAATTTTGTCGAAGACTTTCTCTGCATCTATTGAGATAATCATATGATTTTTATTTTTCAGTTTGTTAATATGGTGTATTACGTTGATTGATTTGCAGATATTGAAGAATCCTTGCATTCCTGGGATAAAGCCCACTTGGTCATGATGTATGATCTTCTTAATGTGTTGTTGGATTCTGACTGCTAGAATTTTGTTAAGGATTTTTGCATCTATGTTCATCAGTGATATTGGCCTGTAGTTTTCTTTTTTGTGGGGTCTTTACCAGGTTTTGGGATTAGGGTGATGGTGGCCTCATAGAATGAGTTTGGAAGTTTCCCTTCCTCAGCAATTTTCTGGAAGAGTTTGAGTAGAATAGGTGTTAGCTCTTCTCTAAATTTTTGGTAGAATTCAGCTCTGAAGCCGTCTGGACCTGGGCTTTTGTTTGCTGGAAGATTTCTGATTACAGACTCTAGTTCCATGCTTGTGATGGGTCTGTTCAGATTTTCTATTTCTTCCTGGTTCAGTTTTGGCAAGGTGTACTTTTCTAGGAATTTGTCCATTTCTTCCAGGTTATTCATTTTATTGCCATATAATTGCTGGTGGTATTCTCTAATAATCCTTTGTATTTCTGTGTTGTTGGTTGTGATCTCTCCTTTTTCATTTCTAATTTTATTGATTCGGTTCTTCTCCCTTTGTTTCTTGATGAGTCTGGCTAGTGGTTTGTCAATTTTATTTACCTTCTCAAAGAACCAGCTTTTGGCTTTGTTGATTTTTGCTATGGTCTCTTTTGTTTCTTTTGCATTTATCTCTGCCCTAATTTTTACGATTTCTTTCCTTCTGCTGACCCTGGGGTTCTTCATTTCTTCCTTTTCTAGTTGCTTTAGATGTAGAGTTAGGTTATTTAGTTGACTTTTTTCTTGTTTCTTGAGGTGTGCCTTTATTGCTATGAACTTCCCCCTTAGCACTGCTTTTACAGCGTCCCAGAGGTTTTGGGTTGTTGTGTTTTCATTTTCATTCATTTCTATGCATATTTTGATTTCTCTTTTGATTTCTTCTATGATTTGTTCATTATTAAAAAGAGTAACGAATGCAACTACCTGGTGACATAGAGACATGTTAGCTTGTCCCCACTTTCTTCTCCCTCAGTTCAGTTCAGTTCAGTCGCTCAGTCATGTCCGACTCTCCGCGACCCCCTGAATCACAGCACACCAGGCCTCCCTGTCCATCACCCACTCCTGGAGTTCACTCAAACTCATGTCCACAGAGTCGGTGATGCCATCCAGCCATCTCATTTTCTGTCGTCCTCTTCTCCTCCCACCCCCACCCCTTCCCAGCATCAGAGTCTTTTCCAGTGAGTCAACTCATCGCATGAGGTGGCCAAAGTACTACAGTTTCAGCTTTAGCATCAGTCCTTCCAATGAACACCCAGGATTGATCTCCCTTAGAATGGACTGGTTGGATCTCCTTGCAGTCCAAGGGACTCTCAAGAGTCTTCTCCAGCATCACAGTTCAAAAGCATCAATTCTTCGGCGATCAACTTTCTTCACAGTCCAACTCTCACATCCATACATGACCACAGGAAAAACCATAGCCTTGACTAGATGGACCTTGGTTGGCAAAGTAATGTCTCTGCTTTTTAATATGCTATCTAGGTTGGTCATAACTTTCCTTCCAAGGAGTAAGCATCTTTTAATTTCATGGCTGCAAACAGCATCTTCAGTGATTTTGGAGCCCCCAAAAATAAAGTCTGACACTGTTTCCAGTGTTTTTCCATCTATTTCCCATGAAGTGATGGGACCAGATGCCATGATCTTTGTTTTCTGAATGTTGAGCTTCAAGCCAACCTTTTCACTCTCCTCTTTCACTTTCATCAAGAGGCTTTTTAGTTCCTCTTCACTTTCTGCCAATAAGGGTAGTGTCATCTGCATATCTGAGTTTATTGATATTTCTCCCAGCAATCTTGATTCCAGCTTGTGCTTCTTCCAGCCCAGCGTTCCTCATGATGTACTCTGCATAGAAGTTAAATAAGCAAGGTGACAATATACAGCCTTGACGTACTCCTTTTCCTATCTGGAACCAGTCTGTTGTTCCTAAAGGAATGCAAATAGGGAAAGCCAGTTATTATTCCAAATGAAGAGCAGTTGTCATGATGTGATGTAACTAGTACACATGAGCTGTTTGGCTGGAAAATGGTGGCTTCACCATAGGTTGCTAGCCCAACCCTCCCACTCACAGTGTGCAACTTTATGTAATCTTACCAAATTCACAGAACCTTAGTTTTATTATTTGTAAAATAAGATAGTACATTTATTTTACTGACTTGTGAGGCTGGCATGATGTCATGTGTAAGTTCCAAGCACTATGGTAGTTACTGATAGTACAGTATTTTTATTAGAAGATCACTTGTCTAGTGAATCGAGAAGAGGAAGTGTAAGGGCTTCAAGTTTGGGAGCCTGATGCTTTCTTTTTCATTATCAGAAAGTATGTGTCTAAACAATAGACAGTCATCCAATTTGTCAAAGTCAAACTCTCCCTAAAGTATAGCTGGAGTTAATTCATACTCCAAAGACTTACCCTCTTGAGAGCCCATGCAGACAACTTCCTTCTAATAAGAGGTCCTTCTTCATTTTATATCTGGAGAAGGAAATGGCAACCCACTCCAGTACTCTTGCCTGGAAAATCCCATGGACGGAGGAGCCTGGTAGGCTGCAGTCCATTGCTTTTCATGGGTTATCTTTAAAAATAAAGCTAGTCAAGTCTTCCCTATTTTGACAAAGTTTCTGTCTTTTAAGGTGGCTAATGATTAATGTGGATATTACTTTTTGTTTGGTTCTACCAGTTTATGTTCATAAATTTACAGATAATATTAAAAATAGTAATTATAATATCTACCATTTATTGAACAATTATTATGTGTTTGCTTTGTGAAAAATGCTTTGCCTGGAATATCTCATTTGATTCTTATGAACAAACCTATGAGATAGATAAAATTTATTCTCAGAATGAGGAAGAGGAGACTTAGAGAGCTGCAATGACAGCTAGTGAGTTGCAGAGCTGATATTATGCCAAAGTTGCACTGCCCTCCAGTTTTGGGGACACACCTGTTTTTGCCTTGCAGTTTGGTAGCTATATTTAGAACCCTTATCCAATAGCAATGATCTGGACCTTTACCATTGTTATTTCAATCAGAAGATTTCAAATGTAGAGAAGGATATAGAAAGTAATAAAACATGGTGTACTGACTATTAATATTTAATGGGTGTTACCATTTTAAAGATATAGCAATAATAAAATCCATATCATCTCTTCTTGTTCCTTAATCTCCTTAGCAGAAGCTAATAAATATCCTGAAGGCAATGAATATACTTCTTTGGATGTTTTTATGATTTGTGACTTATGTACAAACCTAAATAAAATATGTAATATTTCTTCAATGTGTTTTTAAAATGGTACCATATTGTATCTTACTTCTTGCAATTGTTAGTTGAAATTTATCTTTGTTGATACATGCAAATCTAATTCACTCCTACTGTATAATATTCTGGTGTATAGGCACTTCACAACTCTGTTTATCTATTCTCACATTGATGGACGTTTAGCCCCTGCAGACAATGCCTCCTTATACACATGAGTGAAATGAGCATGCGCTAATCTTCTGTCAGTTATGTGTATTTCAAATACTTTCTTCTAAACCAGGTATCAGTAAACTCTTTCTACATAGGGCCAGTTAGTGAATGCTTTAAGCATTGTGGCCCATAGAGACTCAATGGCAACTACTCAGCTCTGTCAATCCAGACTGAAGCAGCTGTAGACATTATCAAATGAGCATGGCTGTCTTCCAGTAAAACTTTATACACACACACAAAAAAAAAAACACAGCCAGAGAGTCAGATTATGACCTGAGGGTCATGGTTTGCTGACCCCTGTTCTAGCTTATTGCAGCATTATGAAAGCTTTTGTTATACCGATCTTATTTGAATACAATTGGTTTTTCCCCATCTTTTCCTATTTGTTTCTGCTTTGGAGTCCTTTTCCAGATCCTCTTCCCTCCTCTTTGTATTAAATATTGTGTCTTATTTGTACCTCTGAAAGTTTTCAAGTTTTGAATATTATGCTTAAGTTTTCAGTTGATCTGGAATTTATTTTTCTGTGATATGAGCTATGAATCTAATCTTAATTGTCATTTTATGACGGAGTTGTCCTAGCCATTTATTGAATAGTTCATCTTTCCTCCATTGATTTGTCAAAATTCTCCTGTCATATACTAATTTGTTTAAAAATAACTCTTTTTAAATTCTGCAGAAATAACACTAAGCTGTTATGTATTGGTTGCTATCCATGTGAAGAATTAAGCTAAATTTGAGACCTTCTGGTTGGGCAAAATTTAAATATTCTTGGGAGAAACACCTTCTTAGGATTCTGGCCAGAGAAACATGATGTGATTAGTCAATCTCATGACTGAGTATTGGTTAGACCAGCAACCCCCAAAGCTCAGTGACTTAACATAATTGGGTTGTATTTCTCACTTAATGTCACACACCTGCATGAGTGAATTGTAGCTACATGGGAATGCTTGGTTCTGCGGAGTCATTTAGGGACTTTAGCTTCTTCTACTTTATGGATCAGTATTACTTGGGGCCTTGGGGACCTCCAATGGATCCTCTGCCATAGGACTGTGTATGATGGAAGAGAGAAAGATATGGAATTTTTATGGGAGGTAGTGTACATGTCTTCTACCCATATTTAGGTTGACCAGAACTCAGTCAAGTCACATGGCTGCACCTACTACAAGAGGTCCTGGAAAATGCTGACTAACTGTGAGTTCGGGAAAAAGAAGAAATAGATTAGGTGAAAATGGATAAATATAGGAGCCCCCCTTCTTTCAGATCCAGAAATGATTCATCACGAGAGCAGGAGTGTGTTTACTGCACTCCCCCTGTCTCCCCAGCATCTAACATGGTGCCTGGTAAGGGTTCAGTGAAAATTATAAAGAAAGGGAACTGAAAGAAGGAGGAAGAAGGGGAGGGAAGGAAGGAAGGGAGAATGGAAGGAGAGAGGGTAGATTGACAAGAGTGAATGAATGGGGAAGCCCAAGGCATTACTGAGGTGATTGCCCCAGGCTCTTGTGGAATCTATAGGTCAAACACAGCTCTACCTTTATTGAGGGTGAGTGACACAAAACTATGACTTTGCAGGGGCTTGAATGTCATTTGACTCTTTAAATGCAGTAGACTCCAATCTAAGCTCATTGCTGGTAGGGATGGAGACCCAACATGCTTCTAAGCTTGGCTCCTAGTGGCCGAAGGACTGAATAGAACCCATCCTGCAGGTGAATTTCTTCAGTTCCAGCTGCTGAGCAGAGCAGAGCTCCCTGGGCCTAGGATATGCAGAGCCCCCAAAGAGCAGCAGAAGCTAGCTATAAGGCTTATGTTCCCAGCATCTTAGTGAAGTTCTCAGAAGACAGTATAATGAGTGTCAGGGCCAAAATCTTAGGATTCTCATATGACTTTTTTCCTGCATGTTTTGGGAGAGCCTATGTCAGAAAAGTAACCAAAGTATTGTACTTGGTAGTTATCTGTGGGACCTAATAAACCATTGCCAATCCTGACAGATTTTCACGCAACACACAATGAGCCGTGGGAACTGCCAAGGTCCCTCAGAAAGTGTTGGCAGAACCCAGAGTTTTAAAAAGATTGGGTGGCATGTAAATATTTAGACATTTTAGATTTCTTAAGTGTTTGCTTTGTATAAGAATAGTCTGAAATAAACTGGCGAGGGATAATTCTCAGAGTTAGATATTGGTGTCAAAAATAGTCAATATGATAGTGACTAACACTCTCTTCCCCTTACCTCTGGGATTGAGAGAATTAGAAGTGAGGAGTAGCCACAAAAGGAAGAAGGGAGTTTGCCTCCTGTGAAGCCCTCTCTATGCGTGTAAGGGAGAGTTCTTTGAAAGATGGTAAAATATGCTCTCTGGGAAATTTGTTTTTCCTTAAGGTTCCAAGGGTGAGGTTGCCTGTGAAGGAGGGAAGCAGAATAGTTGAAAATTGGGGGAGGGCCTGGTTTCAAATCCTGGATCCACTACTTACAGTTGCTATCTGACAAATTACTTAATCTCTTCAAGCTTTATTTTTCTCACTTTCTTTTATTTTCCTTATAAACCTGGGGAAAACCACAGTACCTATCTTCATCAGGTTCTTATGGTGGGAGATGAGATAAGCCACCTAAAGTGCTCAGTTAGCAAAATGCCTGGCATTTGGTCAGTGTTCAGCAGATATTGGGGCTTCCCTGGTGGTGCAGTGGTAAAAGAATCTACCTGCCAATGCAGGAGACATGGGTTTGATTCCTGGATCAGGACTATTCCTTGGAGGAGGAAATAGTAACTTGCTCCAGTATTCTTGCTTGGGAAGTCTCATGGACAGAGGAGGCTGGTGGGCTACAGTCCATGGGGTTGCAAAGAGTTGGACACGACTCAGTGACTGAGCACAACACACATAGGCAATATTATTGACTGTTATGATCCTCACTGCTGCTGTTATTTAGAGAGGAGACAGTGGAACTTAGAGCATATATACCCAGGGAGAGGGTACTTCTTGCCCTAAAACCCACTTGCCAGTGGATTGAAAATCCCATGGATGGAGGAGCCTGGTAGGCTGCAGTCCGTGGGGTCGCTAAGGGTCGGACACGACTGAGCGACTTCACTTTCACTTTTCACTTTCACACTTTGGAGAAGGAAATGGCAACCCACTCCAGTGTTCTTGCCTGGAGAGTCCCAGGGACGGGGGAGCCTGGTGGGCTTCTGTCTATGGGGTCACACCGAGTCGGACACGACTGAAGTGACTTCACTTTCACTTTCAATGTGCAGAGGAAAGAAGGATTCAGGGAGCACGGAGTTAACGTGTTCCTAACCTACTTGGGCCTACTATGGGGGAAGTTGGTGGGGAAAAGATTCCAGGCCCTTCACAGGAGGTGTGCCATGAACCAGAGGCAAGGCAGTGAATTTGGGAAGGGAAGGACTCAAAACAGTGAAGCCTCCTGGTCAACATGCCGTCTGCATGAAGGCTGAGGAGGTCAGGTATGGAAACCAATGGGGAGTCAGTCGGGGAGTGGCCAGAGGGATAGGGGCAGGGTTTGAAGCAGGGCTGGTTCAGTGTCCTCTCCACCTGGGCCTTTTGTTCCTGAGCCACAGTGAGAAATGGAGTCTTAATTCAGAGCTAGAATCCTAGTCCAAGATGAAGGCTCCTGAAGTAAGCATCCTGATGGGCAAGGCCTAAGCTCTTGGGAGGAACTCAGAGTTTGGCCACAGAGTAACTGATGGGGCCAGAGTCATTAAGGTCATCTGGACCAACACAACAGAGCCAAGGGTCTGAGGCCAAGGCTGGGGCTTAGCCCATTATCATCAGAAGGACCCCAGAGAAGGCAGACCCACACAGGATCATTTCCTGCTGAAGTGAAAGCCACCAAGGTCAAGATCCTAGGGGCAGTGAATCGAAGACTTGGGGCAGAAGAAAGACAGACATCCAGGTTAACTGGAAAAAGATCAGATGATGTCGGTTGTGAAACTGAGAAGCAGAGGGCAGAGGGGCCCAAGTGCAGCCCATGAAGGGAGTGCTGCACTGGGGGCTGGGGCCCTCTGTTCTAGCTAGATGGGTAGCTTTGGACATGTGGCTTTGGACCCTCTCCTAAGTGATTACATTTGTTGATATTTGGTCCAGATCTATTTTCAGCACCAAGGAAGCCCATTTTCAATACACCATGGTCCTAACTGGTCACTTTAGTACACTAGTTATATCTGGTCCAGGAAACAAGGAATACTAAAATACTGACATCAAACAAGAATTCCAAGATCTGTAAAATGTCCCAAAGTCCTTAACATTTCTGGGAAATACTCGCTTACATTAATTCCAAAGTGAAAACACTGTTCCATAAAGCATTCAAGAAAACAGAATACTGTTTCCTCAATATTTTTCTTTGTCCTGGTCCCAGAGTGCCTTGACAATGATGCTGCCATTAGAAATCAGTTAGGATTGAAAATGGCAACCCACTCCTGTACTTTTGCCTGGAAAATTCCGTGGACGGAGGAACCTGGTAGGCTTCAGTCCATGGGGTCTCAAAGAGTCAGACACGACTGAGCGACTTCACTTTCACTTTCAGTTTCGATGTGCACTGCTGCTGCTCCTGCTAAGTCACTTCAGTCGTGTCCGACTCTGTGTGACCTCATAGACGGAAGCCCACCAGGCTCCCCTGTCCCTGGGATTCTCCAGGCAAGAACACTGGAGTGGGTTGCCATTTCCTTCTCCAATGTGTGAAAGTGGGAAGTGAAAAGTGAAAGTGAAGTCGCTCAGTCGTGTCCGACCCTTAGCGACCCCACGGACTGCAGCCTACCAGGCTCCTCCATCCATGGGATTTTCTATGGAGTACTGGAGTGGCTTGCCATTGCCTTCTCCGTATATATCTCAGTTCAGTTCAGTTCAGTTCAGTCGCTCAGTCGTGTCCAACTCTCCGCGACTAGACAAGCTTAAATTCACATGACCTGAATATATCTAAATGATAGTGTATCACCATATATATGCGTTCCTACAAAAAAGCTACATAAAAATCCAAGAACTTCTGTTGGCATGTCTTGTGTTACTAAGTCCTTATCTGAACACTTAAGTGGCTTTGTGTGACATCTTGTATATTTAATCTGATAAATAATGAAGCCTTGAATTTAAATTAGAATTGTACCACTGGAATAAGAAATATGACTCAAAGTCTGGGCTCAGAGATAATAAAATGCTAAAACATAGAAAAAAAAAAGGGGGGACACTAAAAGGTATCAAATCCTGAAGTTTAAAAAACTGACTCACAGATTTAAGAAATATCAAAAAAGTTCAAGGTGTGGAGGGGAAAAGGAGAAGCATAAAATGACTACTATGCATAGATACAGAACAACAAATCTTTGAAATCAGTTTCCTCAGATACCCCAAAAGTGGCTCTGGCTCTATGGGCAAGATCTGTCCTCCAACATCATAAATGAATAGAAAGTAGTGTTCTTAATGAAAATGGTCTTCATTCTTCTATGAATTTTTAATATATATTAAAGTACAGTTAACTGATATTATATAGCTGCATTTCTTGGCTGGGATTTAACAAGCATAAACAAAGTAGTTTAATGAAGAAAAAAAAATCTAAATTAACTTATTCTATATGCAATAGCTGCTCCTAAGTATCATGAAGGCAGAATACATCATTCATTGACAATTCAGTGCTCTATTCTGTCAATTTCTCAATCATAACTCACTCTACACATCCTTCATGATTAATTTTCCCATCTTCAGTTAATCATTCATAAATTGAATAAATATTTAATAAGTCCTTACAATATGCAAGGCAGACAGAATCTGGGAACACATTACCAAAATAGGTACACTTAAAAAAGAAAAACCATGTCAAATAGACAGCTAGCAGGAACATGCTGTATAATACAGGGAGCTCAGTTCGATGCTCTGTGATGACCTAGAGGTGTGGGCTGCGCGTGGGGGAGGAGAGGGGCTCAAAAGAGAGGGGATAGATGTGTCCATATAGCTGATTCACTTTGTTGGACAGCAGAAACTAACATAGCACTGTAAAGCAATTTTACTCCAATTTTAAAAAAAGAGAGAGAGATCACTTAGGGTGGCCCTGAATATGAGCTTTGCTAGGCTTATTTGGCCAACAAGTTTTATACAAACATGTACTTAAACAAAGGTAAGCAAATTATTATAGGACTTCTCAGAGCTTTTAGGCGACTAATGGGAATTTTAAATTTTCAAAAGGAAGTTATAATAGCCAGACTTTACAAAAGGGTAAAGGGTCACAGGAGCTTTTTTTAATTGGGCTTTCTTTTTTAAACAGAACTCTCTCCACACTAACATTCTTAAGGAAGTGCTTTGGGAAATGCTGAGTCAGGGATTCATGTTTGTGGTGCTCAGAGCTTGTTGAATTTCCCCTAGTGAAATGAAGCCCAGTTCCCCCAAGTTGGCCTTTGAATGAGTTTTGATCCCAAATCAGGGTATATTGTGTGAGGTCTTTCTGTTGTCACCCATAATAACCACATCACAGTCTAAAAGGATGATGCCTTATATTTGATATAAGACTAGAGTTCATAAAACACTTTTGTATATTTGGAACTTACTAAAGATTATCAGCTAACCTAGACTGAAACAACCTCAAAATTATTTGCTGACCTCAAAATTATTGTCTCTGGATTACAGCAACTCCCCTTCTCTCAAGCTCTTTGCTTTATTTCTTTTCATGGGGATACCACCTTCCAGAAAAAGGGACTCTCCTTTATTACAAAATCTTCCCCCTTTTTAAAGGTCCCTGATGTTATTAAGATTTGAAATACGTCAGCTCACATTTTTGGCCTCATGATACGTTGCAGTCCATCTTGTATTGGTAAAGAAACAGATAACATGTATAAGAGAAGATCTGAATAGGCATGGAAACCTGTTCCTGAATTATTATTGAATGTTTTGCTCCACTGCAGACCTTTCATCAGCTTTTCAGAAAGTATGCGATACACTGCTGGTGGTAGCTCATCCCTTGACTTTAGGTGGATGGTTTGTTGCTGTCAGTTGCTAAGTCATGTCCGACTCTTTGCAACCCCATGGACTGTAGCCTGCCAGGCTCCTCTGTCCATGGAATTTTCCAGCAAAAATACTGGCGTGAGTTGCCACTTCCTTCTCCCCAGGGGTTCTTCCCAACCTAGTGATCAAACCCAGAACCTGCATCTTCTGCATTGGCAGGCAGATTCTTTATTGCTGAGCCACAGGGAAGCCCTAGAAATCTGGTTATTTAACACTGAATCATACAAGGAGAAAGTCATCCTTTTCTAGTTCTTTTTCAACCCCGTGCTACATCTTTTTTTTTTCCTTAACATCAAGAAGAATGTTTCAGTTGGGTGCTGTTTATCTCCAACAATTCTCAGTCTGAACCAGCCTTCAACACTTTTCACCCCAAATTTAATAACATCATTGGGTTTTCTCTTGTGTTTATTTTCCCTTGACCTTTCATGGATGGAAATTGATGTGGGTTTTCCACTTAGCAGGGTAAGATGAAATTTCTTTTGAAAATAAATTTTTAAAAATTTGAACATTTAAGTCCATGTGATGGCAAAAATCATGAAGGTCAAGACTGCTGTCATAGCAGTTGGTGGGCCACCTTCCAGAGTTGACCCTAAATGATGAGTTGACCCCTATCATTTTACAGATGGGTAAACAGACTCAGAGAGGTGAGATGACTTTGACTCAGTTCTTTGACTGGACAGCCAAGCCAGGGCTGGAACTAAGATCTCCATCTTCATGACTCTCTTCCTCATCAAAACTTTGTATCAACTCTTTGTATTAGAACATAAGGTTAAAATAATCTCTAAAAATAACTTTTCCTCTCCCCACAATATTTGAAATCATGTTCCAAGAATAGGTTAGAACTAAATAAGGTCTTAAAATATTAAAAGCTGTTACGAATGTAAAAGCACTGAAATAAATGTAATTACATTCTTAAAACGCTATAACATCAGATGATAATTTTAAGTTAAAATATTTAACCAAAAAACAGCTGAAACAACTTAAGACCTGTTAAAACAACAAAAGGGCTAATGTGAGCAAAGCTGAAAAGAATCTTAAAACATTATAGTCAATTTCATAGGGGCCAAAAAAGTTTCTTTCTCAAAACCCCGAAAAGCAGCTAAAACAAATAAAAGCCAGAGTCAACAATTGCAAATGTTACTAACAATCAAAATCCAGGAGAACTTTACGGCAAATTTAGGACTGAGTAAAATGACAACATAGATTTCTTTTGGGAGTTTTAATACAGGTCAAATTAAGTTGAAATCAAGCCCAAAGTATATTAAAAGACACCTGAAAAGTGAGAGTGTTAGTTGCTCAGTCATGTCTGACTCTTTGTGACCCCGTGGACTATATCCCACCTGGTTCCTCTATCCATGGAATTCTCCAGGCAAGAATTCTGGAGTGTGTAGCCATTCCCTTATCCAGGGGATCTTCTCCACCCAGATATCCAGCCTGGGTCTCCTGAATTGCAGGCAGATTCTTTACCATTTAAGCCACCGGGAAGCCTTAAAATACACCTACACATGGTTTTTAAAAATCCATTGCAGGTGGAATTCTGCCTGGAATGAATAGGTGACTTTTTGGGAACTGTGAAGAAATGTTCCCTTCGTCTGCCTGATTTATACCTACTGACTTACCTGCTGGAAAAGAGGGTCTCCATGGGATTAAAGAGAGTGGGAGGCTGAGATTGTAGGTAGGCTGACTGGATAAACTCAACCCTTGCTGAAGGATATTTAGTTATCGGAACCATCCAGAAAATAGGGTCAAAAAAAAGTAAGGAAATGTAGTTCAAGAAACAGACTAGAATAACTTAATAAGCTCGTTGAACATTGTGATTTTCTCCTATTTTAAAATTAAAATTTTATCTTTCAATATAAAAGATGAAGCAGCAAAAATCAAGGGCTGCCTACATGGCTCTGCTGTTCCCTTTGATTGAGCACAAGATTAACACAAGAATCTTACTCTTAGAGACACACACACAGAGCCCTTTTTCTCGTATGGAATATATTCAGACACTTTCGAAAATGCAGATAAGCAAGAAGAAGATAAAAACAATCTGTAACCCCACTACTCTAAGAATACTACTAAAAATTGTGACTTCTGTTTTTTCCAGTGATCATGAATTTCTCATTCTCTGTATCCATGTGTGTTTTAACAAAGCAGCGTCACACCATTGTTAGCTGCTTTTCTCATGTAGCATCTTTAATAGTGACCCCTATTGTGAATGATCCTACTACAGCAGTGTTTCTCAGCCTTCTTTTCATTATGGCTCCACTGATGCTGAAACTGAAACTCCAATGCTTTGGCCACCTCACGTGACGAGTTGACTCACTGGAAAAGACTCTGATGCTGGGAGGGATTGGGGGCGGGAGGAGAAGGAGACGATGGAGGATGAGATGGCTGGATGGCATCACCAACTCGATGGACATGAGTTTGAGTGAACTCTGGGAGTTGGTTGGACAGGGAGGCCTGGCGTGCTGTGATTCATGGGGTTGCAAAGAGTCGGACACGACTGAGCGACTGAACTGAACTGAACTGAAGGAGTCCTTTTAATACCACCATGAAATTTTAATACCACAGATATACTGTATATCTGATTATATATTGTGGTTCTTGGGAGGGCTGCAAATAATTGTAATATCTAAGATTTTTTACCTCCCAAGAACAAATGTTTGCCCTCTGTTACACTGCATGTAGTATAGCAATATTTTTATAGCTTTATGGCATTTCATTATATGAGTGTACAGTAATTTATATACCCATCTGCCATTACAGAAAATGTGGCTTATATTCAGGTTTGACTCAATGTTATAAACAATGTTGTTTCAAACTCCTCATACATGCCCTGGAATTGTTCCTCTCATCGCTAGATGTCAGGCTCATCTGTAACGTCCAGTATGATCGCCTCTTTTCCCTTGAGTTTTCTCTCCATCCCTTAGCGCAGTAGTCCCTGAGTACCTAGCTGATGCCAGCCCATTCCAACTCTAGCGCTAGCGATAGAGATGGCTGAGAACCTGTTGTCTGTGCAGAGGTCGAGCGCAGTGGAAGGAAGGAGGCAGGGAACTTGGATGCCAAGAGAGGTTCCCAGTATGGTCTAAGGGGGTTCAAAGGTAGGAGATGTCATAACCCCCATCTTTCTTGAAACTCACGTCAGAGAACAAGACCACATGATTCATGATTATTGCAAACCTTGTCCACATCTGTACAATGTGGAACAAGACTGACTGGAGAGGGATTTATTTTTTAAACCTCTGCATTTAGGGCTCAGTTTCTGAAATGTTAAGCCCAGATCAGAGTCTAAGGAAATGCTAAATTAGAGCCCATTTGACTTCTGACTCTGACGTTAATTAAACAAAAGAATAGTTTTGTTTGCTTGTTTGTCCAGGTGGTTTGTCCAGGGGAACACTGTGGGTTTATGATGACGTCAAAGTCAGAAAAAAAGAAAAATTTTTACTGGGAACTTTTTTTCCCTCTCACCCCTGAGTAATTCTAATGATATGCATGTAAAATACATTATGGCAAATCCTCTAACAATTTCCGCCTCAGCAATAAATGTTGCATTCTAGTAGAGCAAGAACATCTGCTTAATAATTTCATGGAACTGCTCTGCAGAGCTGCCAGGGGTAGAATTTAGTCAGTTGGGTGTAGCATGAAGCGGATGGCGTGGGAGAAAGAAAGATGCATTTTGAACCCAGATTCGGCCACTGCTGTGACCCGGGGCAAGGGCTTTAACTTCTTCAAGCTTCAGTTTCCTCATCCACGAAGTGAAACTACTAAGTGATATACACCATACAGGGTTGTTTTGAAGATTTAGTGAGTGAATGTGTGTCAAGGGCTTATTAGTACCCAGTCCTAGGTCAATATCTGATCCACAGTGAGTAGATCAGGGTGTTCACTCAATAAATGGCAGGTGACGATACTGATTGTGATGAGAATGGCGATGGTGACCATGATGATGATGGTGGGGGTGGGACTTCTGCTGATGGTGATAATGATGATAGTGATGATGATGATGGAGAGTGAAAAAATATATTGCTAATATGAATCAGAAGTGATTTTTCTGGTTGTATTACATCTGTAGCTGAGAGACAGTGGCAGGGAAAGAGAATAGTAGTTTGGAGGAGAGCTGGGGTGGACAGCACGGAGCTTTTCCAGAAAGAGTAGAAAAAGCAGAGGTGTGGGAGGCCAACAGATCAAGCAGCATTTTGCCTCTAATCCTCATGGACTCTGTGATGTTTGGTCTCAATGATCCTCCATTGTTCACCTGTGAAATGGGAACAGGACCTTCACGTCAGATGGTAGTGGTGACCAAAGCAGACAGCATGTATGAAAGTAGCTGGTGGTGGGCAGGCCCAATAAAGGTCAGTTGTGTTCATGAAAAGAATTTTCAGTTAACAACTCTAACACTCAAATGGACCATTTATTTTATTCCATTTCCTCTATTTAATTGTTTTATGGTTACCTTTTCTCCTCCTGTGAAATGCATGTTTCTCCTCCCTGTTTATGAAGGGGCTTACACAGCCCTGCCACCCACCTTTGTTTCAAATAGCTCCTGTCAGTCTAAATCTTAGCGTCCATTCACCACATTGTGGTCACCTTCCTCAGGAAGTACTCCTTGACTGCCCTCACCCACCTCGAGCTTTCTTTCTTGGGACTTTGGAGTCATGGCAATTCATAAAGCCATTCACTAAGGCTTTACTATGCTAAGCACATACATTTATTTTATATATGTATGTTTGTATTTGTTTCATCTCTCTAACAAATTAAAGTTCTGTGAAGTCAAGAACTCTGTTATATTTATTTTTTTGAATCTCATCTGCTTTCTTTTATCCAGATTTCCTCCTCCTGAAAATTCTTAATGATAGAGTGCTGAGCATAAAATGGGCATTTAATAAATAAAGTGTATTTGGATTTCTTTTATAAATCCTGCTTTTACTCTTGCTCCTTCTTCATCTCGCTCCCCATATTGTGTGCCTTCAAATGTACACAAATACAACCTTTTATGTTTATATATATAGTGACTCACTTGTGAAAATAAACATGTTACCATGTGGGGCCTGGGCCGCCTGATACTATCGGAGCCTCAGAATATACTAATTAATTCACTTGTGTCAGTAAGAGAGTGGTAACTTCTCAATTTAAATTAAACGTACTGTAGCAAAGGCCTGTGTCTTTCCCCACAAAGTTACTCAAGTTAGGAATAGGATGAAAAGGAAAGCCACGCTTTCACTGCCTTGCTGATTGGGCTGTGTATCCTCCATTCCCAAACCCCTAGGTGATCTAACTCTAAAATTATTAAAAATCCTGGCTCAGAGAGAGGGCCCTGGACTCGCACTGTGTCCTGTGTGGGATCCTCTGTGGCCCCTCTCAATCGCAGGCTGTGTCATTGTGCTTTTGTGCTGTTCTTGTGTTTAGTTCTCTTCTTTCTATTTCCTTCTCTTCTTTTTAAAATTGATGTGTAGACAATTTTCAAAATTGTGTTAGTTCTAGGCGTACAGCAAAAACTATTCAATTATATTCATATTTTTTCAGATTCTTTTCCATGACAAGTTATTATAAGATATTAATACAGTTCCCTGGGTGTACATTAAATCTTCGTTGCTTGTCTATTTTATATATAGCAGTGTGTATCTATTGGGCTTCCCAGGTGATAGAGTGGAAAGGAATCTACCTACCCATGCAGGAGACGCAAGAGACGTGGATTTGATCCTTGGGTCGGGAAGATCCCCTGGAGTAGGAAATGGCAACCCTCTCCAGTATTCTTGCCTGGAAAATTCCATGGACAGAGGAGCCTGGCAGACTAGAGTCCATGGGGTCACAAAGAGTTGCACATGACTGAGCACTAAGCACAGCAATCTGCTCATCCCATGCTCCTAATTTATCCTCCCCCCACTCCTTTCTCCTTTGATAACTGTAAGTTTGTTTTCTATGTCTGTAAGCCTGTTTTATAAACTGTTTTAGATTCTACATATAAGTGATATCATAGATATGTGTTTTTGCCTATCTGACTTCACTCAGTTTGATCATCTCTAGGTCTATCCGTGTTGTTGCAAATGGCAGTATTTCATTCTTTTTTATGGCCAAGTAATAGCCAATTGCATGTATATCTATATACTACCTCTTTATCCATTCATCTGTTGATAGACATTTAGGTTGTTTCCATGTCTTGGCTATATAAATAGCACTTCTGTGAACACTGGGGTGCGTGTATCTTTTTGAAGTAAGATTTTCATCTCTTCTGGATATATGCCCAGGAGTGGGATTATTGGGTCATATGGTGCGTGCGTGCTAAGTCACCTCAGTTGTGTCCAACTTTTTGAGACCTGTGGACTGTAGCCGCCAGGCTCCTCTGTCCAAGGGATTGTCCAGACAAGAATACTGGAGTGGGATACCATGCTCTCCTCCAGGGGATCTTCCCCACCCAGGGATCAAACCCACATCTCTTTATGCCTTCTGCATTAGCGGATGGGTTCTTTACCACTAGTACCACCTGGGAAGCCTGGGTCATTTGGGAGCTCTATTTTCAGGTCTCCTTTTTAAAAGAACCTCCATACTGTTTATTCCTTTTTCTTCTTATTTCAGGATTCAGTCATGTAATATTTAGCCAGCCGTGTGAATGATGGTGGCCATTTGAGTGTTTCAGTCTGCCTTTTATTGGAAGACGATTCAAGAACCTTTCATCTAATCCTCCTAAAAGTTATGAGTGGCTGCATACCCTGGTAGGCAGGAAGGAAAAAGGGGGATTTCACAGTATTTCACTTGTGGTTTTGTTCTCTCCTTCCTACCGAGAGTCAGTTTGGCCTGATGATTCTCCTCCTGATATTTACTCATTTGTTCATTCATTCAGCCACTCTACCATTTAATAAATATTTATCCTTTGTCTATCAAGTGCCAGGTGCTATTCTGGGCTTTGGAGATAAAACAGTGAATTAGACTGAAAGTGCTCTGCTCTCCAGGAGCCAGCATTTAAGCAGGGGAGAGAGAAGAACATACCACATGGACGTTTTTTGATTGGAACTTTAAAAAAACTGAACCTTGGAAGAAATCCACTTTCCATGGGCTTGTTAAGTATGCTGAACCAGACTATTAGTGCTGCTGACTGAAGATCAGGGTTCAACAAACTTTAGCTCCATGACACAGAGCATTTAATTTTATGATTTATGAAATAAAAATAGTATAGTTCTCTGCAGATGTCACATCTGGTTTGTTCACTATGTTCCCCAGAGGCAACGTGATGTCATGGAAAAAGAGCAAGACCAAGCTTCCAAGCTTTTTCTAGTCACTAGGCTTGCTGGGTCTCAGTTTCCCCACCTGTAAAATGGGGGGTGGAGTTGGATAGTATCTACAGTTCCCTCTAGCTCTGCAGTCAGATGACTCTAGTCTTCCAGGATCAAGATCTTTTTCCTGAAGAGCCGTTTGCCTCCTTTAAGCTTCAGGCCCAGCCAGGGCATCTGAGAAATACCGAGCCTTCGTTATGATGTGTCACCATGAAAACGCTGGCTGCCCTTCGCACGGAACTCTGCTGATGCTGTGGCCCAAAGTTAAATTTAGATAAAAATCAGTTCGGAGCTAAAAATATTCCCAGCTTCCCTGACAGGTTGTATCCATCATCATGGGAGGAAAAACAAGGAGCTGGCTGCCTGGCTCAGGCCTCCGCTGGAATCTCGATGATTTGAAAGGCCAAAGCCATGTCCTAGGAAGTCAGAGGCAGATCGTGGAGGCTCAGGCCCAGGGAAAGTTCAGTGGGAGGGGAGAGCAGGGTGGCCAGTTGACCGGGTGACCCACACTGCCTGTAACTTCTAGGGGTTCTTTTGGGGAATCCTGTTCAGGGTGAGACCCTGAGACTTCTTTTGCTGATTCCTTAACAACTTGCTTTAAAGTGGACTCTTCAGCCAAAAAGCATGTTCTGTTTGAGTGGAAAGGTGACAGTTGAGTTGAACTCATCTCCTGTGAGACACTAGACTGGCAGGCAGTATGGTGAGTCTGAGTTAGGGCTCTAGGTCTGCTTCCAGTACTTGTGCCTGTCTGAGCTTCAGGTTGTGAAATTGAGGTCATGCCACTTACCTGGCAGGGCTGTGGTTCTGATCACATGAGGTTATTAATATGTGCAAAGTGCTTGGTTTGGTACTGAAGCCATTGGTAATGTTTGATCAGTATTCAGGATCATTGCTAGCATAAAAATGCCCTCCTGGGCAAAAAAAAAAAGTGGCTGTGGCTACCCTCATAGGGTGCACCTATGAGACGGACTTAGGGTGTGTGGAGCCACTTTGCCTCAGTCCACCCTGTGCCCCCAGGCCCGACCCCTCCCCACCTACTGGCAATGTGACTTTTACTCAATTCATCTTTCTGAGGTTTGTTCTCACTTCTTAGAAATGGGTATGACACAGACTTTGTCGGGGTTTTGTAAGGATTACATGAGGTCGGGTAGTTAAAACACCAGGCACACAGTAGGTATTCAGAAAACACAGGGAATCATGTATTGCTGTAGGGGATAAAGTAAGCTTCAAGGGTAGACCAACTGGTTAAAAGTCAGGCTTGACGATTATTAATTGGAAAGCTTCGGGACCACTCTGAGCTTCAGTGTCGTCTTCTGTGTGTTGGAGATCCTAATAGTACTGACTGTCTCGAGTGTGAGGATTAGATGACATAATGGACATAAATCAATTAGCACAGTACCTGGCAATCAGCAAATCTCTCAATAACCGTTTGCCCTTTCCTTCCTGCCTTCTGTTCTTCGGGGACCCAGCTGAATTCAGTGCTCAGGCCCTGTGTTCCTTCCGACCTAAAATACTGTTCTGTAAACCCACTCACCTTTTCTCACTTTCTCTCTCTGGCTCTGCTGCGGCTGACCCTGGTCCACTGCTCGATTGGCTGCCAAGAGTAAGAGAGAGGCTAGTTCTGTGAGTAACTTAAAATAAAACAGACATCAGTTGACACATCGGAGGTTTGAATGGCTCAGACGCTGATCAGTCTGTTTACTGGCTGTCCCTGAAAGCTGGCCTTGGCAGGAGAGCAAGGGAGGCTGTGCACCTTTGCTCTCCCACCTGTGCATCTCCTAGGATGTACACAGAGAACTGAGCTCCTTTCCCCAGGACTCCCCTCAGTGGCCTTTGGCTGGCAAGGCTGTTTGTCTCCCCTTGCAGTGTTCTGCTGTGGTCATCTAGACAGCATTGATTGGTTTTCCTGTGGTGGTATTTGGGCGTCTCCACCAGCCACCTAGGTATTCGGCCTGCAAGTGGGGACAGAGGGATAGTTATCCTTCCTCAGGCTCCTCCTGACGTTGCGGAAGGAGCTTTGAAATCTCCAGCTGGGGCAGGCCGAGGATACACGGATGTGGACACATCCATGTTTCATCTGCAGTTGGTCAGGCCTCAGGTGGCCAGGATCACTGGGAAGAAATGTGGCTTTGCATCTGAACTCCACGTTTGGGGAGACTTGGAGTTATCAGTCTTAGCTGGCTCCGACTCAGAGCGGATTAACTTTTATGAAATGATTGTCTCCAAACACTTACTAAATGCGAAAACCTGCTGTGGCTCCATGGGGCGGGGTGAACCGCGGAGGCACGCTCTCACCGGGAAGGCTCTGATGCTGGAGCTCACCAGCTGGGAGGAGGAATCCCAGATTCAGATGCTGAAAGCCTGGACTTTGGTCTTGGCCTGCCAGTCATCAGCTGTGGGACCCGGGAAAAGGCGTCCAGCTTTATAAAATACACCGCAGGGCCTTTGTGGGTCTCTGGGGCTCTTTGTGGAAGGGTGGGCAGTGTCTGTGTCATTTGGATTCCCAAAGAGCTGATACCATTGCAGGTCTTTTCAAACCCTTTTGTGACTCTGGGCTGGTTACCTGTTTTTTGAACTTCAGCCTCCACATCTGTAGTACAGAGATAATGGGATTCTGTTTGTCAGGGTCTGGCAAGAAGCAGACACCGAGACAGGATTCAGCGGGCAAAGATATGAGGAGGGGCAATGTTTGCGCTAGGAAAATGGTCAGACAGCAGTGAGAGAAGGAGAGAGGGAGGGAAGCTTGAGAAGGAAGATCCCAGATTTCCGAGGAAGATAATATCAGGGAACCCTGGAGTCAAAGTTGGCTGTTGATGGGCCTAGAGATTGGCGTATAAAGTGAAGCACGTCAGAAAGAGGAAAACATGCTGTATATTAATGCATATGTGTACATGCATAGTCGCTCAGTCATATCCGACTGTTTGTGACCCTTTGGACTGTAGCCCACCAGGCTTCTCTGTCCATGGGATTTCTCAGGCAAGAATACTGGAGTGGGTTACCACACCCTCCTCTAGGGAATCTTCCTGACCCAGGGTTCGAACCCGTGTATCCTGTGTCTTCTGCACTGCAGGCAGATTCGTCACCCACTGAGTCATTGACAAGTCCCCGTTAATTATGCATATATGCGGAATCTAAAAAAATAGTATAGACTATTTGCAAAGCAGAAACAGAGACACGGATGTAGAGAACAAACGTGCGGCTAATAAGGGGGAAGCGGGGAGAGAAGAATCGAGGTTGGTATTGACACATATATGCTATTGATACCATATATAAAATCGACAACTAATGAGAACCTACTGTGCAGCACAGGGAGCTCTACTCAGTGATCCGTGGTGACCTAAATGGAAAGGAAATCCAGAAAAGAAGGGATCTATGTACACATATAGCTGATTCACTTTTCTGTACAGTAGAAACTAACACAGAGAAACTATATTCCAATCAAAATTTTAAAAGGGCAACAAAACAAAGTTGGTTATCAGAGCATCCATGTCTCTCAGGAGCAGACTTGCCTCTGTACCCCTGCTGGGTCCAGCCATTGCCTCTGGGAAGCTCAGCTCAGAGCTACTGCTGATGCAATGATGAATCTCAGAGCCCAGAAGCTGGGACCCTTAGTCAGCTATGCTCCCTGTAGTGAGAGTTCTGCAGAGGACATTTATGCCTACATGCATTCTTAGAAATACCTACCCTGCAGGTGGCTGTGAGGATAAGAGATCAAAGAGAACAGGGCATCTTATTTTAAGGATGATGTGTCTGTGTACATGTTCACGTGTGTATGGCAATTCTTGGCTTTAGGATATGGAAGGAAGAACACCTGGCTTGGAATCCGGAGACCTGGGGGGAGGCATGGACCCTACTTAGGGTCTTTCAGATTCCTCCTTTAATTTAATCCTCCCCCCAAACCTGGAGAAACTGGGCACCTGAGGTTACACAATTAAAACACAGATTTTAACCCCAGTTCAGGCTTTGTGAGCTTAACATCTTATGATCCATGGCTTTCACAAGGTTAAGGTAGGGTTCATTCATTATCCTTGAAGGCAGCTGGGTCTTGTCTGTTTTGTCTGTGGTGTGTAATCAATACCTAGAATTGTGTTTGGTACACAGGAAGCTCTGAAGTAAATATGATGAATCCACTGATTGCAGACTGTTAGTTTGGTGTCCAGTCTAGCTCACCCAGATTCCATTTGGGCATCCTCTTCCCCATCAGACCTGCCTAACTGTGGTGTCCCTATGGGGAAACTGGGATGCTGGGCTGGGGAGACATTGTCCCTCTTTGCTGGATGCAGAGTCATAGTAGAGAGAGCCTTGTGCTTTCAGCTTGAAGAAGAGGGGTGCAGTGCAAGTTTTAACAGCTCAACCCAAGAAAGTGGGCTTCCTTCCTTTGGAATTTCCGGGCTAAAATTGTATCAGGAGGAGTTTACCGGTTCAGCTTTCAGATCAGGCCTGCATTCTGTGGAGTGGGGTCCAATCCATCTAAAGCATGACCCCCCGCCCACCTCGGCCCTATTGCTGCCCCTGTGACTGTTAACGTGTCCTGGAAGAGGAGGATTGCCCATCTGGACCCCAAACAGCTGTCTCTTTTATTTCCCATTTCTGATGTGTGGGCCTCTCAGATTTGAGCTTTCTCACCCTCAGCATGCTCTCATTAGGCTGAGCCTTTGTTTTTTCTTGGCCAGGAGCCTTGTTGCTCTGGCATCTACCATTTTGTACAGGAAAAGTGTGGATTTGAGTGGCTGGCAACTGGTCCACTGCAGAAGGGCAGTGATATGAGAGGATCGTCCCAGGCCATCAGCGTGGACCTTTTAATTCTCCTGAGAATCCACCAGACCAGGATACGAGGGGCTGTGGCTGTCATTAGAGACATATATTAAGTCTTTCCTTAATACCTGACTTAATACTCAAAGCTATTTCCCTCTCATTAGAGGTGACATTTGTGTCAGACATCCGATCTTTAAGGCAGTATCAAGCAGGAACAAGCCTTCCTGTCTTGCAGGGCTTGGTAGATGCTTGTTGACAAAGTGTGGACTTGAGTTGACAAGATAATGCTTCAGAAAGTCGTGGCTTCCTTCCCTCGCCCACTCTCCGGTCCCTTATCCTCAACTCACATTTCTAGCCTGGCTCTTTTATGCCAGATATGTGGAACTCCCAGATGAGTAAGAGACACAACCTCTGCCCTTGAGAAACTTGCAACCCCTGAGCCAGCCATTTTGGGTGCTGGTTCGATTGATGAAAGTTCGTAAAGAAAGACCATTTTTAAGATTTAGACAGTGTGATAAGATATATCCAGCAAACAAGGAGCCAGAACAGTATATCATCAAGCAGAAACATCATAGACAGCTTTTCTCTTTTCCACAAAATCGTCCAAAGCATATTCACACGGATCATTTTTCTCCAGGTTATATGTGCTGAAGAAAACCAAGGAGAATTCTCTCCTTCTTGCTCATGGGCAGGCAGAATTAAAGGCCCTCTTCAAAATCTTAGCTTTGAAATCAAGCCATGATTTCACTAGAGCCTTTTCCTCAAGAGATAAACATAAGCAGCATTTCTATGTGAACAGGTCATAGGAGAGTTGGGGCATTAGCCATGAGAGTGTGTGTGAAGCATTTGGTATATTTCAAGGGTGCTTATCAAACATCCAGTAAATCGGTAGCTCTGCTTTTAATTATTATTTTCGTCATCATTTTGATTTTCTCACTCCTCAGATCTGGGAGCAGCTGGTATAAGGCTGTCACCCAGGATCCATGGAGAATTCCTGAGGGCCAAGTAACACTGGAATTTGTCCCAGTCTGTGGCCAAATGCCATCCCACAAGGGCAGATGACTCGGCAGGTCAGAATCTGACTCAGGCCTGGGAGAAGAAGCCCCATAGCTTTCCTATCTCTTGTTCTTTGAAATGAAGCCTTTGGCATCATCTGATTGCTGGATAGATTTGTCACCCTCATAGCTCTCAGAAATGTCATCAGATGTGGTAGTTGGGGGCTTCCCCCAGTGGCTCAGCAGTAAATCCATCTGCAGTGCAAGAGATGTGAGTTCAATCCCTGAGTCGGGAAGATCCCCTGGAGGAGGGCATGGCAGCCCGCTCTAGTATTCTTGCCTGGAGAATCCCATGAACAGAGGAGCCTGGCGGGCTATAGTCCATGGGGTTGTGAAGAGTCAGACCTGACTGAAGCTACTTAGCACACACACTGCCTTTTAGGACTTATTTTGGGTTGGTAGATGGAGGAAGGGAAATGTATGTTCTCCATGGAAGCTGTGCTGTCCATCTGGGGCAAAGGTGGACTGTGTTACAAAGTGTGCTGCGTTTTTGAAGCTGCGTGTTCAGAAATAGAATGTGGCTGAGTGACAGCCTGAAACAGATGGGCCAGGGCTGCGCTGGCTTTTAGAAGGGCCCTCCTTCTTGAGCAGAATTAATGGAGCTCAGATCCTGGGAGGCTGAGAGTGCTCTTGGCATGCAGCTGTCCTGCACAACTTGGGCTATGCTCATCTGTGAAACATGCTGGATCTGAGAAATGAATCTTGGATCCTGGGTAGTGTTCGTGTCAGAGTCATCTTTTATTAATTAAATGAGACAGTACATGTGAGGTGCTCAGAGCGGCTGGCACCACACTTCACATTCAGTAAATGCAAGCACATCAACACCAGCATCTTCTGGCTGAAGGCTCTTTGCTTAAATCAGTGTTACTAGTGTCAGAAATGGTATTTCAATGCAACAGAACTTCCTACGCTGTTTAGGACTTGAACAAAGTGCCCGTTTCCCCATGAAGATCTTTGTATAATCCTCATCCCTTAGAACCCGGACTCCCAGGATAGCAAATGGATTTAATCTGATGCCATGGAGTCTGACTAGACTTCTTTTCAAGAAGAATTCTGGGGCTGATTTCAGGTTCAGAGGAAAAGGATATAGTGATTGATTAGTGATGTCTGTCATGAATATGGGAGAGGAGTGGGAGGACATATGTACCATGCATTTACCATCTCTAATTAAACAAATTAAACAAAAGAGACTCCAGGCCTGACCTCCTCCATCGGTATGAGGGTGAGGCTCATCTCCGAAGATGTTGCCATTCTGGCCAGCAGCTGAGACCTGAACAGCTGTTTATCTTTCCGGTCATGTTTCTGGTTTCTGGCTGTTTGTCTTTTAACAAGAGGTCAGTGATCGAGGGCTCCTCCACATCTGCAGGGAGTTTCCTGCAGAATTAGGATGTGTAAAATAAACCTACAAAATCAAAGACCCAAGCCGATGCTGGAGATTGTTTCCCACTTGAGGTCATCCTTCTTCTACAAGGGCATGGGGGTTTGTTGTAAAGGAATGATGTGAAAGGCCAATCTTGAAGAGCTGGACCACAACAAAGCACAATCAGTTTTAAAAAATTCTCAAATTGGGGAGTAGTCACCTCAGTAGATGGCCTTTCAACTTCAGTTCATTAGGGAGGGGCAGTATAGTGACTGCTACCCTACCCCCGTGTGTGGGACACTCTCTCCCACAAATGCTTACACTTCTAGAGTCTATTTAAACAATTAAGTGATTTAGGGCAATATTTTTTCAACTTTTAATATGAAAATAAATTTTACAGCCTTGGTCTGAGTTGGAATACATGGAAAGAAGAGGCATCTATAAATAGATGACTACCCTTTATTACAAGTTTGTAACATTTCATTGAATCTGAAATTCAGTTAAATGTAAAATAAATTCAAGTTACTAAAAAGTTAAATGTTCTATTAGCAATGTTTAAAGCAAGGAATTCTAGATTTCGTCATTTTAACATTTAAGGGAAAAAGCAAAGCAGTCACTTGGGTGTAATTGCTTTTCTTAAAGGTAATAATGAATATGTGGAACAGTTGGTGTTACCACTGGCCATTCATGCAATTCCACATTGAAGCATGTCTCCATTTGTTTTAAAGTACTATGTGTGCAAGGAAGCAATAGATCTCACAGAATTAGACTGTATAGAAAGGCGTAGAAATATAAATTTCTGTAAGACATGCTTTCAAAGCTCTAATCTAGCAACTCATCATTTCTTTTCCTCAAAAGATTTTATTTTTTAATTCATAACTTGTTTTCTCATATTTGGTCGGTCGTTCATATTTGGTACAATTTCTGAAGCAAAAAAACTGATTTAACCGCAATCTAATATTTATGTGGAAATGGGCGAAATTCTAAGAATGATGTACAAACCTGTCAAAATGAATGAGGCTTTCACACCTTCATCAGGTAAAAATGCTATTTATTAAGATCACCTGGAGGTGACTTTGGTCACATTTAAATATACACCTTAGGAAAACAAAGGGCGTTATTTGCTTGGGTGCCAAATCAGTGGACATGAATTTAAGCAATCTCTGGGAGATAATGGGGGACAGAGGAGCCTAGCGTGCTTTAGCCCATGGTGTCACAAAGAGTCAGACACAACTTAGCGATTGAATAATAGTTGCTTGAGGGCTTTTTGTTATCTGCCCAGCCCTTCCATATCTTAGGACAAACCAGAGTGTGTGCATACCTGTCTGTCTGGTAGGGGAGGGGGAAGAGTGGAGGAAGAAGAAGGGCTGGAATGACCACCTGGTTCTGGGCTAGGCTGAGGACATCCGTGGATATGGATGTGGCTGGACTGGATGCAGCACTGAGTTGCTCTCAGTTCCATCCGTAAAAGTGGAAGCCAAGCTGAGTGGCTATTTCCCAACCCAGGAGAGAATGTAGTAGTCCTTATAGCTGCCAGGCCAGATGTAGAATGGATGGTGGACCCAGCTTGGAAGTTCAGAGAACCCAGCAGCTATGGTTAGGGTCCAGGTAGATGAGTAAGCTAGGCCCCATCCTGCTGGTGGTAGTAGGAGTGAGAAGCAGACTGAAAGCGAGTTAGCTGGGGGAAACCTGGCCCCAGAGGGCCTGGCCCTGCTTATTCAATGTCTGTCGCCCCAGGAGAAAAACCACAAATACTTGCCCTGTGAGCTAAACCCTACAAGAATCAACTAGTTAACTTGTAAAAAATCATCCTAAATCAGAACTGGATAAACTGGTCTAGACTGATAAATAGCAGAAGGGTTTCCCAGCCAGGAATGGGGTGAGAGAGTCCTCAAATGCTCTGCCCTGGCAGGCCATCCATGCAGCACGTCTCTATTCAGCCTTGGGGGGATCTCAAAAAGCTGGGCCCCAGGCTACAAAAGCCTCTACCGGGCTGGAAGGTAAGTCTCTGCATGTTGGGTGCCCCTCATGGGCCTGATGGAAGGCTAGGATGCCTGGAGACATGCCCCAAAGGCTGGATGCAGTGTGATGTACGCAGAATGCTCATTTGAAGGTCAGCCTGAGTTCTAATCCGGACTCTCAGTCACTAACTGACTGTGGTCCAGTTTCTGAGCCTTTCTTACCCTCAGCTCCCTCCCTGTATAAATAAATCAGGGCACTGATGACCTCCATGAAGGATTGCGAGGGTTAACAGAACTGTGTTAAACAGTTTATCACCCAGCAGTACCTAAGGGCAAAGGCTGGTGTCCACATTTCCCCTCCCTGTGCTGATGGTGAGTCCCTCTGTCTTCTCCTCCCCAAAGGTCATCAGCTTATTTCCCCAAGAACTGGTTCATGGGGGAAAGAGAGGGAGGGACAAATGGAAAGAATAACGGTGAAACATACATATCACCATATGCAAAATAGGTTCAGTTCAGTTCAATTCAGTCGCTCAGTCATGTCCGACTCTGCGACACCATGATTCACAGCACGCCAGACCTCCCTGTCCATCACCAACTCCCGGAGTTCACTCAAACTCATGTCCATCAAGTCGGTGATGCCATCCAGCCATCTCATTCTCTGTCGTCCCCGTCTCCTCCTGCCCCTAATCCCTCCCAGCATCAGACTCTTTTCCAGTGAGTCAACTCGTCGCATGAGGTGGCCAAAGTATTGGAGTTTCAGCTTTAGCATCAGTCCTTCCAATGAACACCCAGGATTGATCTCCTTTAGAATGGACTGGTTGGATCTCCTTGCAGTCCAAGGGACTCTCAAGAGTCTTCTCCAGCACCACAGTAGTTCAAAAGCATCAATGCTTCGGCGATCAGCTTTCTTCACAGTCCAACTCTCACAACCATACATGACCAATGGAAAAACCATAGCCTTGACTAGACGGACCTTTGTTGGCAAAGTAATGTCTCTGCTTTTTAATATGCTATCTAGGTTGGTCATAACTTTCCTTCCAAGGAGTAAGCGTCTTTTAATTTCATGGTTGCAAACAGCATCTGCAGTGATTTTGGAGCCCCCAAAAATAAAGTCTGACACTGTTTCCACTGTTTTTCCATCTATTTCCCATGAAGTGATGGGACCAGATGCCATGATCTTCATTTCTGAATGTTGAGCTTCAAGCCAAACTTTTCACTCTCCTCTTTCACTTTCATCAAGAGACCTTTGAGTTCCTCTTCACTTTCTGCCATAAGGGTGGTGTCATCTGCATATCTGAGGTTATTGATATTTCTCCCGGCAATCTTGATTCCAGCTTGTGCTTCTTCCAACCCAGCGTTCCTCATGATGTACTCTGCATATAAATTAAATAAGCAGGGTGACAATATACAGCCTTGACGTACTCCTTTTCCTATTTGGAACCAGTCTGTTGTCCCATGTCCATTTCTAACTGTTGCTTCCTGACCTGCATACAGGTTTCTCAAGAGGCAGGTCAGGTGGTCTGGGATTCCCATCTCTTTCAGAATTTTCACAGTTTATTGTAATCCACACAGTCAAAGGCTTTGGCATAGTCAATGAAGCAGAAATAGATGTTTTTCTGGAACTCTCTTGCTTTCTCCATGATCCAGCGGATGTTGGCAATTTGATCTCTGGTTCCTCTGTCTTTTCTAAAACCTGCTTGAACATCTGGAAGTTCACGGTTCACATATTGCTGAAGCCTGGCTTGGAGAATTTTGAGCATGACTTTACTAGCGTGTGAGATGAGTGCAATTGTGCGGTAGTTTGAGCATTCCTTGGCATTGCCTTTCTTTGGGATTGGAATGAAGACTGACCTTTTCCAGTCCTGTGGCCACTGCTGAGTTTTCCAAATTTGCTGGCATATTGAGTGCAGCCCTTTCACAGCATCATCTTTCAGGATTTGAAATAGCTCAACTGGAATTCCATCACCTCCACTAGCTTTGTTCATAGTGATGCTCTCTAAGGCCCACTTGACTTCACATTCCAAGATGTCTGGCTCCAGGTGAGTGATCACGCCATCGTGATTATCTTCGTCATGAAGATCTTTTCTGTACAGTTCTTCTGTGTATTCTTGCCACCTCTTCTTAATATCTTCTGCTTCTGTTAGGTCCATACCATTTCTGTCCTTTATCGAGCCCATCTTTGCATGAAATGTTGCCTTGATATCTCTAATTTTCTTGAAAAGATCTCTTGTTTTTCCTATTCTGTTGTTTTCCTCTATTTCTTTGCATTGATCACTGAAGAAGGCTTTCTTATCTCTCCTTTCTATTCTTTGGAACTCTGCATTCAGATGCTTATATCTTTCCTTTTCTCCTTTGCTTTTCACTTCTCTTCTTTTCACAGCTATTTGTGAGGCCTCCTCAGACAGCCATTTTGCTTTTTTGCATTTCTTTTCCATGGGGATGGTCTTGGTCCCTGTCTCCTGTACAATGTCACGAACCTCTGTCCAGAGTTCATCAGGCACTCTATCAGATCTAGTCCCTTAAATCTATTTCTCACTTCCACTGTATAATCATAAGGGATTTGATTTAGGTCATACCTGAATGGTCTAGTGGTTTTCCCTACTTTCTTCAATTTCAGTCTGCATTTGGCAATAAGGAGTTCATGATCTGAGCCACAGTCAGCTCCCGGTCTTATTTTTGCTGACTGTATAGAGCTTCTCCATCTTTGGCTGCAAAGAATATAATCAATCTGATTTGGGTGTTGACCATCTGGTGATGTCCATGTGTAGAGTCTTCTCTTGTGTTGTTGGAAGAGGGTATTAAAATAGGTAGCCAGTGGGAATTTGCTGTATGACACAGGGACTTCCCAGGTGGCACCGTTGGTAAAGAATCTGCCTACCAATGTGGGAGATGCAAGAGACATGTGTTTAATCCCTGGGTCAAGAAGATCTTCTGGAGTAGGAAATGGCAGCCCACTCCAGTATTTGTGCCTGGAAAATTCCATGCACAGAGGAGCCTGGTGGGCTGCAGTCCATGGGGTCACAAAGGGTTGGATGTGATTGAGCACTCACAGCATGGCAGGA
This sequence comes from Moschus berezovskii, assembly GCF_049115385.1. Taxonomy (NCBI): domain Eukaryota; kingdom Metazoa; phylum Chordata; class Mammalia; order Artiodactyla; family Moschidae; genus Moschus; species Moschus berezovskii. Next base: position 93,582,406 of record NC_142468.1, read on the forward strand.
AGCTCAAAGCTGGTGCTCTGTGACAAGAGGGGTGGGGCGGGTGGGAGGTGGGCGGAGGTTCAATAGGAGGTGGACAGATGTATCCCTATGGCTGATTCATACTGATATACGGCAGAAACTAAGACAATATTGTAAAGCAGTTATCATCCAATTAAAAATAAATTAATTTTTTAAAAAAGAACCAAGTTCAAAGTATGGTTTGTAACACTGAAGAATCTGAAGTTTGAGCTTTAAATGTTAGCTCCCTTCCTTAGCTAAGTGACCTTGAGCCAGTCCCGCAATCCTGGCATGCTCTGAAATGTCAGCATTCCTTGGTGGTGGCTCAGGTCCCCCTGCCCTGACCTCTCTGAGCTCTCCTCAGTAGCACAGAGACTCCAGAAGCAGACTCTGCTCCCACATTGCGTGATCAGTGTTCTTTGTACCTGTGTCTAAGCCAGCCTCACGCATCAGGGAGCGCCACTCACTCAGTCCCTACTCACACGTGGAACCTAGAATCAGGCCATGAGGTAATGCCGAGAGTATGCGGACTGTATAAATTAATATGCTGATCTGCTCCACAGTGAGGTTCTTTCAGCTCTGATTTCTCCTTTTATGGCGTCTTTAGAGAAAGGAAGGGAGATTAGGAGGCACGTGCCTTCGGCTCGAAAGAGCTGGAGTTCAGCTTTTTGGTTTTGAGCAAGTTCTGTTGTTTGGGTTTGCTGAATCGGTGACGGAAAACTGAGTTTATTAGAAGGAAAAGGCTCTCATAAGCCTCATAACCAGCCTCTTACAGGAACAGACTCTTAGTGGGAGGTAAGAGAAGAGGGAATTAAGACCAAATAGAAAAGTCCCTCTAACTTGAACCACAAAGTAGGCCTAGCGAAGATGACAGGCTCCAAATTGGGGTGACCAGAGCTGAGATCAAGGTCAGGGTTCTGGAGCTACCTGTCTATCCTAGGGGTCACTTTGTTCCTACAGGAAGGGAGTTACAGACACGCCTGTGTGGCTGGTGTTTATAGGATAAGCTCCTTGCAAGGCAGTCACCCTGTGTCGCTGAAGTGGCTGGCCTTCTCTGTGCCTTGCTTTCTCCCGGGCCGTCCTGTCCTGGCCTCGTCCCAGATCTGTTTTGTCAGCCTTGTTTTCAGCGCTTGAGATATCACTGCCTCTGTGCATTGTGCTCTGCTCTTCATAGATTTTAGCTTTCCTAGCATGTTTTGTCTCCTTAAACTTGTTCAGTGTTCTATGCAGTTTCTTGCTTTTTTTCTTTTCTTTTTCCTTTTTTTTGGGTGGGGTGGGGGTGGGATCTCTGCTGCCTACCCAAACTCTTCCTTCTGCCTGAGCCTTCTTTAGATTTCTTTATTTTTCAACATGGAAAAACTTCCATTCATCCTTCAAAACCCATATTGAATTTCATCACTCTTAGGAAATCTTCCTTGACCTTCTCAGCTATTTTATTATTTTACCCCTGGGTTACATCTGTGCTTAGCACACATGTCCTGTTAAATTGACCACAGTGCATTGTTATATATTTAAGTGCCTTGTCCCTACCTAAAAATGTAACCTCATTGAAAACAAGTGCACTGTGCTAAGTCACTTCAGTTGTGTCCAACTCTTTGCCACCCCCTGGTCCGTAGCCTCTGTCCATGGGATTATCCAGACAAGAATAATGGAGTGGGTTGCCATTTCATCTTCCAGGGGATCTTCCTGATCCAGGGATTCAACCCACATCTCTTTACATCTACTGCATTGGCTGGAGGGTTCGTTACCGCTAGTGCCACGAAAATAAGGGCCATATTTTATTTATCATCACGTAGGCATAAGGTACAGTGTTTAAGAGATGGATTGCTTAGATGAAAACCCCAGCACTGGCATTTGCAAGCTTGTAACTTGAGGCAAGTTCTTAACTTCTCTGTGCCTCAACTTCCTAATTTATAAAATGTGAGTAATTAAAGAGCCCACCTCCTAGGATGTTGTTAAATGGCAAAGATGTATAAAGCATGTACTCAGTAGTTGGGAGCTGATCTGCTTTGTACTGTGCATCTTGACCAGGCTGTGTTTGCAGAGAAAGGGCACCATGACCTGCCTGCTAAGGTTCATGGTAGGATTGGCCCTTTGCTAGGATGGATCTTTTATCCCCACTTCATAGATGGGGAACCTAATGCTCCTAGAGGTTGAGGAACATCTGGAAGGTCACTTTGAAGTTCCAGATATAGTAGAAGTCGGGAACTGTGAGGACCAGAGAGTCTAAAATGTCGCTTTGAGAGGTTCTGGCATCTCAAAGCAAATCCTCAAGGGAGTGAGTGAGGGGAACCAGGATGTGTGGTGGCCCTTTCCATGAAACACTGGAAGCTTGCTGTGCCACCTGCCCTCTGCAAGCACTTGGCTGTGGCCCCCTCCCCCCATCCCACCATGCAGGCTTTCCTTTGTAGGAGAGGCAGCTGGTGTTTGGGCCTGAATGAGCTTCCAAAGACTCTTCCATAAGCTCTCCAAGGAGATTCACTCATGAAAATGGGACAGGAGGGCCTACACTGGGCCCGAGGTTTCGAGGGTGGGTATCCTGATCATAGCCTCACCATTTCTTTTGAGTGAGTCTCATTGTCTCCTGTTTCTTTTCTCTTTTCTTTCTTTCTCTTCTTTTATTCTATCCTCTCTTCTTTTCCCTCACCTTCCCTCCTTTCTTTCTATTTACTTCAACTTATGGGAATTTTATTCTATTTCTTTTAAAATAATGACCTAGTACCTTAATTTTTTCTAAAATTAGCACGTGTCCAATGTGAAAAATTCAAGCAATCCAGATGAAAGCTAGAAAGAAAGTTAAAAAAAAAATCACTCCAGATTCCACCACTGAGAATTAATTTGTGTTAACAGTAGGTGAACATTTTTCCAGGCATCTCTAATGCGTCTCTCTCTCTCTCTCTCTCTCACACACACACACACAGAAGGGTGGATGAGTGGGTTGGTTGATGGATGTCCTGATAGAGAAACCAATAGATCAATTGACTGAAATGCTTTTTATAAAAACAGAGCAGTAGATGTTATAGCAACATATAGTAAATTCCATTTCTTCCTGGAGTTTAAAAATAACACAGCTGATGAGGTTTTACTGCACGGGGAGTTGAAACAGAGAGGCCATTTGTGTTAGAGACTGTTTAGGAAGTGTGAACTGTCTGCAGTATAAATGGTCAATCTAGGAAAGAAGTAGGAGTGTACCTGGTCTCAGGTTTGTGGTCCTTTCCTTGCAGGCATTCTGTCAACCCCTGGAAACAAAAGAGGTGCAGTCTGTAGCTCTCCCTTCTCCAACCTCCCATTGAATTGCCCTCCATACAATGAAACATATTCCAGTTTCTAGACTCCCTCACCTGGCTCCCTGTGTCCGCTTCTGCCCCTGCCCTGAAGTGCTGACAGGGACAGACCCTGAAGGGCTGCAGAGTTGCCCCTGGGTGCCCTATGGTGGAAGCCCTTTTGGCTGACTCCAACATACCCATCCCTACTTTCAGGACAGAAGTGCTGTGCCAGGCACTTAAGTTGGAGGGAGCCCAGCCTCAGTTGTAAGCAGCGCCGAAGAGGCCTTTCCCACCCCACATCACAGAGAGGGGCCCAAGACACCAACTAGATGCCCCTTTCCTCATGGTGAATTCAGTTCCTGGAATCTTTAATGTCAGACCACCTAGACCCTCAGGGAAAGTCAGGTGCTGAGTCTCAGAAAGTGATTGCCATCCCTGTTTGTTTGAGGCTCTCTGCTATCTTCCTTTCTCTGCCCAGTTCTGCCCACAAAAGGGTCTTCAGAGAAACAGCCTTTGTCACATCCCCAAAAAGTTCCATTTCATCCATACGCCAAAGCCTTTGTGATTCAGGTCTTATGTCATCAGAACTGGGAGGGAAGATGATTTCTTTTCTTGACAGAGTCTACCCTTCAGTGACCTGCCTTGCCCATTCTACAAGTTTCTTAGGGGTACTATAGCATGGATCATAGACTTGATAGCTTGAAACAAGAGGAATTTATTCTCTTGTGAATTCAGAGGGCAGAGTCTGAAACCAGGGTGTGGATAGAGTTGACTCCTGGGGGCTCCATGCCTCTCACCTGAGTCTTGGTGACTGCTGCTAATCCGTGGCTCTCCTGCCCTCCCTGCTTCTACCTCAGCCTCTGTCTTCATGCGGTGCCTTTCCGTGTGTGTCTGTGACTTTGATCTTCCTCCACCTCTCTCATAAGAACAACTGCCTTTGAATTTGTTGTTGTTGTTGTTTAATCCCTAAGTTGTATCCTACTCTTCTGTGACCTCATGGACTGTAATCCTCCAGGCTCCTCTGTCCATGGGATTTCCCAGGCAAGAATACTGGAGTGGGTTGCCATTTCCTTCTCCAGATTTCAGTTCAGTTCAGTCACTCAGTTGTGTCCGACTCTTTGCAACCCCATGACTCGCAGCACGCCAGGCCTCCCTGTCCATCACCAACTCCCGGAGTCCACCCAAACTCATGTCCATCAAGTTGGTGATGCCATCCAGCCATCTCATTCTCTATCGTCCCCGTCTTCTCCTGCCCCCAATCCCTCCCAGCATCAGGGTCTTTTCCAATGAGTCAGCTCTTCGCATCAGGTGGCCAAAGTATTGGAGTTTCAGCCTCAGCATCAGTCCTTCCAATTATCATCTCCTTTAGAATGGACTGGTTGGATCTCCTTGCAGTCCAAGGGACCCTCAAGAATCTTCTCCAACACCACAGTTCAAAAGCATCAATTCTTCAGCACTCAGCTTTCTTCACAGTCCAGTTCTCACATCCATACATGACCACGGGAAAAACCATAGCCTTGACTAGATGGACCTTTGTTGGCAAAGTAGTGTCTCTGCTTTTTAATATGCTATCTAGGTTGGTCATAACTTTCCTTCCAGGGAGTAAGCGTCTTTTAATTTCATGGCTTCAATCACCATCTGCAGTGATTTTGGAGCCCCAAAAAATTAAGTCAGCCACTGTTTCCACTGTTTCCCCATCTATTTCAAATGAAGTGATGGGACCAGATGCCATGATCTTCGTTTTCTGAATGTTGAGCTTTAAGCCAACCTTTTCACTCTCCTCTTTCACTTTCATCAAGAGACTTTTTAGTTCCTCTTCACTTTCTGCCATAAGGGTGGTGTCATCTGCATATCTGAAGTTATTGATATTTCTCCCGGCAATCTTGATTCCAGTTTGTGCTTCCTTTAGCCCAGCGTTTCTCATGATGTACTCTGCATATAAGTTAAATAAAAGGTGACAATATACAGCCTTGACGTACTCCTTTTCCTATTTGGAACCAGTCTGTTGTCCCATGTCCAGTTCTAACTGTTGCTTCCTGACCTGCATATAGGTTTCTCAAGAGGCAGGTCAGGTGGTCTGGTATTCCTATCTCTTTCAGAATTTTCCACAGTTTGAGGTGATCCACATAGTCAAAGGCTTTGGTATAGTCAATAAAGCAGAGGTAGATGTTTTTCTTGAACTCTCTTACTTTTTCCATGATCCAGCGGATGTTGGCCATTTGATCTCTGGTTCCTCTGCCTTTTCTAAAACCAGCTTGAACATCTGGAAATTCATGGTTCATGTATTGCTGAAGCCTGGCTTGGAGAATTTTGAGCGTTACTTTACTAGTGTGTGAAATAAGTGCAATTAGGTGGTAGTTTGAGCATTCTTTGGCATTCCCTTTCTTTGGGATTGGAATGAAAACTGACCTTTTCCAGTCCTGTGGCCACTGCTGAGTTTTCCAAATTTGCTGGCGTATTGAGTATAGCACTTTCACAGCATCATCTTTCAGGATTTGAAATAACTCAACTGGAATTCCATCACCTCCACTAGCTTTGTTCATAGTGATGCTTTCTAAGGCCCACTTGACTTCACATTCCAGGATGTCTGGCTCTAGGTGAGTGATCACACCATCGTGATTATCTGGGTCATGAAGATCTTTTTTGTACAGTTCTTCTGTGTATTCTTGCCACCTCTTCTTAATATCTTCAGCTTCTGTTAGGTCCATACCATTTCTGTCCTTTATCGAGCCCATCTTTGCATGAAATGTTCTCTTGGTATCTCTAATTTTCTTGAAGAGATCTCCAGTCTTTCCCATTCTGTTGTTTTCCTCTATTTCTTTGAATTGATCACTGAGGAAGGCTTTCTTATCTCTCCTTTCTATTCTTTGGAACTCTGCATTCAGATGCTTATATCTTTCCTTTTCTCCTTTGCTTTTCGCTTCTCTTCTTTTCACAGCTATTTGTGAGGCCTCCTCAGGCAGCCATTTTGCTTTTTTGCATTTTTTTTCCATGGGGATGGTCTTGGTCCCTGTCTCCTGTACAATGTCACGAACCTCCGTCCAGAGTTCATCAGGCGCTCTATCTATCATATCTAGTCCCTTAAATCTATTTCTCACTTCCACTGTATAATCATAAGGGATTTGATTTAGGTCATACCTGAATGGTCTAGTGGTTTTCCCTACTTTCTTCAATTTCAGTCTGAATTTGGCAATAAGGAGTTCATGATCTGAGCCATCGTCAGCTCCCGGTCTTATTTTTGCTGACTGTATAGAGCTTCTCCATCTTTGGCTGCAAAGAATATAATCAATCTGATTTGGGTGTTGACCATCTGGTGATGTCCATGTGTAGAGTCTTCTCTTGTGTTGTCGGAAGAGGGTATTTGCTATGACCAGTGCGTTCTCTTGGCAAAACTCTATTAGCCTTTGCCCTGCTTCATTCCGTACTCCAAGGTCAAATTTGCCTGTTACTCCAGGTGTTTCTTGACTTCTTACAGTCCCCTATAATGAAAAGGACATTATTTCCAGAGTTCAGTTCAGTTCAGTTCAGTCGCTTAGTCGTGTCCGACTCTTTGTGACCCCATGAACCACAGCACGCCAGGCCTGTCCATCACCAACTCCCGGAGTTCACTCAAACTCATGTCCATCGAGTCAGTGATGCCATCCAGCCATCTCATTCTCTGTCGTCCCTGTCTCCTTCTACCCCCAATTCCTCCCAGCATCAGACTCTTTTCCAGTGAGTCAACTCATCGCATGAGGTGACCAAAGTATTGGAGTTTCAGCTTTAGCATCAGTCCTTCCAATGAACACCCAGGATTGATCTCCTTTAGAATGGACTGGTTGGATCTCCTTACAGTCCAAGGGACTCTCAAGAGTCTTCTCCAGCACCACAGTTAGGCTTACCCTAAATCCAAGATGGTCTCATTTCAGGATCCTTCATCTGCAACAACCCTTTTTACAAATAAAATCATGTTCATAGTTCCAGGGTTCAGGTTTGGATCTATTTGGGAGGGGAGCACTTTCTACTACTGAACCCTCTACTCCCTCCTGATTATCAAGAAGCATTGACTGGGACTTCCCTATGGTCCAGAGGTTAAGAAACCACCTGCTAATGCAGGGGACACATGTTTGATCCCTGGTCTGAGAGGATTCCACGTGCCACAGGGCAGCTAAGCCCAAGCACCACTACTGAGCCCAAGTTCCACAACAAGAGAAGCCACTACAATGAGAAGCCTGCACAGCACAAGAGTAGCCCCTGCTCGCTGCAGTTAGAGAAAGCCAACGTACAGCAACACAGACCCAGTGCAGCCATAAATAAACAGATAGATAGATAAAAACGTAAAAAAAAAAAAAAGAGACGTGTTGTTTGCCTCTCCAAACACGTATGAGCTGCCTCCCCAGACACACTAACTGGGTGTCTGCTCAAAAAACCCTCACATCCTGTGTCCTTCATGCCCTCCTTGACACCTAGCACGGTGCTATAGGCTTATCTTTAGTTTCTTGCTGGACATGATAATTTAGGGAAAATAGTAAATGGTGCAAAAGTTTCTCTGGCCTTAGGGTAGGGGCATTATTTTCACACTCAAGGGGGGAAAATGGCATGGAAATACTGAGTTTTACTGCAAGCATTCAAAACGATTTCTCATGTTTGCCTCTCTGGATTTTGTGTTCATATATACAAGATCAACCAAACAAACTGACCTTGCTCGCCAGAATCTTGAGGGTCATGGGAAGGATTTGAAAGTAGTGTGGTATCAACATCTGTTTCTCAGGTCTAACCAGTGAGAGCTACCCAGGTGGGAGATGCCCTTTAGGTGTGATGGCAAGAAAGTGAGCCAAGAATTCTGAGGATGTACGTAGTCCTGAGGGAAAAGTGTGGAAAGACGGGTGCAGACTTCACGAGGTAAAATATCCTAGGGGGAGAGCATGAGGCTTAAAATCCAAAGGAAAACTGCTGCCAAGTTTCTTCATCTTTATTCTTGACCTTCCTTAGTCTAGACAGGGTCTGTGACATTGGCTCTAAATATAGATGTGATTTCTCGTTTCTGTAAGGTACATTTTTGTTCTGTTTCACTGTGGTGTGTGTGTGTGTGTGTGTGTGTGTGTGTGTATATGTAGGTAGGTTGAATGAGGGACTGACTTTGAGTAGGGAGAAGCTGTACCCTAGTAGTCTGTCAATAAGAAGGGTATTTTACATGTCAGCACCTTCAGGAGGTGGCGGATGGGAAGCTAAAAGACAGAAGCAACACAGGGCCAAAGTTAGTTGAGTAGCCTGCAGTGGGAGAGAGTCCTGGGTTCTTTGACAGACCCCTTTCTTCAAACAGGAGAGCTAGTGCTGCCTAATAAGAAATCTGGAGGGAGGCAGGCTGTGGGCTTGCTGATTTAGAAACTCCACAGCATCAGTTCCTGGGATGGTTTCTCTGCGTTTCTAGTGACTTTTCCTTATTCTCAGGATGATTGCCACATCTCCCAGCATCAGCTTCAACACATAGGTGTCTGGGTCACATGGAAGGGAAGGGATTTCCTGCACACAGTTCTCTCTTTTTGCTAGAGAAGAACATCCTTCTGAGATGTCTCCAAAGTGAAAGTGAAAGTCACTCAGTCGTGTCTGACTCTTTGCGACCCCATGGAATTCTCCAGTACAGTCCATGGAATTCTCCAGGCCAAAATACTGGAGTGGGTAGCCTTTCCCTTCTCCAGGGGATCTTCCCAACCCAGGGATCGAACCCAGGTCTCACACATTGCAGCGGGGTTCTTTACCAGGGAAGCCCAAGATATCTCTAAGGAATTTCCATTACAATCCTTTGACCCTGACGCCTCAACAGGTGAAAAATCTGCCTGCAATGCAGGAAACAAAAGAGATGCGGGTTTGATCCCTGAGTCAGGAAGATCCCCTGGAAGAGGAAATGGCAACCACTCCAGTATTCTTGCCTGGAAAATCCCATGGAGAGAAGAGCCTGGGGGGCTACGGTCCATGGGGTTGCAAAGAGTTAGACGTGACTGAGCATGAGCATGACTGTGTTCTTTTTTTTTGCTAAAGAAGAACATCTTTCTGAGATGTCCCCAAGGAGTTTCCATTACAGCCCATTGGCCCAAAATAGATAAACATGGTTTATTTTTATTTTTGACATTGAAATAGTCTCAAGCTTACAGAAAAGTTGCAAGTCTGTACCCAGAATTATTTTTTCCCTGAACTATTTGAGTACATTGCCAATGGGGTGCACCATCACCTCTGCATGCTGTATTGCCTATAAACAGAGACATTCTCATACATTATCACAAGTCCATCAAAATCAGCAAATTAATATTGGTATGTTACTTCCTCCAACATCGTTCACATTTCATCAGTCGTCCCAAGAATGTTCTCATAGTGAAAGAATCTAAGTTCAGAATCATATGTTATATTTAGTTGTTGTATCTCTTTGGTCTTCTTCAATCTGGAGAAATTTCTCAGTCTTCCCTGGACTTTTATGATCTTGACATATTTGAAGAGTTCAGGCCATTTATTATGTAGGATGGCCCTCAGTTTGGGTTTGTCTGAAGTTTCCTCAAGACTAGATTCAGGCTGTGTGTTTCCAGCAGGAAAATCACAGAACAGGTGGTATGTTCTTATTGTATCCTAGCAGATGGTACATTGTGTTTATTCGTTCCTTTATTTGATCTTTTATTTATATCAGTATGGACACATGGATTTCTATTATACTCAATGGATTATGATTTGTTACAGTCATTCCTTATTTTGAGGCTCATATTGTCCTAATTTGCCAGTGGGGACCCTGTCTATCTGTGTCTTTTTTGACATGCCCTCTAAAGCTATGGTTTTTCCAGTTGTCATATACGGATGTGAGTGTTGGACCATAAAGAAGGCTGAGTGTCAACATTATTCATGCCCCAAGCCCTATCTCACTTTCTGGCACAATAGGATGCTCCAAGCTTATACTGTATTTTTCTAATCCAAGCCCTGGAATCATCCATTTTCCCAAGGAAACCTGGTTGACTTAAGTGGAAAATGAAATTTAGAAGCCAAGATCTAGAAACACGTGTGCCTATTGCTACCAGGGCATTGCTGTTCCCAGGCCCTCAAGGTGGACAAAGCTAGCTAATATGTGTATATGTGTGTGTATACATGTATATATACACACACAAACATGCATATTTAAATCTACATTAATTTCTGTATCCATCTATATATACATTGAATATTGTGAGTTCACATTCATATGTTAAGTTTCAGTTTAACATTATAAGGTTCGTTTTAATTTTCTCTCTTTCCATGTTTGTAACTGTCTTCTCTGATGAGGGGAAATCCAGCTCCCATTGTTCTCTATTTACTTAATTTTTGGCTGCTCTGGGTCTTCATCGTGGCATGCAGTTCCTTTGTTGCAGTGTGCGGGCTTTTCTAGTTGTGGTGTGCTATCTTAGCTGTCACACAGTGTGTGCAATGTTCGTTCCCCAATCAGGGATCAAACCCCCATCAGAAGGCAGATTCTTAACCACTGGACCACCATGGAAGTCCCCCATTACCCTTAACATAATTATTTGCTCAAACACCTTGCATGTAGTTCATTTTCCATTGCCATCATTACCGCTGCCCAAAGTAGATGTCCACGCAGTGTTAGCTCACCCTTGCACATGTATACCATCTTTCTTCCACTCCAACTCTGGCACCTTGCTCCCGTCCACCACCAGATGAACATCTTCCCTTGCTCGCCCCCACCACACCTGTTTTTAAGTCAAAGATTAACTTTATCAGGATCTCTATTTTCTCTATGTCTAAATCTACTCAGTCAAACCTTTATCTTTCTTTGGTGCCTTTAGCACCTCTTCAATGCCCCTTCCCTAAATGGGGATCCTGCTGGTCCTCCATGTGCCCGAAGCGGGCACAGGGGGTGGTTTACTATCCATGGTGTTTATATATACTTGTGCTTCCAGTATGGTGGCCAATAGTCACATGTAGCTTTTAAGTTTAAAGTAATTAAAATTAGGTAAGATGTGAAATTTATATTTTTTAGTTTTGCTAGCTATTTTTTAAGTACTCAATAGTCATATGTGGCTGCTACTGCTGCTAAGTCACTTCAGTCGTGTCCGACTCTGTGCGACCCCATAGACGGAAGCCCACCAGGCTCCCCCGTCCCTGGGATTCTCCAGGCAAGAACACTGGAGTGGGTTGCCATTTCCTTCTCCAATGTGTGAAAGTGAAAAGTGAAAGTGAAGTCGCTCAGTCGTGTCCAACCCTTAGTGACCCCATGGACTACAGCCAACCAGGCTCCTCTGTCCATGGGATTTTCTAGGCAATAGTACTGGAGTGGCTTGCCATTGCCTTCTCCGCATATGTGGCTAGCAATTATCATATTGGACAGTGTAGATACAGAACATTCCCATTGTCACAGCAAGTTCTGTTGGACAACTCTGGTATATACTGCATAAACCCACTCTGTTTTCCTCCTAATTTGACATTGATCCTTCCCTGACTGCTTTTCATCCTGACTTTAGTTTAATTTTTCATTTTCAGATGATTAGCTGGGCCATCCACACACTTGGCAGTCCTTCACACTAACTAGCCTATCTCCATACCCACAAAAACTTCACTCATCTTACCCCTGAATACCCATTCACAGTACCCGACAGCCCATCTCCGTTGCCCCAGACCATCCATAATGTGCAGTCAGCAAATGGAACAGAATATTTGAAACTGAGACTGTCTTGGAAACTCTTGGGCGTATGGTTACAGTAGTTATAAAGTGAGTAGAATCAAACTCCTGCTTGTCTGAGCTTTTGAAGAGCTTTCTTTTTAGGTGATTCCTGGGAACCTTGACTCCAGGTTGTCCCTTCAGTTTCCCAGGATCCACCCTTGGCACCGGGCCTCCTCCTCCAGGTCAGTGCTTCTCAAACTTTAATATGCAGCACAACCACATGGAAATGTTATAAAAATGCAGACGCTTTGATTTAGGAGGTCTGGAACCCGCCCAAGAGTCTGCCTTTTAATGAGCCCCAGTGGGTGCTGATGTTACTGGTCTGAGGACCACATCAGCAGGTCCTGCATGTCCGAGATGCTGCATCCCAGAAGTGTTAACTCTATCCTCTATTTTTTCTTTGTCTTCTCTCGGAACACCTGCTCATCAGCTTGATATCTAGGTGAATGTTGTCTTTCAACAGCGAAACCTCTAGAGTCTATACTCCAATGATCCCCCCATTTCAGAACACAGCTCAGAACTTTGATTGTATTCAGAGCCAAGCAGGGCTAGAGAAGATGTAGTATCTCTGTCTTACAGTCACACCAATTTAGGATGGCTGTTTTAGCCTTTAATTAAAGTTTACACTTTCCCATTCAACCTTTTGCTTCAGATATGGTTCCAAATGACAAACACCTATTTCCATTAAGCTGTTCAAAGGAATGTGCTGCATGTTCTATCAGTTCAGTTCAGTTCAGTCGTTCAGTCGTGTCCGACTCTTACTCCATGTAAATAAGGAATCGTATAAACATTTTGAGTGACAGTATCATCTCTGGAATAAATGCCAAATCTCCAGGGTGAACCCCTTGAAAAGTTGGGGCAGTGCTCCTATTTGGGCAGGTGGGGTTTCACCTTTTTGTTATGAAATTTGCTTTCCTTTACCGAGCACAGCTTGTATTGCCGTCTCTGTAGCTCACTATTCTGGATCTCAGACACACATTTACTTTCTCTGGATGGTCCTCCCTACCTGTGTCCTCAGGCCTATCCCAGCCTCCAGGATCGCGCAGTGGGGAAACTGGGACAGAAAAGTCAAGCTAATCTGGACTCAAATCCCATGTCAGCTCTTCCTAGCAGTGAGATTATAGACAAATTATTTAACTTCTCTGAATTTCAGTGTTTTGATTTAAAATGAGGCTTCTCTGACATGTGGGGATAGAATTAAAGGCAGTATTTACAGAGGATACAATGCATACAGAAGTGCCCAGCCCAGAGAAACACCGAAAAATGTTTCCCTTTCTTAGTTGTTTCTCTCTCTAGCTTTTTTTTTTTTTTAATTGCAGTATAGTTGATTTTTTGAGGGCTTCCCAGGTGGTACTAGTGGTAAAGAACCTGCCTGCCAATGCAGGAGATATAAGAGACACAGGTTCAATTTCTGGATTGGGAAGATCCCCTGGAGGAGGGCAAGGCTAACCCACTGCAGTGTTCTTGCCTGGAGAACTCCATGGACAGAAGAGCCTGGTGGGCTACATGCCATGGATTGCAGAGTCAGACACTTCTAAAGCAACTTAGCATCCACACACGTAGTTGACTTACAGTATTATGCCATTTTCCCTTTAGTTTTGACCCCTCTCTTGCTCAGGTCTTTCCTTCTTCTATCAGGAAAGCAGTGACAGGAACCTGCCCCTTTCTCGAAATGCTATTCCATCTCCCTGCGTCCCTCCACTAACTGGCTTATTGAAGACATGGCCTCTGACTGCTCTCATCACTTCCCTGTCCACCTGGCCCTTGTCAGTAACCCCAACCCCAGAGCACATGCCCTCAGCCTGGGAATTCTGTGTATTCTCTGACCTGCTCATCTCTTGAGAGGCAGCATCTCCGTCTTTTCTTCAGTTGATGGCACTTTCACAGGTAAAAGTGGGCCACACCTAGCACCGGTCAAAGATCGTCGTGGTGGGACTTCCCTGGTGTTCCAGTGACTAAGACTCCACACTCCCAAGGCAAGGGGCCAGGGTTTGATCACTGGTCAGGGAACTGGATCCCACATGCCACAAATAAAGAGTTCACATCAAAGATCCTGCATGCCACAACTTAGACCCGGTACAGTCAAATAAATATTTTTAAAAGTATATATGATATGTGTATTAAAAAATAAAATAAAAGCACTTTAAAAAATCACAGTGGCAAGAATAAGTGTGGCTGAGAGATTAATCAAAGGGTCAGTTTTTTGTTTTGTTTTGCTTTCCCATGTTTTGGAGAAATGGGATGAGGCTGTGTGTGCGTACATTTGTCTTTGAAATAGGATGGGGTCCTTACTCTTAGAGGTTCTGGGGGCTTTGTAATTGAGGGGCAGATGGAGTGTGGGCCCAGCCAGGGTAGCCGATAAGCCGCTGGTCTCAGGAGGGAGGTTAGAGCAGGAGGGAGAGACACGATATGTTTCTCCAGGAGCAGAGGTTTACAGCCCATTAATTTTAACGTAATGCAAATCGGTTTATGGAAGTGCTGACATACTGTTACTCAAAAGGCATGAGCAGTATGATAATTAAATCTCCATCTATATTTTATTCTAGCACATTTATAGTATATCCCTGCCCAGCTGGTGTGGTAGATTTCTAGTCTTATAATTGTATAAACTGCAAAGTACCAAAAAGAGAAGAAAAAAAGTGAATTGATACCAAAGCCAAGGTGGGGTGTATTAGCTTGAGTTTCATTATTTTAAGCCGAATTTTGTTTTGTCCCTGAGTTTGATATTCACTCACTAAAAATATCCCAAAGTTATGATTCCCAGTATCTTAACACAAGGGGATATTGGAGTCTGTTTAGCGTTTCTTTTTGGCACCTTCGCTTTGAAGCGTGTGTTCTTGGTGGGGAGCCGAGCGCCCTGGAATTCACAGTCATTCCCTGCTGAGCGGAGGAGTGGAACAGGAGTGAGTTCTCTGCTGGGAATCTGCTTTGGTGCTGCCACTAACTGGTGAAGTGACCGCCCCTCTGGGAACCAGGATGCTCTAACTTCCAGAGTAAACATTTTGTTACTCGATTTCTTTCTTTTCCTTTCTTCTCTTAAAGTAAAAATCTCCCAACATTGCTGTTAACACAACTCTAAAGTCGAATTTCTTCAGTTCCAAAACACTCAACTGGAAAGAATGGCCAACAAACTTGAGATATCTTAGACAAGACAAGCCGAGACCTTGGGGGGAAGGATATATGGGAAAAAGTGTAGTTGGTGATGAGAGTGTGCCATCCCCAGGTTTGCAGAGTCTCCTCTTTATAAGTTGCAGGCCAACCATGTGGACATGCCTCTCACATCTTCACTGCATGAAACCTGTTGGTAATTCTTCTAAAAAACATCCCTGGGAGGATGGGTGGTTTTGTTACCTTTAAACTGAGCTGATACAGGAGGCCACATAGGTCCCTGTGTATAAGGAACATAATCAGACAGGTCTGTCAACAAGCGGCAGTTGGAACAGCTTTGCTTGAGCTCCAGCTGGGGTACCAATTACCTCTGTTTGGGGAGTGGTTTCCAAGGCCAGCTGTGGTCCTGGGGGATCAGGTGAGTGGCTGGGGTGCCACTGGGGAGTAGTAGAAGTCCATGTATACTCTGTAGGAAGGCAGCCCTGCATCACAATGAAATGTTGCGTGGTAAATCAATCATGGGACATGAGCACTGTGAGAGGCATTAAAGAGCAACTGGCCCAAGCCTGGAGGCCCAGACTCAACTAGTGAGGGGCAGGGCCCACGGGGCTACCTGGTGCTGAGCAGAGCTTTTTGTGTTTCCCACTGTAACATCATATATATATATATATGTCATTATTGCAAAAAAATATACATTCCTTTCTTTAGGAAAGGTATACAGAAGTAATACAGACACAATAGGTCTTTATATTGCTTCTGTTGATTGATTTTACTCTCTAAATACTGGGTTTTTTTCTCTCAACTTGTGGATTTCATGAGACTTCTAACCTTGTTCCTCCTCCCAGCTGTCTGCTCTTAAATTCCTCCTTGTACAAAAACTAAATAACACTTTTATAACTTCAGAATAATATCTAAATGTTCTCACATGTGCTCTAGCTTTCATTATCTGGGTTGAGACAGCAAACTCTCTGCCACAGCTATTTCCAGATTCTCATCAGAGAGTGGAGATGGCATTTGCCTGGTCCTTCTCCTGGGCTGGTGATGGTTTTCTCTGCGTCCAGATTGGCCTGCAAATGCCAGGGAAACCAGTTTCCTTTCTGCACTGTGTCTCCCAACTCGGTCCCTGCCTTTGTTTCTATCTCCTTACTCCCTTCCAGGGGCCATATTGATTCAGAAGTCAGTTACCAAATCATGGTAACTTGCCTACGCTGGTCTGCATTTAGGAAACCTACTACTTTCTGCCATTTAGGTTTTCCACCCAGTTTGCCAGCCTTGGTTCTTTTTGAAACTTCTCAGTACATGTGTGCAGCTACCCAATAAAAACCCACTTTAAAGAATCATGATAGCCCTGTACCTCTCACATGTTCCCTCTTTGATGTCCAAAGTGTCCAAAGAAAAGATTACAATGTTCCTTTACTTTTGGCTGGTTGGTGATTTGAATTAGTTGATACCTTTTGTCCCTTCTCCCCACCCACCACCCCCCTGCCTTTTTTTTTTTTTTTTTCCCCTAAACATTCTTTTCCAACCAGGAACATGTTGAATGTTCATTTGGAAAAACAGAAACTTCCAAGACCGTCACTCCTAGTGTTACCATTTCTATTACATTCAGCCCTCAGGCGGGTTAAGGTTTGATGATTGGTCCACAAGGTAAACTTCTTCTGACACATGACCAGAGTTTATCCAAAGCCCTGATGGTTGCCAGCCATTCTTTCTGAGAAGCAGACATGTTTCTTTCCCTTGGTGACGGCTTCGTATGGAGATAAATTACAGGATGTTTCATATAGTCATGGCCGCATTACAGAGTAGCAGACATCACTGTGTCTGCTGGGTCTGTTATGAATGGGGTTGAAAGGTATGGGTCTTTAAAAACCAGGTAAATTGGAACATACTTGAACTTTACTAAAGCTTCTAGACACCCTGGGACTGAAAAGAATTTGAGAGGATTTGCTAGTGTAGTTGTGCTCGTTCCAAAGAGTATTGAGAACTGTGATGCTGGGAAAGATTGAAGGCAGGAGGAGGAGGGTACAACAGAGGATGAGATGGTTGGATGGCATCACCGACTTGATGGACATGAGTTTGAGGGAGCTCTGGGAGTTGGTGATGGACAGGGAAGCCTGGCATGCTGCAGTCCATGGGGTTGCAAAGAGCTGGACACAAATGAATGACTGAACTGAACTGAATTGAGCTAAGGGATACAAATGTTGGAGACATGGGTCCTGTCCTCAGGAATTATAAGAGTTCCTAGATACCAGGAGAAAGAAATGAACTGGTATCATATGTTCTGTGATAGAAGTTTTGTTGTCATGGTTGTTTAATTACTAAGTCATGTCTGACTCTTTCGTGACCCCATGAACTGTAGCCTGCCAGGCTCCTCTGTCCGTGAGATTTCCCAGGCAAGAATACTGGCATGGATTACCATTTCCGTCTCCAGAGAAATCTTTCCAACCCAGGGACTGAACCTACATCTCCCGTATTACAGGTGGATTCTTCACTAGTGAACTGGTGTGGAAGCCCATAATAGAAGTTTAGCAACTATTATAGCACTTTCTGGTGCTTCCCTGTTGGCTCAGATGTGGAGGAGTCTGCCTGCAATGCAGAAGACCCAGGTTCCATCCCTGGATCAGGAAGATCCTCTGGAGAAGGGGATCTCTAGACAATACTCTTGCCTAGAGAATTCCATGGACAGAGGAGGCTGGTGGGCTACAGACCATGTGGTTGCAAAGAGTCAGACATGACTGAGCGACTAACACACACACATAACACTTTATGAGCCCCAACCAGAAAGGAAAAGGAATTCCAACCAGAGTTTGGGTGGGGGAGGGGTAATAGAAAGTTTAACTTTTAAGTTGGATCTTTGTTTAAAATTGAGGTATAATTGACATATCCCTTTATATTAGTTTCAGATGTACAGCATAATGATTTGATATTTGTATATATTGCAAAATGATCACCACAGTGAGTCTAGTTAACATCTGTCACCGCATAAACACATTTTTTCCCTTGTGATGAGAACTTTTAAGTTGAATCTTGATGAAATTTTTCATATGGACACATTAGTGGAAAGGCTGTCTAAGAGGAGGGAGCTACATGACTGAAGGTCCAGAAGCTTGAAAACTCTGGGAAATACTGTCTAGTCCTACAGGTTAGGTCAGTAGGAGATCAGGAGATGAGGCTATAAAGGCAGCTGTGGCCAGCTTTCTAAGGACCTTGCAGGCAATAGCTCCCCTTCATCCAACACCACTTCATGTCCCAGACGTTTTGCTGAACACTCTCTCTTTGGTGCTTCTTTGTTATCATAGCATCTCCATCAGATCCTTCTTATATCAACAGACACATGCCACATGAAACAGAAGCACAGTTTCTCTATTTCCATCAGGGGATGTCACACCTAGAAGAGCAGTGAGGGGTGAGGAAAATAAAATCTTCATGGGACACAACATCTTTAGTTGGTTTGTGCCTAGAGCAATTTTTAACAATAAATAACCCAATTTAATAAAGTCTCCAGTTATTCTTTGGTTGGTTTGGTGGTTTAGTCACTAAGTCATGTCCAACTCTTGCGACCCATGGACTGTAGCTTGCCAGACTCCTCTGTCCATGGGATTATATAGGCAAGAAATACTGGAGTGGATTGCCATTTCCTTCTCCAAGTTATTCTTTAGAAAGTACTTAATCTGCTTTCAAAACAATCCATGATATGACATAGTTTTCAGTTTGCTTTTGAGAGGCAATTCAGAGCAGAGGAGAAAGAGCACCCAAATTGTGGTTTTATTTAAAATGCTTCAAAGATGTTTTCAGTGTCTTTACAGGATAGGTTCTTAAATTTGAGGCTTCTGACCCAGATGGAGTTATTGATGAGCTTCAAGGAGATCCAGGACACCCTTCAGATCACATACAAACATTTTCTCTACCAACACATACCTGTGTCAGGTCCTATGGAGAAAGTTCATGCTTTTGTACAGTTCTGAAAAAGGTCCGATAGTCCCCCAGATAATGGGAGCCACTAACGTGTACATTATGTACAGAATGTAATATCCCTGCTCTGCTCTGTGCGTACTCAGTTGTGTCCAACTCTTTATGACCTCATGGACTGTAGCCTGTCAGGCTTCTCTGTCCATGGGATCTCCCAGGCAGGAATACTGGAATGGGTTGCCATTTCCTTCTATAGGGGATCTTTCCAACCCAGGGAGCCAACCTGCGTCTCTTGGGTTTCCTGCATTGGCAGGTGGGTTCTTTACCATTAGGGCCACCTGGGAAGCCCACTATTTCTTCAAAGCCTGGATGATAAAATAATTGGCTTCTTTGCATTAAAGGAATGGATTTTAGAATCAGATAGACCTGAATTCAAATCCTGCCCTGACCCTTTGCTACTAGTGTGACCTCAGCTTTTGTTTCCTCCCTTTTGAATATGGAAAGTTAATATAGGAGCAGATAATGAGATTCACACATGTGTAATAAAGAAAGCAGATGAGATTGCCAGGTGATTGAGGGGGAAAGGGGCTGAGGATGAAACTCTGGGGAGCATCAGGATTCAAGGGGCGAGAAAAGGGGGCCAATGAAGGAGACCAAGGAGAGGCCAGGGAGCCGGGACGGAAGTCAAAAAGGACAAGTAAGTATCTGGCAGGGAGGCCTCATAGTGGCCTTAGACTGATCCAGTTATGTAAGGACTCACAAGATACTTCTCAAAAGTGTAGCGGGCTCAGGAAGTTTTTGATGAACTTGTTAAAGACTCCTGTTTTATTAACGTGACGTCAATTTACTGAATGCCTATTGTTTGATGGTCAAAGCCACCGGTGCCATGGAACTTGGTTCACGTGGTCTCAGTGAGATGGGCTGGGGCCTAGGACTCTGCTGCGGTGCTTGCACCTGGGCACACCTCTCTTCCAGCCACAAAATACACAAAGCAACTATTGTTGTTCCATCGCTCAGTCATGTTCAACTCTTTGCGACCCCACGGACTGCAGCATTCCAGGCTTCCCTGTCCTTCATCATCTCCCGGACTTTGCTCAAATTCATGTCCATTGAGTCAAAGAAATTATGGGACTAAAAATAACTGCGTATGTGCACAGTTGGGGCAAATTCTGGACAAAAGATGAAAAAACGACCAAAAAAGCCCAACTGCCACTTTTGAAGAGCCTGGCAAAAAAACAGGGTACTGAGCATGCCCCCTGCACGATACCACCTAGAGTGTGGGCAGACCCCCTAAGCTGACCCTCTGCCCTGACCCCCAGACACTTACCCCTCACCCCCCATAAGGAACAAGGTCACTTCTGCCTCAGCCACCAAACAAGGGAATCTGTTATTTGTTCTCACACCCCACTGCTGCAGCAGGGGCCCCAGTAATGCCTTGCCTGAATTTCTTGTCTGGCCTCTGATCAGTTTCTGTTGATTGGGGAAGGCTAGAACCCTGGTTGGTATCATCACCCTTAGAAATTTAAGGTTCTAACATGACATCTGTCCCTGCAGTTGCTAACAAGCATTGGAAGAGATAACCAGACCACATATTGGTCTATTGTGTGGCTTTGGGGGCATCCCTGGTGGCTCAGTTGGTAAAGAATCCACCCCTGGTTCAATTCCTGGGTCAGGAAGATCCCCTGGAGAAGGGATAGGCTGCCACTCCAGTATTCTTGGGCTTTCCTGGTGGCTCAGCTGGTAAAGAATCTGCCTGCAATGCAGGAGGCCTGGGTCCGTTCCCTGGGTTGGGAAGATCCCCTGGAGAAAGGAAAGCCTACAGTATTCTGGCCTGGAGAATTCCATGGACTGAACAGAATTCCATGGACTATACCAACAAAGGTCCGTATCGTCAAAGCTATGGTTTTTCCAGTAGTCATGTATGGATGTGAGAGTTGGACCATAAAGAGAGCTGAGCACCTAAGAATTGATGCTTTTGAGCTGTGGTGTTGGAAAAGACTCTTGAGAGTCCCTTGGACTGCAGGGAGATCAAACCAGTCAATCCTAAAGGAAATCAATCCTGAATATTCATTGTAGGGACTGATGCTGAGGCTGAAGCTCCAATACTTTGGCCACCTGATGTGAAGAGCCGACTCATTAGAAAAGACCCTGATGCTGGTAAAGATTGAAGGTAGGAGGAAAAGGGAACAACAGAGGATGAGATGGTTGGATGGCATCACCGACTCAATGGACATGAGTTTGAGCAAGCTCTGGGAGTTGGCTCAGCTAGTAAAGAATCCGCCTGCAATGTGGGAGACCTGGGTTCGATCCCTGGATTGGGAAGATCCCCTGGAGAAGGGAAAGGCTACCCACTCCAGTATTCTGGCCTGGAGAATTTCATGAACTGGATAGTCCGTGGAGTCGCAAAGAGTCAGACATGACTGAGTGACTGAACTGAACTGATGAACTGTGTGGCTTTGGGCTGGCCGCATGATCTCTCCAGGCCTAAGGGATGCAGACTAGATTATCTCTCAAGTTTCCCCAGTCTGTGGTGAATCCTGCATCCCTAGTCTACGGTGAATTCCCCCATCTTGATGGGGCAAGAGGTAGAGATCAATGAATGCCTTTCACATACAGAACTCTGGATATACCCAGAGCACTTCATTGTGTAGGGTGTCCCTCTATCCTTCTGTCAGCTTCATGGCCCTCTTGTTCTTCCTTGCATCTCCTATGCCTACATGGTGCCTCTGCCCTTGTTTGGTGCATGGATAAATCTTTTGCAGGTGAGGAGTTTTTCCTACCAGGGAATCATGTTGTCTTAACACAAAACCTGTACAGATGTTATAAAACAAAAATAACGTCTCTGAACACCAACTGTGATATAGAGCTTGTGCTAGATTCTTTCATGTGCGAGACCTTGTTTGGGGTAAGAGTCTTCTTTATAAAGATTTCAGTGCACTGTGGATGAAATGGTGTTTCAAATGAAGGTTTTCCTGGAGCAAAACCGCAAGCACTAAAAGAGTGATAGAAACTTCTAACTGCATAGTGAAAGTGAAGTCGCTCAGTCGTGTCCGACTCTTCGCGACCCCATGGACTGCAGCCTACCAGGCCTCTCCGTCCATAGGATTTTCCAGGCAAGAATACTGGAGTGGGGTGCCATCGCTCACTGCATAAGGTGAGGGTTAATCCTGGCCGCCTTAACACCCACATCACCAAGGAGCTCTTCTTTATTTGAAGTTGCCTTCCAAACCTGATGACTTTCTGATCAAGACATTCTTCTCTCCAACTGGTTTGAAATTTGCCTGTTTTGTATGTGTGTGTGTTTACACATGCACACATAGGCATGTGTGCACACTCAAAATAGAAGCTCTAAATAAATGTCTCTACCTTGCCAGAGGTTTAATTCTTGGTTTTGTGACCAGCGTGGACAGGTAGCTCAAGTATTACTAGGTTGTGTTGTTCACTGGTGTCCCGAGAGGAGAGGAGGGATCATCAGGTGAAGGGGACTGTCCTGCCTGGTGGGCAGCTAGGGGTAGGAAGGAAGGTGCTGGTCGAGCTGGGAACATGCTCTTGGGCAGCCAGGCCTGGGCCTCGGGGAGCTGAGTCAGTGGATGGTAGGGCCCAGGGAGGGTGCTGGTGCACGACGGGGTTTCCATCAGCAGGACCCGCGGCAAGTAGTAAGGAGTGACGTAGTGTTGCCTTCGTGTGTCAAAAACGGAGCCTTAGCCTTTCCCAAGTTGTCTAGGTTAGATTCTTCCCCTTAGTTACAATTCACTTCTTTGTAAAATTTTTTAAATTTGAATATAATTGCTTTACAATATTGTGTTAGTTTCTGCTGTACAACATCATCAATCAGTTATGTGTGCTGCCTGCTAAACGATTTCAGTCATGTCCAATTCTTTTTGACCCCATGGACTGTTGCCTGCTAGGCGCCTCTGTCCATGGGATTCTCCAGGCAAAGATACTGGAGTGGGTTGCCATTTCCTTCTCCAGGGGATTTTCTGACCCAGGGATTGAACCCACGTCTCTTATGTCTCCTGCACTGGCAGGCAGGTTCTTTACCACTAGCACCACCTGGGGCTCAGCTCTGTGTATACATATAAGCCTTTCCTCTTGAGTTTCCTTCCCAAACCCTCCCATCCCACTCCTCTAAGTCATCACATAAGCACTGAGCTGAGGTCCCTGTGCTATACTAATTAGTTCCTTCTCTAGAGTGTTCTATTTAGATTCTTCCAATGAGAAGAATTCATGGATGATTGCTCTCTGAAGATGGGTGCTTCTGGGCCCCAGAGACATCCCACAGCACCCAGACCAAAGTGACCCTGCAGTCACTCTCTGCCTGGTCCTGGTACTGCTTCTGTCCATCACACTTTACAGTCCAAAAGGGAGCTGGGGAAGCTCTTTGCTTATTTATTTAGTGTCTGTCACCCCAGCCCCCCACAACAGAATGTAACTTGGTGAGAGTGGAGACCTAGCAGTCTTAATTCCTGCCATGTCTCCAGAGCCTAGAAAAAGGACTTGATGTATAGTAGGTGTTTAATGAAAATGTGATGAATAAATGAACAGAAAGCAGGGGAAAGGGAAAAAAGGAAGGGAGGGAAGTGAGAGAGGAATGGAAGGGGATAAAGGATGGAGGGATATAAAGGCAGGAAACGCCAGCAGGGATATGAACTCTTATGTATTTTTATTAATTTTTATTGGAATATTGTTGCTTTACAATGTTGTGTTAGTTTCTACTATTAGCAAAGTGAATCAGCTGTACATGTACATATATCCCCTCTGTTTTGGGTTTCTTTCCCATTGAGGCCACCATAACTCTTCTTGTCTTAAGCAAACTCTGGTGGAGGGGATTCAAGAAGGGTCCCAGCTCACCTCCCCTCTTGGAGCTCACAAAACTGTCTTAAGTCAGATAGGAGTCTGCCATGGCTATTTCAGCACTGAGGGGGCCTGGAATGCCCTCACAGGTCCTGCTTTTAGGGGAGTTTTGTTCCTAGGACATTAGCAGCTCCATGCACCCGAAGATACCAAGTGACAGGGCCTAGGGAGGCAGGCAGGTCTAGCCTGGGGAAGAGTAGAAGGGGACAGGGGCTGCCCACCTCAGCCTCTGTTTCTCCCCACCTCACAATTATAAAAAGACATTTTCCTTGTACATTTGGGGTAAGCGGGGAACACCCATGTCTGTGCTCCCAGCTCCCAGGTGTGCAAGACACGAGAACTGCCCCAGTTGTGTTCTGCAGGCTCTGGGCCAAGGGCCACTCCTTCCCAGAGGCTCCTGTGCATTACTGTGGAGCAGGTGGGGAGAAAGCAAAGGCATGTCCCCTCCTCTTGCCTTCCTGCCATCCACCTGAGCTGCTCACGGGGACAGACGGTGTGTAGTGGCGCATCTCTCCTGTGGCCGGGACCCTGTTGCCGTCCCTGACATGGCTCGGCTAGGAGGCGTACGTTGCCTTGGCTACCGCTCCTGGCCCTGGTGGGAGCTGACATGCTCTCCCGTGTGAATTTCAGCAGGTCCACTTGGTGGGACTCCGTGGGGCTGGCTTCTCCTAGAGGGTGTGGGCCGTACTGCCAAGAGCGGCGAGGGCCTCTGCCAGGCTTTGAGAAAGTATTTGAGGCATGGAGGCCGCGTAGGGCCCCACGCCCTTGTTCCCTCTCCCCTCCTGGCTCTCCGACCTGCAGTTTTAATATGGGCGGGGGCTGGATTAAGTGTCTTGGCAGAACCCAGCAACCTGAGTCCTTTCTGGCAGAAGATGGGGAGTGCGCCTTGGGCTCACATTCCAGATGCAGGGACGGAGATTAAGGAAAGAGAGTGAGAAAATTAAATGTGGCGAGAAATGGATTTTCCCTTTCTGCCGTCTGAAAATGATTGAGTTATGTTAGTTTGTAAAATAATCTGTTTTGAGGTTTTTCCTGGTCCCCATCATACTACCAGTTGTCTTACTGATTTGAAGAGGGAGGGAAAAAAGCATTCACTTTTTCCCTGTGCTGCGATTCCTACCAAATATCTCAAACGTGGGCTGTATTCTAAGAGGGGGTTTTGTTGTCTGTTAACACCGTGGAAATGAGAACCTGAACTTTTAGGGGAGAGGTGGCTGAATCCCCGCTGTCAGGTCCCTGCTGGCTCCTCCCACTCATCCAGACAAGTGCCCACAGCACGGCCTTCCCCGTCCTTTCCCTCCTCTGGGCTTTGAAGGGCTTGGTCACGTGTGGCTGGAGACCCTCCCCGGTGTCTGATCACCTCGGGACGTCCTGGTGGAGGATCCTACCTCCCTTCCCAGTTGTTCCTGGAATTCTGCTCCCTGTGTCTCTTCAGTTCAGTTCAGTTCAGTTCAGTTCAGTCACTCAGTCGTGTCCGACTCTTTGCGACCCCATGAATCACAGCACGCCAGGCCTCCTTGTCCATCACCAACTCCCGGAGTTTGGTAGTGGCTTAATGGTGAGTTCTCACATCAGGGTTCCCCTGACAGTAAAAGTGCTTTATTATCAGTCCAGGGAATATTTAGTAACTGTTAGTTACTGTACTTTCATCATGGAGGGTGATCAGGTGGGACTTCAGGCATATGTCCAGCTGAAACCCGGTTGGATAGGTGTCCATCTATTAATAGAAGCAGCCTGACCAGGTAACAGACAGGAATAGGCAGGGCTTTCAAGAACCTCAACTCTGGAGCCAGACTTCATAAATTCATATCCTGCCTTAGCCACTTATCAGTGAGATGGTTTTGGGCAAAGACCTAACTTCACTGTGCCTCAGTTTCTTAGCTGTACTGTTGTGTGCTCAGTCACATCCGATTCTTTGCAACCCCGTGGACTGTAGCCCTCTAGGCTCCTCTGTCCATGGGATTTTCCAGACAAAAATACTGGAGCAGGTTGCCCTTTCCTATGCCAAGGGATCTTCCCAACTTAAGGATTGAACCCACGTCTCTTGTATCTCCTGCCTCTGCAGTTGAATTCTTTACCACTGCCCCACCTCTCTAGCTATGAAATGGATGCAAAAATAGTACTTACCTCTGGTCGCTGTGAAGATTCAATGAAGTCACGAGCATAAAGTACTGAGAACAGTGCCTGCTACTGCTCAAGTACTATATTACTTAGCATCAATGCCATGGTCATCATCGTCTTTACATACTATCTAGTGGCCTTTTGTTAAGTCACTTAGATTCTCTGAACCTTGGCTTCCTTATGTGTAAAATGGCTATCATACTAATAGGACTGTCGAGAAGAATAAGAGAGAATGTATGTGAAGACATTAGCCGGGGGCTTGACATCCTCTGGAAGCTTGGCAAAAATGAGTTTCCTTGTCCCTCTCCTTGCAGTCTGCCGCTGTCTAGCCTGTCAGCTACTTGGGTGGAAGGATCCATTTTATTATAGCATGGTTGACTGTGTGGCAAGTGTAGTCCTTGTCAGTTGTTTTATTACGGTACAAATTAACATTATCTTCAGTCTAAAAGCTCCTTTTCTCATCCTCCAGCTCTCTCCTTTGCATTTCTCTTCTGCTGTGTATCAATCAGGCCATGAGTCTTGAGGGCCTTTCCAGGTGCAGGACAGCGGACAGAGGCCTAGAGCTCACTGAAGACGTGGAAGAACCTTCTCCTTGAATGTCGGACTCAACATGCCTCGTACTCTTTCCTGACCCCATTGTATCATTCATATCGCAGTTCTCCCATTCACCTTGAGTTCCCTTTGATTCTTCCTCTGTTGTTACAGTACCTTCCATTCAGTAAAGGCCTATCTTATAGTCACCATACTAGGTGCCTTTATTTTGTCATCTCATTGATTTTCACATTAACCTTGGGAGGAAAGAATATAATCATCCCATTTTACGGATGAACCAGCTGATGTTTAGGGAGCTTAAGAAGCTTGCCAAAGGCTGCTGCTGCTGCTGCTAACTCACTTCAGTCGTGTCCGACTCTGTGTGACCCCATAGACGGCAGCCCACCAGGCTCCCCCATCCCTGGGATTCTCCAGGCAAGAACACTGGAGTGGGTTGCCATTTCCTTCTCCAATGTGTGAAAGTGAAAGTGAAGTTGCTCAGTCGTGTCCGACCCTTAGCGACCCCACGGACTGCAGCCTACCAGGCTCCTCCGTCCATGGGATTTTCTAGGCAAGAGTACTGGAGTGGCTTGCCATTGCCTTCTCCATGCCAAAGGCTACTCAGTAGTAAATCAAACTGGGATTGGAACCCAGGTATGTGAGAATTCATCTTCTGCACTTGCCACTCTGTGATTTTGTGTCTGCTGCTTGCTTTATGTTTTGGCTATCTATTTCCATGTAACAGACCACCCCAAACTGAGTAGTTTAAAGCAACAGCTTGTTGTTTCTTATTATTATCTCTCATTATTCTGACTGTGCTCAGCTGGGTGATTCTTGCCGCTTCTCTCCTGAACTTGCACTCAGATGGTGACCAAGACGGGAGATGTCTCTCCTTCGCTCATGTTTTTGTCACTTGGGCTGGGAAGATCTAGGGGCTGATCAGGCGTCTCTCTCTCCCTGTGTGACCCCTCCTTATGGCTAGCTTGTGCTTTCTCACAGCATAGTTGTCTCAGAGTGGTCACATTTCCTACATGGCAGCTGACTTTCCCCAGAACAAGCATTCTAAAAAAAACTGACTGGAAGCTGCAAGGGTTCTTATAACTTAGCTTTAGAAGTCCCAGACCTTCACTGCCACCATGTTTTACTGGTCAAGCAAGTTCTAAGGCCAGTCCAGATTTAATGGAATGAGTTATTAGGCTTGATCTTTTGACATGAGAAGAGACATGTGTGTATGCAGAGTACATCATGAGAAATGCTGGGCTGGGTGAATCGCAAGGTGGAATCAAGATTGCTGGGAGAAGTATCAATAACCTCAGATATGCAGATGATACCACTTTAATGGCAGAAAGTGAAGAGGAACTCAAGAACTTCTTGATAAAGGGGAAAGAGGAGAGTGAAAAGGCTGGCTTAAAACTCAACATTCAGAAAACTAAGATCATGAGATCTAGTCCTATGACTTCACGGCAAATAGATTGGGGGAAAGTGGAAACAGTGGCAGATTTAATTTTCTTGGGCTCCAAAATCACTGCAGATGGTGACTGCAGCCATGAAATTAAAAGACACTTGCTCCTTGGAAGAAAAGCTATGACAAACCTAGGCAGTGTATTAAAAAGCAGAGATATCACTTTGTTGACAAAGGTCCATATAGTCAAAGCTATGTTTTTTCCAGTAGTCGTGTACAGATTTGAGAGTTGGACCCTAAAGAAGGCTGAGTGCCTAAGAAATGATGCTTTTGAACAGTGCTGGAGAAGACTTTTGAGAATCGCTTTGACAGGAAGGAGATCAAGCTAGTCAGTCCCAAAGGAAATCAATCCTGAATATTCACTGGAAGGATCGATGCTAAAGCGGAAGCTTCAGTACTTTGGCCACCTGATGTGAAGAACTGAATCATTGGAAAAGACCCTGATGCTGGGAAAGATTGAAGGTGGGAGGAGAAGGGGACAACAGAGGATGAGATGGTTGGATGGCATCACCGACTCGATGGACATGAATTTGAACAAACTCCAGGAGATAGTGAAGGACAGGGAAGCCTGGCGTGCTACAGTTCCTGGGGTCTCAGGAATTGGATATGACAGTGGATGAACAACAACAGTGTGTGTATAGTGAAGGAAGAAATTGATAGTTGCCATCTTTATTTGATCAGCCACCAAGACCCAGTGTTTTTGCATTTAAAAAGTCCCTCTTATCTATTCTATTCTACTTCTACTCCTTTGTAGGGTTCTGTTTCTTTGTGCTTTGTGTTTGGTTCACTACAACCATCTCCTAGTTCGGTTCTGACAATCCCCGGCTCCTAATCCATTATGTACTTTGCTAGCATACAAATCCTCATCAAATGCCTCTTTCAACCATCAGTTCATATATTCATGGATCTAATAAAGTCTTTTTATTAATCTAGTGGTGGTGGTGGTTTAGTCACTAAGTCGTGTCCAACTCTTACAACCCCATGGACTGTAGCCTACCAGACTCCTCTGTCCATGGGCTTCTCCAGGCAAGAATACTGGAGTGGGTTGCCATTTCCTTCTCCAGGGTATCTTCCCGACCCAGGGATTGAACCTGGGTCTCCTGCATTGCAGGCAGACTCTTTACCAACTGAACCTCAAGGGGAGTCACCTTTATTAATCTATTAAGAATTTTTATTGCCAACGAAAGTCCATATAGTCAAAGCTATGGTTTTTCTAGTAGTCATGTAGGGATGTGATAATTGGACTGTAAAGAAGTCTGAGCACAGAAGAATTGATGCTTTCAAAGTGTGGTGCTGGAGAAAACTCTTGAGAGTCCCTTGGACTGTGAAGAGATCAAATCAGTCAATCCTAAAGGAAATCAACACTGAATATTCATTCGAAAGACTGACACTGAAGCTGTAGCTCCAATACTTTGGCCACCTGATGCAAAGAGCCGACTCATTGGAAAAGACCCTGATGCTGGGAAAGATTGAAGGCAGGAGGAGAAGGGGACAACAAAGGACAAGATGGTTAATAGCATCACTGACTCAACAGACATGAGTCTGAGCAAACTCTGGGAGATAGTGAAGGACAGGTGTGCCTGGCATGTTGCAGTCTATGGGGTCACAAAGAGTCAGACACAACAGCACTGGATGACGATGATGACAATGTGAAAAAAATGCTCAACTTCATTCATAATAAAGGAAGTGAAATTTTAAGCTACACAGATACCATTTGTCACTTGTTAGAGCAGCAAAGATCAAAGAGTCTAATAGCCCCTGACTTGGTGAGGGTATGGGATTCATCATACTTTGCAGGTAGAAGTGTAATTTTGGTGCCTTCTCCATGGAAAACAACTTGGTGATATCTATCAAAATTATGAATGCATTTATTATTTGCCCCAGGAATTCTGCTTCTCAGCGTACAGCTATTCGTTTATTTAGAGGAAGCACATGATTATTTATTGTAGCATTGTTTGTAATTGCCAAGGATTGGAAACAACCTAAATGTCATGGAAAGAAAACTAGTCAAATTATAATTCATCCATACGAAGGAATGCTATGAAACCTTGAAAAAAGAGAATGAGATTTTCTGTATGTGCTGATCTGGATGGCTTGCCAAAACAAAGTATTGGGTAAAGAGAAAAAAATTGTAAAAAGAGAGTGGAAAGTAAATATATGTACATATTTGTTCAAGTATACATAAAAGATCTCTGGAAGGAAATATAAGAAACTTATTGTTTATAATAATGAGTAGCTGGGGTATAGAAGTAGGAGGAAAATATTTCATTCGTTTATATTGTTGTACCTTTTGAATTTTGAACCATATGAATCTTGTTTTTTTTTAAATGGAAGGGAGACAAAACAAAAACAAAAATTCAAACAAGTAAACCATTAATACTGGGGCCTTCTTCAGACCTGGAGTAGAATAAATACTCCATGAATTTCCTTCACTGTGCAGTCAATTAAAGAGAGAGGAAACTTGGCCTAATCTTCTCAAATAAAAGGCTATGAAAATAAAACTTAAAGCAAAGCAAATGTGACAAAATAGTAAAGTGAGTTGAGTTGAGCACATAAGTATTTCATACTGCCTTTCTGTATACTTGGGACTATTTTGCAATAACAAAGATAAATTGTGGCAAGCAAATAAGCAAACAAATTAATAATTTGCATGGCATGGCTTTGGGATTATTGAATCTGGTTATTTCCATTTTCAACCATACTCAGTTCTCATCTAAGTTTCATTTTTCTCCTAACCAATCCTATCCATGGAGACTCACTTTATTTTTATTGTCATTTTTTGTGTTTTCACCTTGGTATACTCGTTACTTCCCTTCATGAGATTATGAACTCTGCAGAGAGTAAAAATTGTGTCTAATTGAGAAGTTGGCAAACGTTTTCTGTACAAGGTCACATAGTAAATATTTCAGTCTCTATTGTAACTGATCAACACTGTGGTTAGTTGTATCACAAAAGCAGCCAAAGTTAACACACAAATGAATGCATGTGACTGTGTTCCAATAAAACTTTACTTACAAAAGCATGTGGTAAATCATATTCGGCCCGAGGGCCATAGTCTGCTATCACCTAATTCCTAGTTTGCTGTAATCAGATTTCACTCTCTCCCTTTCCCTGTGTCTTCCTGGGCAAGGGCTGAAGTTCCTGATCCATGTGTATGTGTGTGTTTGTGTATTATGTGTGTACTTGTGGTTCCTGGAAAGGGATGAACTGAAAAAGGAAACAGACTGTAATTCTAGATTCGTGAGGGATTCAGGCTGAATATCTAAGGGAACAGTGAAAAATGATAAAGAGCAGTTTTTAGGAAAAGGTACAATCATGATGCTCTTTCACATAGAAAATGAACATGTTGAAGATTTTAATTAACTCATGAGCTAATGAGGGAAGCAGTAAGATGTTACAGCTAGTTCACAGGAGAGAGTAAGCACACATGAAGATCATCGGGCTGTTGAAAGGAATTGAATGCAGATGAAAATCTAGCCTCTGGGAAGCAAGGGGGCTTATAATTTGCATCTCCACAAATGACAAAATTCATTTGCATCATTATCTGTTTTCTGTAGTTTATAGGGTTGTAAAAGAGCTCAGCTAAAGACTTTGAAAGGCATACGCCTATAAAATTAGGCCATCTAAAAAAGGTTATTTAACAGTGCTTCATTTTACACTTCCCTCATGGCTCAGACGGTAAGGAATCTGCATGCAATGCAGGAGACCCAGGTTCAATCCCTGGGTTGGGAAGGATCCCCTAGAGAAGAGGTTGGGAACCCGCTCCAGTATTCTTGCCTGGAGAATCCCATGGACGGAGGAGCTTGGCAGGCTATGGTCCATGGGGTCGCAAAGTGTCAGACATGACTGAGCAACTAATACGTAATTATACCCTGGAAAACATACTCAGAAAGCTTTTTTTGTTCTTTCAAAATTTTCCCCAATTTTGTGTGGTAGAAATAACATTTAGTAAGGTCAATGTACTCTAGATTATAGAATAGCAGTCCCCAACCTTTTTGGCCCCAGGAACTGGTTTCACAAAAGACAGTTTTTCCACGAGCCAGGCTGGGCAGGGGGATGGTTTGGGGATGATTCAGGTGCATTGCATTTATTGTGCACTTTATTTCTATTATTATTACATTTTGTTATGGCGGTGGTTTAGTTATTAAGTCGTGTCTAACTCTTGTGACTCCAGGGACTAGAGTCTGCCAGGCTCCTCTGTCTATGGATACTGGAGCAAGAGTACTGGAGTGGATTGCCATTTCCTTCTCCAGGGGATCTTCCCGACCCAGGAATTGAACCCGGGTCTGCTGCATTGCAGGAGATTCTTTACTGACTGAGCTGTGAGGGAAGCTCATTTTGATATATAATGAAATAATTATACAACTCAGCAAAATGCAGAATCAGATCATCAGGCATTAGATTCTCATAAAGAGCATGCAGGACTTCCCAGGTGGCTCTAGTGGTAAAGAACCCACCTGCCAGTGCAGGAGACATAATGAGACATGGTTCAATGCCTGGGTCAAGAAGATCCCCTGGAGGAGGGTATGGCAACCCGCTCCAGTATTCTTGACTGGAGAATTCCACGGACAGAGGAGCCTGACGGGCTACAGTCTATGGGGTCACAAAGAGTCAGACATGACTGAAGTGACTTAGCACACATGCACACAAGGAGCATGCAACCTAGATCCCTCATGTGAGCAGTTCACAAGGAGGGTTTGCACTCCTGTGAGAATCTAATGCTGCTGCTGATCTGACAGGAGGTGGAGCTTAGGCTAATATGAGTGATGGGGGGTGGTTGTGAATACAGATGAAGCTTTGCTTGCTCACTTGCCCTTCACCTCCTGCTGTGCAGCCTGGTTCCTAACAGGCTAGTACTAGTCTGTGACCCAGAGGTTGGGGACTCCTGATATACAAAACCTTGAACTCTTGGCAGGCGTTTCTCAAACTCAGTGATTGGCAGCTGTAGCCAATGCTTGAGCCTCTGGTCCAGATATAGGAGGAGATAGATTTACCAGCAGTCCTCTAAGTGAAGGCTTACCTGTGAGAGTGGATGAAGGGGACAGTTCCAGGGACCATTTCAGAAGCAGCAGCCTGCTGACTTGGAGTACACAGTTCTGGAGTACATTCTGGAGTACTCAAAGCCACATTTGAGTCTGAGCACTGCTACTGACCACTCCTGCGACATCAGGCAAGACCAGTTTGCTCATAGCTGGTTGAGGAGTAATAATAACTTCCTCACAAACCATTGTATTAAATGAGAAAGCACGTACTTTAATACTTAGCACTTTGCCTGGCCCAAGCAGTTTGTACCAATGTCAGGTTCCCACCTTCCATCTGGGGTGCTCTCTAGAGACGAACTCTTTGCCCATGGGCAAGTGACTTCAGCAACCTGAACTTTGATTTCTTTACCTGTTCAAATGCAGAAAATGATACCCACCTTGCAGATTTGCTGAAAGAACTGGCAGGAAGCAGTTCCGGAAAATAATGCTTTCCCTATAGGGGTTTGGGAAGGCCTCACAGAGGAGATGGCCACTCAGTCAAGTCTCAGTGCATGAGTAAATGTTTTGTATATCAACATTTCCGGATTTCATAAGATTTCCCAGTACGATAATTAGCATTTATGTAATTCAGTTTTATTTATTTTCATTACATCATTTCGGACCATTTGTGTTCTCTTTTTGGCCACCGCATGGCACTGCCTTTTAAAGCATGTCACGGTAAGGCACATGTGTTGTGGTCATAGCAAGCACACAAGAGTATGAAATTGCTTGAAGTTTATCTGGGAATGGGTTGAAAATAGAACATATATTGTGTGTGTGAATTAATGGTTATTTAAAGCCCTGTTAAATTGCATTTGGGGGGAAGAGCACTAATCACAAAGATTTTCACCCATGGCTTCCACCTACAATAAAATATCTTAGGAATTCTATTATTTTGGCACCTAAACCACATTTCCTAGAATTAAAAAAAAAAAAATCGGATCCTTGGAAATGATGCTCATTTTAATTTTATAGTTCATAAAATTGTATTTGTTTTTCTCCCTACCCCTGTGAGTGTGTGTATGTGTGTGTGTGTATAGAGAAAGTGAGCCCACCAGCCATGACCCACTTGACTGGGGGTGTGCTGCTTGAGAAATGTGCATGAGGATTTTCAGGGAAAGCAGAGAACACACTGGCTCTGACTTTCCCAGCTTGCCTTCTGGTTGTCAGTCTTCTGTGCTCATGTCACCGTTTCTGATGCAAGAGCAATAAGGCCGCCAAAGTGGTGGTTCAGGCGGGACTCCAGAGGAGGAGCCTTAACCCCAAGAGCACCGTCCCACTCCATGAAGCTTTCTTTCTGCCCAGCAGGGTTCCTCCCTGATCTTCCTTTAGCTGTGGTTGCCCTAACTCCTCACTTCTAGTAAAAAGCTTCTTTCCATCTTTTCCCTGTCTTCCAGAATCCCTCTACCACGTATTTCATAGGCATCAACAGCAGAATCTGCTGATACTTTATAGAAATAAGAAGTGGAACATGAAGTTGCTCAGTCGTGTCCAACTCTTTGCGACCCCATGGTCTGTAGCCTACCAGGCTTCTCCACCCATGGGATTTTCCAGGCAAGAATACTGGAGTGGGTTGCCATTTCCTTCTCCAGGAGATCTTCCCGATCTAGGAATTGAACCCAGGTCTCCGGCATCGTAGGCAGATGCTTTACCGTCTGAGCCACCAGGGAAGTCCTCAGGAGAAGTGGGGAGGGGGATAAAGAAGAGATTCTATAAAGTGAAAGAAGGTTTTGGGCTGCCTTTGGAGTCCGTGGTATGCCAGGATACTTCAGGATTGAAGTGGGTTCTGCTTGGAATGGAGCTATAACTTGTAAGTGAAGTGAACAAGAAACTCATGGGATGTAATTACAAGCAACTATTCTGGTTCCCCCCCCCCAACCCCCGCCACTGTCCTTTTAAAGGTATTTCAGTAAAAGTTCTTCCACTGCCATGGTGAAAGCTCAGGTAGTCCCATATTTTTCTGATCACTCTCAAGTAATATTAATATAGATTCCTTGAACCACTGAAAATTGACAACACAGTCTCAGTTTAGTTGTTAAGTGTTCAGTCTATGTAATAAATTCCAACTTGTTTAAAAGTTAGAACTGAGACTTCCCTGGTGGTTCAGAATCTGCCTGCCAATGCATGGGGCACGGGTTCAATCCCTGGTCCAGGAAGATCCCACATGCCAAGGAGCAACTAAGCCCTTGTGCTGTAACTACTGAGCCCATGCTCTAGAGCCCCATGCTCTGCAACAAGAGAAGCCACTGCAGTGAAAAGCCCATACCCCGCAACTAGAGAGTAGCCCCTGCTCTAATTGTGCTCACCGCAATTAGAGAAAACCTGTGCACAGCAACGATGACCCAGCACAGCCAAAAATAAAACAATAAAAAGTGAGATCTGCTCCCCTCTCTTTATTAGATCTGATGCAGGTAAGAAGAGAATGAGTTTCCTTTTCAATCTGCTTTCACACATCCTCACCCATATCCGTGACCAGGACTGCTGACCCTGCTGGGTACATGGACTAGGGGAGAGGAAAGGGCAGGAAAACTCTTACTGGACAAGTCCTGTTGTAAGGTGTCCTCACTACATGGGCTCGGGAGGTTCAGAGAACTGATTCCTTCCCTTGTGGGTTTTTCTGTGGGCTCTTCTGAGATGCTTACAGGAATACTGACCTGTATCTTTCCTGACACATGTGTTGCATTTTCCTCCAGCTGGCTACTCTTTCCTCAGCTGTCCACACAGGCCCATTCTGATTGGGCTCCTGTCACCTTATCAAGGAATCCTCTTGGTGGGATTGAAATATCGAGGCTCACTTTCTCCCCAACACACCTTCTGGTCCCACAGGTGTGTTACAGGTGTGTTACAGAGTACTGCCCTGACAATCTCTAGGGAAGCAGTGCCCAGTAGATACCTCTCCTTTTGCTGGTACTGATAGGGCATCTAATCTTTTAGATTTTCCATGGCACAGCGGTAAAGAATCTGCCGGCCAATGCAGCAGACACAATAGATGAGGGCTTGATCCCTGCGTCAGGAAGATCCCCTGAAGAAAGAATGGCAACCCACCTCAGTATTCTTGCCTGAAAAATCCCATAGACAAAGGAGCCTGGTAGGCTATAGTCCATGTGTTGACAAACAGTTGAACACGACTGATCACAGCGCACAGCACAGGCAGGAGTTAGACCCCCCACTCTGTGTCTCAATAATCATAAGGAGACCAAATCAAGCCCTCCAGTGAGCTCACTGAAGCTTCTTTCTCTTAACCTAAAGACGAGCCCTACTCTTTTGGCCACCTCACGCGACGAGTTGACTCACTGGAAAAGAGTCTGATGCTAGGAGGGATTGGGGGTGGGAGGAAACGGGGACGACAGAGAATGAGATGGCTGGATGGCATCACCGACTCGATGGAGGTGGGTTTGAGTGAACTCGGGGAGTTGGTGATGGACAGGGAGGCCTGACGTGCTGTGATTCATGGGGTCGCGGAGAGTCGGACACAACTGAGCAACTGAACTGAACTGAACTCTTTCCCCTGGGGAGGGGGAAATACCAGCCAGACTCTCTCCAAAAACATTTTCTCAAAATTATTCTATCTTCACCGTGAGTAAGGGATTCAAGAGTTACGTAATGTGTCTTTGCTCTCCAACTTTGAAATTTTTTGTTATATTCCCTTCAAAACATAGCATCCCCTATCTTCCTATTTTAGCTGAACAGGAGACTGAACAGCCCCATTTTAAAATCAGTTACACAAGCTTGGCCTTAGAACTGGCATCACATTTATTGTCTATGCTAAACCCCTTTTCATATTATCTCTTTTAATCCTCATAACAACCTCCTTCTTGAGAGAATGAAATTGAGTGATTATAGGATTTGTCCAAGAGTGTTCAGATAGTATTAGGGCTAGAGTTGGAAACAATTCTTCTAAATAGTTTATAATTTCAGTTTTGATTGCCTGTTTAATCAGTTATTTCAAAGAATGTCTGTAACTTGCAAGTGGATAGATTAAAAATCATTCTTCTAGAATCATTTCTAGTTTGTTTCTTTTGGGAACAGAAATATAGCCCTATATGAGTTCTAACTTTTAGATTGTAGTGAGGTTTATATGGTGGACAGTTTTAGTAGCTATTTTCCTGGATATTTGAAGACTGTTCCGTGGATATTTGCTTTTTGGTTGTTGAATAGACCTGGGTTTGACCCCTGGGTTGGGAAGGTCCCCTAGGGAAGGGAGAGGCTACCCACTCCAGTGTTCTGGCCTGGAGAATTCCATGGACTGTGTAGTCCATGGGGTCTCAAAGAGTCGGACACGACTGAGTAACTTTCACTTTCACGTTCACTTGTTGGGTAGAGAGTTCTGTGGGTTTCTCTTAACTCAGACTTTCATTGTTCCTAGTTCAAGGTCTTACAGGAGATGCCAGAGACTAAAACAAAATCATTTTAGAACTGCTTGTGACCAGGCTTCCCTGGTGGCTCTGTGGTAAAGAATGTGCCTGAAATGCAGGAGACCTGGGTTCAGTCCCTGGGTCCGGAAGATCCCCTGGAGAAGGAAGTGGCAACACACTCTAGTATTCTTGCCTGGGAAATCCCATGGACAGTGGAGCCTCCCACAAGAGTTGAATGTGACTTAGTGACTAAACAACAGCAACGTGACCAAATAGCAAATTTTAAGAACGTTAGCACACATGAGACTCAACTACATTTTTATTATTTCATTCCCAAGCAATCAGGAAGTCTCTTCTAGATCCATACGCTCTGGTGGGGAGGTGTTCCTCTACTCCTAAATCAACTTTGGATGGTGAGCCAGGACCTGTGAGTTCTTGACCCAACTCTGCCACTGACTTGCCCCTAGGAGAGTCACCTCCCCGTGAAATATGGGGCTTGTGTCAGATGGTCTCATGGTCAATTCTGCTTCTCAAAGTCCAAGACTGCACAGTGGGCCTCTGGCTTTCCATTCTGAAGGTCACAGTCAGTTCACGAAGCAGGGTGTTCCCGTTGCAAATGAGTGTTTCTTGGAGAAAGCATTTTGCTCAGGGAAGTGCTACATGCTGGTCCCTGGGAATTACAAAATCATTATTTAAAAAGTGCTGGAACTGCTGGTCTGTAGTCAGTTTTAAAATCACTGGGGTGACCCTTTCCTCAGTTTGTTATATGAGCTCTGGACCAAGTTCAATGACAAACTAGGTCAGAGGGCAGACCTGCAATGATATGCACAATGCTGGCTTGTGTTTTCTTTGTCTAGAACAGCTGCACATGGGCTGGGTGATGTGTGGACTCCCTGAAGGGGATGCAAGCACATGTTTCCAGTGCTCACTGCCATACTGTTCCTTCCCGGATGCCCTTGGCTGTGGGGTAGCTGAAGCTGTCTGATGGGGGATGTGGAGGGTGTGTAACTGTCTATGCAAAACACGTGGGTCATTTTCTTCATTTCAAAAGTTCCCTTGAACATGTATCTTAATTATTTCCTTCATTTTCCATCTGTTGAGCATTTAACACGTGTCATGTTGTGCTGTCTTCTGCAGAGACAAAGACGGAGAAGAAGCCAGAAGAGCTTAGTAGAGGTCTGTCACTTATTCCACCTAAAGCGAGGCATGAGCTAACGCTAACCACACTCTAAATACGAATTAAGGCATGTGGTCAGATAGGTGATGTGATAAGAAAATATCTATCTAAGTTTCCAAATCAGAAAGGGGCAGTTTGGGGGGGAAGGTTGTGGCATATACCCATTCGGTGGTCAGAAAAGGCTGTCTTGACCTCACCAAAGTGCTGGGGCTTCCCTCCAGCTCCCTCGAAGGCTGCTTTGGGGAATGAAGCTTGAGGATGAGCAATGGCACTGACCCTTTAACTTTGAATTCTAGGCATGAAGTTGTTTGCAGGAATGAGCTCAGCCTAACCACTTGAATTTAAGGCAGCAGAGGAAAACGCCCCATCTCTGTTTATAAACGTGCAAAACAATTTGCGAGACACAGCTATTAGTCAAGCAAGAGACTGTTCACAGATGGTGGCTTGGGCTGGGAGTGGATGCAAAGGCTAGGACGTTGGGCCATTAATCACCGTCTGCAGATAAGCTGCCGGGTATAAGCGGCATACTTAAGCGGGCTGTAAGCGGGCTGAGACAGGGCTTAGTAGGGCTTGGTGTCTGTCGATTGTCCTGTCCTACAGGTAATTAGAGAAATCCTCACAGCCACAGAAAGCACCAAATCACAGTGGGGAGAGGGGTTTCAGCCAAACCTGCATGCCCTTATTTTACCTGCTGCTCCTCCCTGATGCTTTCCTAAATACAGAACAACTCCAGTCTGTTGCAAATGTTGCAAATGAATAGAATCATCTACCTCTGCCAGAGACCAGAACCCTAAGGAATGCCTCTGTAGATTAAAGACCACCACTTCGTCCAGGTTGGCTACTGTCTAGATGTGGAGATAAGGCAGAAAGTGTGTGTGTGTGTGTGTGTGTGCGCGCGCGCACGTGCACGCACATGTACATAGGTGTGTGTGCAAAAGGCACCCTAGGCAATACGTAAGTTTCTTCCCCCACTTCCAGGCTACCTTCTCCTCATCCTTTAGGTCCCAGCTCAGCTCCACCATCCGCTGAGCAGCCTTGTCTGACCTTCTAAGACTGGGTGAGCTGCTCTGTGCTTCCACATGGCCTGTACTTCCCCCATCACAGGGCTTCTCACACTGAATTGTGACTGACTATTAACTTGTCTGTTACTTGTGGGAATAGGGACTTTGCCTCTCTCTGTCATTCCCAACATAATTCCTGTTTGTTAATAAATCATATTAACAGTATTGATAATCTTCTCTAAATGTGGAGACAGACGAGGTAATTTGAAGTCGAGGAGAGAGGACTCTATCTGGCCCGAGAGATATGAACAAAATGAGAGAAAGGATGTGGTTTTACCTTGTACACTGGTTCTCAAATTGTGGTCCCTGGATCAGTAGCATCGGCATCATCCAGGAATTTGTTAGAATTGCAGATTTTTTACCTCACCTCACACCTACAAAATTAGAGACCCTGAAGGGGGAACTGACAATCTGGATCTTAATAAACCCTCCACATCAAAGTAAGAGAACTGCTGACCTAGAGCCTGCAGCTCTGTCTCCATGCTATTCACAACTGAGCCAGTGAATTCTCACATTCAGACTTGTCCCTACCTATGACTTTGGGGCCAGGCATGACAGATAGAGGGCTTCCCTGATAGCTCAGGTAAAGAATCTGCTTGCAGTGCAGGAGACCCCGATTTGATTCTTGGGTTGGGAAGATCCGCTGGAGAAGGGATAGGCTACCAGCTGCAGTATTCTTGGGCTTCCCTTGTGGCTCAGCTGGTAAAGAATCCACCTGCAATGCAGGAAACCTGGTTTTGATTCCTGGGTTGGGAAGATCCCCTGGAGAAGGGAAAGGCCACCCACTCCAGTATTCTGGCCTGGAGAATTCCATAGACTGTGTAGTCCATGGGGTCTCAAAGAGTCGGACACACCTGAGCGACTTTCACATCTACATGACAAATAGAATTTATCTCATGTGCTTTCAGTTAATTGGCAGTGGCTGTTTGGAGATCTTGTGTGAAGGATTTTGAAGTTATTCCTGGGCCCAGAGAGAAAAAGTGCCCCAACTGATTATTGATATCTGCCATGTGTGCAGGCGTAAGGAATACTCACATCCCTTACGTCTGCAATGGTTCATCTGGAGACAGTCCTGAATTTATGCAGGACAAGAGGAAGGCCATGCTTAGGGCTGACAGTCTGGCTATGGGTTCTGTTCTGAGCTTCGTGCTATAGTTTTCTGGAACCCGCCCTTCTTTCTTGTGACCCAGTTTGAGTGGCTTGCCCTTTCACATTCGTCTTGATGTAGCTGGGCATTTAGTACAGGCCGTTGGACGCCACCACCCCTTGGGTCTTTCTTTTTTAAATATTTATATATATATATTTGGCTGCTCCAGGACTTAGTTGTAGCGCTTGGGATCTCCAATCTTTGTTGCAGCACGTGGGATCTTTAGTTGTGGCATCTAGGATCTAGTTCCTTGACTAGGGATTGAACCTGGGTCCCCTGCATTGGGAGTGCAGAGTCTTAGCTACTGGACCGCCAAGGAAAATAATTTGAAAGAGAATAAATATATGTGTGTGTATGTATACACCTGAAACGAACACAACATTGTAAATCAACTACAGTCCAATATACATTTTTTTTTAAAAGAAACCATGTCAAGGCACATTGTATTGAAACACTGACAAACTATTGGTAAAATTATGGAAGGTTTTAATCCCCAAGCTCTGGAGTTTGGGTTTTGTGCTATAGGAGGAAGCCGCCAGAGCTCTGAGCTGGGAAAGGTGGTGACACTTGCAAGAGGTTCTGTAGGGGTTGTGACCTAGCAAGTGTGAGCAGGGTGATCAGCAGAGGTGGCAACAAGAGGAGTCTGCCACAGTTATCCAGGCTGGATGTGGCACTAGGTACGGGGGTGGAAAGAAACTGACCTATGAAGAAAACACTGGAAACATTCCCCAGGGGGAATCAATTAGACTGGATGGCTGAATTCAGGCAGGAGCTAAGGGCCAGAGAAAAATCAAAGATGACATTATTTTGAAGCTCTGTGACTAGAATAATGACATGAAACAGGAAGTCCAGTGGGGAAGAGCAGAGGTAGGAGGAAGTTGAGGGCTTGAATTTAGCAGTAAAGTGAGTTTGAAGTCAAAATGTCCCCGTAGGAATGATGAGCAGGGATGTGGAGAGCCAGGACCACAGGTTGTGTGCAGACTGAGATGAACAGGTATGTTGGCGGCTCCCCATCCCAGGAGACAGCTGGAAAGGGGAGAGTGGAGGAGGAGCTTCAGATCTGAGACATGAGCTTCAGAGAATGCCTACCTCAGGGTGGAGGAAGAAGAATGTGGGGAGAAATAGCCCAGGAGGAGGGCAACCTGGAGATGCCCAAGGGACAGGAGGGTACCGAGGAAGGGGTGGTGGTCTACAGTACCAATCTGCAGAGAGGACAAGGAAAGGGAACAGACCTGATGCGAATGCCTGTGGGTCTGTGGACAACACCCAGAGTGCTGTGGGCCATTTTGTGTCAGGACAGCTATTTGGTACCAGAGCTCACAGTATATTGACAGGGAATTCCTTTTGCAGACAACTTTACAGATAACACTTGCTGGGCCTGAGAACTTATGATGGAGAGAAGTCATTCGTTAGAATCCTTGTGATCTAACTCGTGACCACTGCTTGCCCCCTTCCCAACTCCCTCAGTGATACTCACTCAGACGTGTCTGGCTCTTCCAAACCCCATGGTTTGGAACCATGTTACATGCTACAGTCTAACTGACTGTAGCCCATTAGACTCCTCTGTCCATGGAATTCTCCAGGCAAGAATACTAGAGTGGGCGACCATTCCTTTCTCTAGGGGATCTTCCTGACGCAGGGATCAAAGTTGGGTCTCTTGCATTGCAGGCAGATTCTTTACCACCTGAGCCACCAGGGAAGTCCCTAACACACACACACAAGCATGCACATTCCCAGCCTCTTTCTGTCAGTGAATCTTCTGAAGCCAACATGAAAGTAACAGAATATAAATGGTTCTACCATTTACCACCAACTCATAGATTCAGTTTTTCAAGATTAGTCACATATATGTCTGAAAGAAATCAGCTGGCTTGCACAGTTGTTCGGCTAGTTTGCTGCATGGGTTACCACATCTCCAGAGGCAGTATTTATCTTTATTGGTTTGATTTTCTTCATGTTTTTTAAAAATGTGTATTTATTTGGCTGTGATGGGTCTTTGTTGCGGCACGCGGGATCTTTGTTCCATCACGTGGCGTCTTTCGTTCTGGCACATGGGCTCTCTAATTGTAATGGGCTGGATAGTAGTTGTGGCATGTGGGACCTGAGTTCATGATGGACCAAAGATCTAACCAATGTTT
The DNA here is from genome assembly GCF_049115385.1 of Moschus berezovskii. Taxonomy (NCBI): domain Eukaryota; kingdom Metazoa; phylum Chordata; class Mammalia; order Artiodactyla; family Moschidae; genus Moschus; species Moschus berezovskii. The sequence continues at coordinate 93,625,224 of NC_142468.1, forward strand.
TCTACATTGCAGAGCAGGTTTTTAATCACCAGTCCACTAGAGAAGTCCCTGATTTTCTCCATATTTTTATTATGATTTTGTTGACTCAAAAGTTGAGTGATTTGGATATTTACTATGACAACTTTCCAGCAGATGGCAAAAGTGGCGGTTTCTATCAGTATCAACATGTCATGATAATTTTCTATTGGGAGGAAATAAGGTGTGTTGAGGAAGGGACACCTATTCTAATTATTGTGAAGTCTTCACAAAGGAGACCTGGACAGCTCCCATCAGATGAATGAGGGACCAGCACTTTACAGATAGTTCATCAGCCATCTGCTCTCCAATGTGGATGGACCGTTAGAATGGGCTCTGAAATGAGTCCATTTCACTTTGACAAGCGTTTATTGAACACCTGCTGAGGACCTCTATATTGGCTACTAGGATGAGAAGACATCATCGTCAAGGAACACTGAATCTAAGTAAGGGCATGAGTAGGAAAATGATGTCACGCAGTAATCTTATGTCTAAAGTGCTGGGCACCCAAATTCAGTCCTGCCACATCTACTGTTCCACTCCATTATTCTTGCTTTGAATGGAATAAGCTTACACACTGGCTATAATTAAAGCATCATTTTTAATGAATGGATCTTTTATTGTTGTGAGTCACTTCTTAATAAACCTAATTCTCTCTTCCAGGCAAAAGAAGATAACATGTTTTAAACCAGTTGCTGAGACCAAAATTTTTTAGGGTGTCTACCTACTGGATTAAGCAGCTGTGGAGTGAGAGAGAGAAAGAGATGGTGTTTTTCTTTAGCTTATCTCCTTTTCTCCTTCTCTGGTAGCGGATGGTTTTGAAAGACAGGGAAAAGTTTGCATTCAGTTCAGCTCAACAGTTCCAGTTCTCTTAGGAAGAGGGAGGCGTGTCGAGTCCTCTTGGGCGTATCCTATTTTCTTATAGTCAGGTGTTCTCATAGCTAGCTTGTCCTTCACCAGCTCTGTTCCTAAGTGGAGGACAAGGGTAACCTAGTTTTTCTTTGCTTGCCAACGTCTGACTCTCAGGATTGTCATCTTTGTGAGGCTATTGAAGTAGATGGCTTCATTCCTTGCCTGGGTCTCTTTTTCCTCTGACCATCATACATAGCATGGACTTAAGGGATCAGTCCCATTTCCTTACTGTACAAACAAAGAGATGGAAGCCCAGAAAGCTGCTCAGGTTCAGGCTAGGAGTTTAATACCAGGAAGAAATAGTTTATAAGTAGAATTGCACGTTGGTTTACTTTAAAGAAAGGAATGGCAGAATGGAGACTAAACTACAGGAAGAGGAGGAAGTTGATTCTGAAGGAAAAAGTGATGCTAATGAAGAAACAGAAAGGGCAGTAAAGTAGTCATGTACACATGCCATTGCACTTGTATTTCCTGAGGCTAACCACTGGGCGGGTACCTGGCCAAGATGGAATCAACAGGAACAGACAGAAAAGCAAGAGCCTTAGAGACACCAGAAGCAAGAGAATGGCGACCACAGCCTTGCCCTCACTGCCCCAGTATTTGTGGGTTTATTTTTAAAATAAAAGACAAAACAGATGGTTATTGAACAGTTTACCTCGCCAAATAAAGGAGCTTGTGCAGTGAACAGCTAAGATCATAGTTCAAAGCAATGCCAATCTGGGGGGAGGGGGTGGACAGGAACCCCTGACCTCCAGGTAAACAATATCCAGCTTTAGAGCAGGGTTTTTGGAATAACTTAAGGATGTACAGTTCTAAAGGAAGACTGATGGAGACTTGCACAAACCATGGGGAGGAGGGTGAGCCAGGGTTAGGAGAGGTCCCGCAAATGCCAGGGGGATGAAGGCCACTGGGGACCTCAGAAATAAGGAAAGAAGCCAGATGTTTTAAATAAAATACCAGTGGTTCTGAACGAGAAAGAGTGAATGTAAGTTTGACAAAGAGTTATAGGAAAATAAAACTAACATTATCTGCCTTTAATGCAGACATCTAAATTTCCAGCAGATGGAGATGTTACCACGTGAAAGAGAAGTTCGGCAGGTGGGCACTGTCCCAGACTTCCTCCTTTCCAAAACGGGAGGGCTTCTTTCTTAGAAGTGAGACACAGAAAGGACCCCTGAGATATGCAGACTCCCATCTCTAAGTAAAGAACACATCTTAAGAGAAAATATGGACATTACCTAGGTTCCAAATTCAAAGCGTAAGCTTTTAAAATGACGAAAGCCTTTTTTAGTTATTTCCTTCTCGATTTGGGAGAAGTTGGCAAAAATCCTTTGTTTTCTAAGCTTTGTGTTTGGAAACCAGAGGCAGAAAAGTGTTCTCTTTGCCTTCTAATCAACATTCGTTTGCATTATAGTACTTGCTACTTTAGGAGTAGAGGTTTCAGGGTTTTCTGTTGTTGTGTCTTTTATTTTTTTCCTGGGCCCTAGAAATTGCCTTGCAGCCCCAGACCTGGGGGGTCAAGTTGTTTTCACAGCTTGCTTGCATTTTGTTTTCGGCTTCTGAGGCCTTGAGCAGGATGCTTTTATCACCCTTTTGAAGAATTGAATAGCTGTGCCCTGCAAGCTAGCTGCTAAGCATAACTCATTAACATTTTAGAAAAGAAAAACAACCTGTCTGGGTGCCTACAGAATGGGATCGTTTTGATGGACTGTGTTGTCTGGGTGATCTCAGGTATTAGGGAAGCATTTTCAGATCTGCTTAGGATGCTGTGGTTGGTGACTGTCTCCAAACCAAGGAAGTGGTACCCATGAATCAGGACTTATATGGGGGGTTAGTATGGCCTTAGGTGTAATGGGGATAATGTTTTATCTCCTCCAGTCTTTTTTCCTAATGAGGTGTTTTGTTTTTTTTTTAAGAACTCAAAATTCATTCAAATACATTTTCAGAAAAATTGTAATATGTTCTCTTCTTTTAGATTTTAGTGTTAGAATAAATTCTAGGAGAGGGATGAATAGGTCTGTCCATATGAATAATATGTCACTGCATATCTTCCTTATTGTCCCCAAAGTATTGGACCAATTACACGAAGATACCACTTTCACCCCAAACTTATTTTACATGCCATCATTTTTTTTAAAAGAAAAATAAGACCTCTCTTTTGTTAATTATAAGTATACACAGCAAAGGCTTAGAAGTAAATTTTATGGTCAGGTCAGGGAATTTCTGGTATGCAGCTCAGAATCCTGCTCTGCACAGCTTAGGAGAAGCATCATACAGATCCTCTCAGCCCAGAACCCCTTTTCCACATTCCTCTAAGTTCAAGCAAAGGTTACCCTCCCTTGGCCAGGGGACCTCTTGCTGCCTGCCAGCCGGAGATGTCTGGATCTTCTTTTGATCTCCTTTTTTTTTCTCGACCCAGAGCTATTTAATCTCTCCAGGGAGAGGCAGAGACATTTGTTATTTGGCCATCAACAGTTAACTGCTTCTGTGGCTTACACACATATACAGAAGGCAAATCAAAACTACATTCAGGATATCACATATTCTCAGTAAAACCTGAGACTTTAACAAGAACCTCCTTTACCTTGTTTCCCATAAATCATCCCTCAGATATGTCCAGAAAGAGGCAATCAGTTTGTGTTTTTAGCGCTCTTGAGGGGTTCTTACATTTTTATCAAATAGTGCTTGGTTCATTCCCTCTTAGCCTTTGAGTGGTTCGTTCATTTGCTCACCAAACCCCTATGGGGTGCCCACTCTGTGCCAGGCTCTTAAGAGTAGGCAAATGCAGGTGAAGCGATGGAAATGTATCTCGAGTAATGGTGAGCGCAGCATCCTCGTATGCTCTGTTGGTTTGGAGTCAGTAATGTCATCTTTGCTTGCAAAGGATGGCTGATTTTTCCATCTCCCAGAATATATTCTCTTCCAAGAGGTTGTCTGTGTTGAACTCTTATGCCCACTTCACTTGGCAAGGGGAAGACAGAAACTAGAAGGCAAATCTCTGTGGGGCAGAGAAGTCTGGTGGATCATCCCAGCTATTGGAATTTGACCACCAATTGTAGATAGTTTCATATCAGAGTGTTGATTTGATCTTTGGAATATAATAAGGGGAGGGACAGGCTTTTGAATGTGAAGACTCTAGTTCCATTTTTTTGAAATTTGTAGCAAAATACACGTAATAGGACTCCCCCTATGGCTCAGAGGGTAAAGAATCCGCCTGCAGTGCAGGAGAAACGGGATTGATCCCTGGGTCAGGAGGATCTCCCTGGAGGAGGAAATGGCAACCCACTCCAGTATTCTTGCCTGGAAAATCCCATGGACAGAGAAGCCTGGCAAGCTACAGTCCAAAGGGTCGTAAAGAGTCACACATGACTGAGCATGAGCACAAATGGATACATAACATAAAATTTGCCATCTAAACTGCCTTTAAGTATACGATGAAGTAGTGTTAAGTACATTCACATTGCTGTGTAACCAGTCTCCGGAACTGTTTTATTCTCGCAAATCTAAAACTCTGTTCCCATTAAATAATAGCTCCTCATTTTCCCCTCCACCAACCCTTGCAAGCACCATTCTACTTAAGAATTTAATTATTCTAGGTACCTCATATAAGCAGAATCATAAAATGTCTTCTTATACCTGGCTTTTTTTATGCAGCATAATGCCTGAAGGTTCATTTGTGTTGTAGCATGTGTCAGAATTTTCTTTCTTTTTCATGCTGAATAAATACTATGTTAGAAGTGTAGGCCATGTTTTGTTTGTTCATCTGTTGATGGATACTTGGGTTTCTTCCACCTTTTTGGCTCTTGTGAATAGTGCTGCTTTTATTGTTGTAGGAAAAGAGGATGGTCGTGTCCCAGGTCTCTGGTGAGTCTCTGGGATGGGCCACCAAGTGGCGATCCTTGACTCCACGCAGGAAAAAATTCAAGAGCAAGCCATAGTAAAGTGAAGCAGTTTTATTTAGAGAGGGACACACTCCATAAACAGAGTGTGGGCCATCTCTGAAGGCAAGAACCTTGGGCTGGGGTCCTCTATTTGGAAAGTGAGGGTGGCACTGTGAGAGACAGACATTCCATAGGCAGTGCAGTCAGATTCCAAAGGTGAGATGGTGGTGAGGGGGTGGCTCGTTTTTTGTGGACTGGGTAGTTTCGTAGTCTAATGAGTGGAAGGAATATTCTATTTTGGAGAAGAGGGGGATTTCCCGGAGTTGGGGCACCTCCCACTTTTTGGCCTTTTATGATCAAACCTGGAACTGTCACGGTGCCTGTGGGTGTGTCGGTTAGCATATGCTAATGTATTACAGTGAGTGTGTAATGAGGCTGAAGGGCTACTGGAAGTCTAATCCTCCACCATCTCAGGCCTAGTAGGTTCTCAGCAGTTTTGTGGTCTCCTGTTGTTCCTAATTGTTGTGTCATTCTTTTAATGGTTGTACCCTGCCTCCCTCCTTCCCGTCTCACTGTGAACATGGGCGTGTAATACTTTTCAAGACCTTTGCTTTCACTTCTTTTGCATGTACAGTCGACCCTTGAACAACATGAGTTTGAACCATGGAGGTCCACAAATTTAGATTTTGTTCAGTATAGTCCCTGAATTTTCATTTTACATTAATTAAGTGTGGGGAAAAATTTGTGTTTGATTAGAGATCAGAATGTGTGCAATCAAAAGAACTAAGGTTTGAGTACTGATTCTGTCCAAACTGTTTCAGCCTCCTGTCCTTGGGTGTCAGTTACCAGTGTTTTTGTTTTTGAGGGAGAGATAATAATGTGCAGATTTTTTGGCTGTGTGGGTGGGGGCAGTGGTGTCAGCACCCCAGCTGCCACATTGCTCAAGGATCAACTGTGTATACTCAGAGTAGAATTGTTGGATCATATGGCAAGTTTCTGTGTGCTTTTTGGAGGAACTTCCATACAGTTTCCTGCTATAACTGTGCTGTTTTACATTCCCAGTGGCAGTGCACAAAGGTTTCAGTTTCTTCGATCTTAATTAACGCTTCTTTTCTTCCTTTTTATAATAGCCATTCTAGTGGGTGTGAGATGCTTGTTCTATTTCTAAGGGTGAAATAATAAGCAGAATCAACAACATATCCTGAACAATCTCTTCCTTTTCAGATGATACAAATCAGAAAGTGCTAATAACATTTGTCACTATATTATTCAGCTCTTCTTCGTTTATTTTTGGTGGCTCTTAATATACCTTTTGGGCTTCCCCAGTGGCTCAGTAGTAAAGAATCCACCTGCAATGCAGGAGCTGCAGGAGAAGCAGGGTTGATCCCTGGGTCAGGAAGATCCCCTGGAGAAGGAAATGGCCACCCACTCCAGTATTCTTGTTTGGAGAATCCCATGGACAGAGGAGCCTGCCAGGCTACAATCCATAGGGTCGCAAAGAGTTAGACAGAAGCAACTAAGCATGAGCACAATACACCTAGTATCAAAAACGAAACAGGATGGGCCCAATGGAACCTACACCAAAGGTTTAAAAAAGCTTATATTACATTTCCTCTTTCTGTATGTTATCTAATTTGATTTTCATGAAATCTCTGTATGGCTTTAGCTAGGCAAAGAAAGTAGGGGGAAAGATTAGAGAGGACTTGGAAATATGGTTACAATTATTGGAAGATGTCTGGATTGCATAGACATCTATGGAAATTTTGACTTTCATAGGTCTACAGGATTGAATCCAACTTTGCATCTTATGTCTCCCTATGTCTGCTCTGTCATATAACCTTCCCCTGACCTCCAGCACTCTGAACCAAGAGAAAGACCTTGAATGTCCTTGGTCTAAACGCGTGCTTGCCCATTTGTCACAGTGCCCTGAAGAGCAGTTTACTATGTTGGATGATCCAGAAACTTTTCTTGGAGCCTGCTCTGCATAGTACACTCAGAAGGAGTGTAGGTAATAAACTGATTGTTGTGTGTGCTGTGCTTAGTCACTCAGTCATGTCCAACTCTTTGTGACCCCATGGACTGTAGCCCACCAGGCTCCTCTGACCATGGGATTTTCCAGGCAAGAATACTGGAGTGGGCTGCCATCTCCTCCTCCAGGAATCTTCCTGACCCAAGGATTGACCCCTAGTCTCCTGCAGCTCCTTCACTACAGGTGGATTTTTAACCACTGAGCCACCAGAGAAGTCCCATATCCTGGATTACTCAGTCGAAAAGGTTACATCCTTTTATCTCAAACCTATTGGGCATTTAAAGAGAATTCTCTTTTTTCCTGGCTTCCCCCCCAACCCGCCCAATTTTTACGGTAATTATGGCTGGCTAAATCTATCCAAAGGGGGACTTCCTTGGTGGTCCAGTGGCTAAGACTTTGTTTTCCAATGCCAGGGTGTGGGTTCAGTCCCTGGTCAAGAAACTAAGATCCCACATGCCTCGTAGGCAAAAATCCAAAGCATAAAACAGAAGCAATATTGTAAAAAATTAAATAAAGACTTAAAAATAAGATAGAGATAAATCTATTCAGAGGAATTCAGAGCATCAGCCTACAGCTACATAGTCGAAGTGAAGTAGGGGGCTGAATCTAGGAAGAGCCAGTATCCTCACAAAGGTACACTGATTGTGACTATGTACTCGTGGGAGTCTGGGGAGAGGCACCTTCTTTCCAGGCATCCCTGTCTGTCACCCATTTTGCACTGAGGTAGAGAAAGTACGCTTGGGATTCCCTGGTGGCTCAGATGGTAAAGAATCTGCCTGCAATGAGGGAGACCTGGGTTCAATCCCTGGGTTGGGAAGATTCCCTGGAGAATGGCATGGCAACCCACTCCAGTATTCTTGCCTGGAGAATTCCATGGACAGAGGAACCTGGTGGTCTGCAGTCCACGGAGTCACAAGGAGTTAGACACGACTGAGCAACAAACACACACACAGAGTATGCTTGTCATTGGAAACTTCTACTGAAGGAAGAGAATAGCAAGTTCCTCACTAAGACCTGTGTTTGTCAGTAGCTGGGGATTGAACTGCAACTAATGGCCTTTCAGAACACAGGAGACTCTCAGAAAAAGGAGGATGAAAACGATCTTTCTATACAGACCTAATAACAAAATGAAACTTGCAGGTGGCTATTTGCAAGAACCATAAAAGAGAAAGAAAATAGAATAATGAGATCTTAAACAGCGTTCCCAAGGTTTGGCTACTGAGCAGCTGGAGTCCTGAAGTGCAGCCAAAACACCATGGAACCATTCTCCCTACTCCTCTTCCAGGACATATTTTAACTTGACCTCACTGCTTCGGCAATTATCAAAGAAAATTAAAAGAACAGACAGCTCTGCAGAGCTTTGGGGACAGACTGACATCAATTACCTACCTACTGGCAAGGGAATACTTTTAATAAAGCCTTGAAACTAGCAGGGACTACCTCCTAGCCCATCTTTTTACCGCCAAGGGTTGCCACATTTCTATCAAGTAAAATATTTCCATGTCTGCAGTTCTTAATAAAGCTTCCAGAAGCAGACTTCATCACTTCCTTGGGCATCTAGTTTCAGGGGAGAAGAAAGGAAGTGATCATATATTTGCACCTGTGCTTTTACAAGCATTCTCTTACTTAATTCTCAGACAAGACTGTAAGATAAGCATTAGCATACCCATTTTAACAAATGAGGAAAACAAGGTTTATAGACATAATTATTCCAATGACACAAGCTTGGTAAGTGGCAGAACTCCCATGCAAACCTAGATAAGGATGTAGAGAAACCACGCCCCTTCCCTTTTCCCTTTGTGCCTTTCAGTGGGTTTGCGAATGCTAGGTAGTTTGTCTAAAGGTCTAACCAGCATCTTTTCTATGGTATTTCTTTAAATGCAATCGCATTTTGAAGGTCCTAATGGGCCCTGAAGGCCTTGACTAGGGAGCCATAATGCTGACAGCAGCTAGTTCTGCAAAAGGGCTTTAAGTCTGAGATTGAAAGGAAGGCTGCACCTCATTTAACTCAATGGCCACCATCCAAATCGTCCCAACAGTCAAGAAGTGGGCTGCTTTTCATGCCTCGTCTGTACACATCCTTTGTTTTTCTTTTTTGTTTTTGCCCATCCTTTCCCCAAATATCACAAAACACTGTTTCAGCCTGAAGTTTCAATTAGGTTCTGGCGTGATGAGCTCATGCCACGCTTTGTGTGGCCGCAGCCAGAACATCCTTCCCGGTGCTTTCTTTGAGAGGGAGTCGGGGCTGCTGAATTCCCTTTTCATGCCTCCACAAGGGAGCCTCCGTTTCTCATTTGTCCAAATCCTTGTTTGTCTTCGGGCAAGTGAAATGCTTGCATTTGATTGTGATGGGAATGGATTGACGTCTTTTCAAGTCCTGTGGAGGAATGAAAGCCAAGCTTACTCAGAGGGATAATCCCCTTGCATTCAGTCAACTTGAATGTGGAGGGCTGCATTCGTTTGGTAAATAGTGGCGGAGGGTCCCACCCCTGCCTTTTTCTCCGGGTGGTTGTGCGTATTTGGATGCAACGTGTTCTGCCTGCAGAGAGGGCCTGAAAAAAGTCTCTTAGCAAATAACCAGACCTGAAAGGGACAGACGTAGCTGGCTGGTGTGTTCCTTCAGTGTCACAGTTCCTGTCTTAAGGAGAAAAGGATCCTTTTCTACACTTGTCATGTCAGTTCCATGGGCTACCATGCAAGAGTAAATTTACCACGCCAGCGAGGAGCAGAGCCCTCTGGATTTCTGGCTCTTGTAGAGTCTGCGGGAAAAGGTAGGAGTCTAGCTGCTCAGAGCAGCCACTGGCTGGGGCCCTTTGTGTCTCTCCCTGTGTTTGCGCATGTGCAAATGGCCTCTGCTCTGTCTGGCTGGCTGTTTATTTTGTTTGGAAAGCTCCTGGCTGTCTGGGATTATATCTATTCATCCCCCTCTGTCCAGAGGCATGTAAATGAGCTTGTTAATTCAATGGAGCAATTGATTGGGCTCTTTTTTAATGTGCTCAGCACTGTCCTAGGCACAGCAGGAGGGCATGAAAGAAGCCTCAGTGGGGTATTTATGTGTGACCTTGAGCAGCCCTGGAGCCTTTCCAAGCCTCCTGTTCTTGTCTGTGGAGCTAGAAGGTCAGACGAGCTGATTTCTAGGACTCTTCTTGCTCTGAGGTTCTCTGACTGGGGTCATGAGAGCTGGAAAGACATGAAGCCAGCTTTAAAAAAAAAAAAAAGACCTGTTGTGGTAAAGAATACCAATGAGTTATGTAGAAAACTATGTCCTTTGGTTGTACAGTTCAGAGTAACGTGCGTTCTCAGTTGCTTCAGTCGTGTCCAATTCTTTCCAGCCCCATGGACTGCAGCCCCCAGGCTCCTCTGTCCATGGGATTCTTCAGGCACAAACACTGGAGTGGGTTGCCATGCCCTCATCCAGGGGATCTTCCCGACCCAGGGATCAAACCCATGTGTTCTGGGTCTCCTGCATTACAGGTGGATTCTTTACCACTAAGTTACCAGGAAAGCCTCATTCAGAGTAGGATTGCTAACAAATAAAAACAAGGACTGTCAGTTAAATTTGAGTTTCAAATAAATAAATAACTTTTTAATGTAAGTATTAGCATGAGTATGTCCTATACAATACGTATTGTGCATCTGAAGTTTCAACTGGGCATTCTGCAGTTTATCTGGCAACCCTGATCCAGAGAGATCATGAGAGCTGTGGGCTTAAAGAAGGGTCACCTCCTCAGCCTCTCTCCTCTCCAGCCACACTGGTCTTCTTTCCACTCCTCGTGCAACAGGGCCTTTGCACAGGCTGATACCCACTGCTTGAGACGGCTTCCTCTCCATCCCCTCTCTCATAAAGCTAATTCATTCTACAGATTTCAGTTCAAAAGTGACTTCCTCGGTAAAGCCTTTCCTGATTCCCTAGACAGAGTCCATCCTGTTCCATGTTCCCTGGAGACTGCTTTCACAGCACTGCTCACAACTTTTATGTTTATGTATTTTACAGTCATATGCTGGAGGTAGGGTTTGTGTATGTAGATTGGAATGTCCAGAGTATTCTGGTTAGATGAACAAAAAACTGAGGTACAGAGGTGTGAATGCCCATGGTGTGTTTCCAGAACAGTGAAGAGAGCCATTGAGTGGCTATGCACAGGCTGATACCCACTGCTTGAGAGGGCTTCCTCTCCATCCCCTCGCTCATAAAGCTAATTCATTCTTCAAATTTCAGTTCAAAAGTAACTTCCTCGGTAAAGCCGAGGAAAGATCCACTCGTAGAAAAACATGTCCTTGAACCCCATCTTTGGGGCTGGACATAGATGTTCTGAGAGGGCGGCCACAAGAAGAGTGGAAGCAGGATGACAGTCATTCTTCAGTGGGTTTTATCAAGACCCACTTGATAAGGGAGAAGGGAGAGCTGAGTCTGAGCTTAGCTGGGGCTCCTTGAAGAATTCTGAGAATCTGTCATATTAAAAAATTCTTTCCCTGAAGTCATGAAACTTTCTTTTTCCTGAAATCTGTTTTTCTAGTGTCTTAACATGTCTGCTATTAAATGTTTAAAAGAGCGAGCCATCATTAGAACCACTGCTTGGTTTTCATGAATATGGATTTGCTATATCTGCCCACACTTTCATGCCATAAGTTTTGCCACCTTATGGACCAGCTCATATTGTGTTCTTATCATCCTGGAAGATACAGGGTTGGCCAAAAGTTTTTTTCGGCTTTTTCTGTAACGTGGAAAACCCAAAAGAACTTTTTGGCCGACCCGTACATGCGTGCTTCCTATGCACATACATACATGAGCAGACGCTCCCCTGCACACTTACACACACAATATGTAATGTCTGCATGCTAGGTTACTTCAGTAGCGTCCAACTCTTTAAGTCCCTATGAACTGTTGACCGCCAGGCTCCTCTGTCCATGGGATTCTCCAAGCAAGAATTCTCCAATGGGTGGCCACGCCCTCCTCCAGCGTCTCTTCCCAACCCAGGGTTTGAACCCGTGTCTCTTATGTCTCCTGCATTGGCACAAAATGCACACACATAAAAAAGTACACAAATTGTTGTTATTAAACAACAACATGACTAAGTCACGTCTGACTCTGTGACTCCATGTATTACAGCATGCCAAGCTTCCCTGTCCTTCACTATCTCCTAGAGTTTGCTCCAACTCATGTCCATTGAGTTGGTGGTGCCGTCCAAACATCCCATCCTCTGTTGCCCTCTTCTCCTCCTGCCCTCAGTCTTTCCCAGCATCAGGGTATTTTCCAATGAGTCAGCTGTATATGTGTAATGAATACACATATGCACATGAATATATGTGTGTGTGTATGTGTGCTCACTTGCTCAGTCATCTCCGCCGACTCTTTGCGAGTCCATGGACTACAGCATGCCAGACTTCTCTGTTGGGATTTCCCAGGCAAGTGTACTGGAGTGGGTAGCCATTTCCTCCTTAGGGGATCTTCCTGACAGGGATTGAATCTGCATCTCCTTTATTGGCAGGCAAATTCTTTACCACAGAGCCACCTGGGGAGCCTGAATATATGCATACATGCATTCATACACCCAGACACATGCAACATCTATACATACTATACACATGCAAACACACACATGTACACACACACATATATACATATATCTAATTTTACTATGATAATGGCAGGTGATAGGAAGTCAAGCTACCCTCCTCTGGGTGAGGCCTGCAAAGGTGGTACCATTTCCTCTCTCTCTGAGTTTCTCGAGCCTCTGAGGCTTTTTATATGCATGATAGTTTGTACTGGAGTTCCCTTCTCCAGCTTCTTTTTCAGAACTCTTGACAGCCTCAGTCCTTAACAAGAAGAACTCCAGCCACATCGTTTTTCTGGGAATATGAATATATACTGTATCTTATTAATAATATCCACATCCATCAGATTAGATCTATATTTTCCCCTAAGAAACTGGTTATGACCTCCCACTTCTATTGACGCTGTCAAGCTGCTTTCCTGACAGTTGGCCAAACTGGCTTTCTATGGACAGAACCCCTTTCACAATTATTTTAAAAAAATTAAATGTGACATTCTAAGATGTAGCACTGCATGTCACACTGCTTGAAGAGTTTTGAGCAGCATGGTGGTTTTTCCCTAACAGTATTTGTTTTCAGTCACTTTTTCTGGCTTTGGATCTATATGAGACTAAAAAAGAACACATTTCAGAAAAAGGTTGGGTAACTTGGACAAAGTTGGCTTAACCAATTCCCGTGAAATGATGTGTCTAGGAACTTTCTCCAAATGGGAAGCTTCTGCTGTGCCATGTTCTGCTATCCAGTAAAGTACAAGGAGTGCTAGCCATGCTGCTTCGTGGAACTCGAGACAAGTGTGTTCATTGTTTCTACAGGAATGATTATCTTGTACACCGTGGGCTGCCAGCCAGCCAGCCTCTGCAGCCTCGTCTCAGCTCATCCCGCTTCGTTCTCTACTTCCACCATGGAGGATGTCTCTTCACCCTTTGAATGGGTCCTGTGTGGTTCAAGTGAGTGATGTGCAAGTCACTCAGCTTGCCTGAGTCTCAGTGTCCTCATCCTCCAGAGGTGAGGATTAGCCAAGTTGATGTATATGAAGGGTCTGGCACACAGTAGGTACTCAGTAAACAGTAGACACTGTGGTGCTGGAGAAGACTCTTGAGAGTCCCTTGGACAGCAAGAAGATCAAACCAGTCAATCCTAGAGGAAATCAACCCTGAATATTCATTGGAAGAACTGAGACTGAAACTGAATACTTCGGCCTCCTGATGAGAAGAGCCCCTGATGCTGGGACAGACTGAGGGCGAGAGGAGAAGGGGTGACAGAGGATGAGATGGTGGGATGGCATCACCGACTCAATGGACATGGTTTTGAGCAAACTCAGGGAGATAGTGAGGGACAGGGAAGCCTGGCGTGCTGCAGTCCATGGGGTTGCAAAGAGTCAGACACGCCTGAGGGACTTAAAAACAACAAAAAATGTAGACATAAAAAATTGTGAAAAGCAGGAAGAGGTTAGGCAACCAGATGGAAATGCAGGTGCTAAAAAAGAGAAGTTCCTTTTCCCTCTTCATTTCCTGCACAGTGTGGACTGTACCTGCCAGCTCAGAAGGGAACTTCATCCTTACATGACCTTTTAATTGCAGTCTCCACTGGCTGGCTTGCATGTATAAAACCTTTGATTTTGAACATCATTTTGTGTGTTCGCTTTGGCAGTGCATTCCCAGGGTGACAACTAGTGGTCTGGTCGCTGGGTAGGTCTCCTTTCCCTCTCTGGGTTCAATAGCACCAGTTAGCACAGTGGTTCTCAAAGTGTGGCTCCTGGACTAGCAGCATTGGCATCGCCGGGGAGCCTCTTAGAAATGCAGACTCTGAGACTTCCCTGATGGTCCAGTGGTTAAGAATGCACCTACCGATGCAGGGGACACAGGTTCGATTCCTAGTGTGGGCGGATTCCACATGCCATGGGGCAATTAAGCTGGTGCACCGCAACGACTGAGCCCACGGTCCGGCGCGTGCGAGCCTCAGCTACTGAAGCCGCTCGATGCAACTCTTAAAGCCCGGGAGCTCTAGAGCCCATGCTCTGCAGTAAGAGAAGCCACGGCACTAAGAAACCCATACATCATAACTGCAGAGTAGCCCCCCATCGCTACAACTAGAGAAAGCCTACGTGCAGCAACGGAAACCCGGCAGAACCAAAAATACATTACTTAATTTTAAAAAAAGAAAGAAAGATTCTACAGCTCCACTTCAGACCTAATGAACCAGAAACTCTAGGGGTGGCGTCTGCCAATCTGTGTTTTCATGTGACTTCAAGGTGATTCTGAATACAGTTAAGTTTGAGAACCACCTCATTAAAGTGTTACCTACTAGAAATACATGTGAGTCTGAGCAGTGCTAAGAGGAATTGAACATCTCTGGAACATCAAGCCAATGAATTTTCGGGACTTAAGAAACACATTTCGTGTACTGTTTCTAATCCAGATCTCCAAGCCTATAGAGACTAACAACTGAATGAGACTCACTAGGGTACCGCTTGTGAATTTCTAAGCTTTAGTTACATAGTCACAGTGTGGGACAGAAGGTTAGGGATATTACATAATTGATGAGCCATATGCTTTCGCATTTAAGTTTTTGTACTGGAATGCACCCCAAACAATTTCCTTTTCAGAAGAGGAAAAAGCTAACAGTTCGGCAGTCTCGCCGCTCTTCTCTTCTTTTTCAGAACAGTTTTCTAATTCCAGAGAAGAGTCTGGGCTCTTAGGCGCGTTCTCCTCATCTTATTTTCCATAACTTTGTCCTGGAAAATATAGTCTGGGGGAAAGCAGTTTAAATAGTAATCATCTGTGTCTAGAGCAGAATTCAAAGATCCAGTGTCATAAACAGGGGGAGTCGCACATAGATAATGTAGTCGACAGAGGTCAAACCTGGCGTAGCTGAGTGGCTATGACTCTGGCTGTCTGTCCCTGGATTATTCCACCCCAACCAAATGCTACAAACTCCTTGCCCACTGCTAGGGCTTTGGGCAAACCCCTTTTTATTTTATTTAAACCTCGCATACACAGTTAAGACATTGCATCCACATGTTTCTAATTCGTTTACACTTCACTCATCAGCATGTGTTGGGTAAGCACCCTGCCACATCTGAGTTTTATGAGCTGCGTTTACGAGGCTGCTTTTCTTGAACAGGGATATCGTATATTCTACCCAAAAAAAGGGAACTTGAGCCTGGGAAATGAGGGCTTCGGTGTTAAACTTGGAGTGAACTTGTGAAGTTTGAACGGATCCAAAACTAAGCACAGATGTTATCCATTCTCCAGGAATAGCCTCATGTATTTATTCACAGAATATCTCTCCTCTTCTGACCTGAAATTTTCTCTCTACTTTAAGGGTTGGCCAGGGAATGTGCATTTGTCCACAAAGCTTGAAGCTCATTTCCTGCCACTTCGAGGGGTCTCCCTCTTACTTACTCCCTCCAAGCTAAGGCGAACCTTGGTAGTAGCAAAGCTGGATGAAATCTAGAACCTTCCACAGCATGTTGCTTTTGCTTTCCGACTTACACTGAGTTCCTGAAAAGACAGCAAGGAGTTTTACAGTTTTGTGCTAATTTTGAATAGAGATGGAAGGGACTTACCACTGATAAAGCTGCACAGAGTTTCACTTCTCAGAACCCAAATTGTTGGAATTCATTTTCACATTCTTTATAAAATTCATTTTAATGTTTAATCTGAGTTAATCTGCATGCATGTATCTTAGAGAGTCAAATAATTCTACAAACTTTGCCCATGCTCTACTATTCTTTCCTCCTCAACAATTTTAATTGTTCTTTTGATATTTACTTTCTTATCTCTGAATAATGTTCGTATTGTTACTTCTGGATTTTTCAGTTTCGGGATTTTCTGTTGAAAATCGTCCTCACCCTCCACCTCACCACGTATACACACTTCCCATCCCACATACTCTTGCTGGAATTATGTGGTAATTCTGTTAGACTAACAACCAGTGCTTCCAGCATAACTGTGTACATGCTGTTTATAGCTGAGCCACATAGTGTAATAGGTCAGAGCTCCAGGGTGTCGATTCCCAGGTAGAGATTTGTGCCCAGTGTTTTTTAGGGAATGATTCAGGAACAACTCCTGTGAAGGGTACAAGATGCAGGATTGAACAACTCTGAGCTGGGTTAGCCCTGTAGAGTTACCCCACATTGAGACGGAATGGGCCATTGTACAACCACACAGACCGATCATTGGACAGGGGCTATCCCAGGGAAGGAGGTTGGTGAGGCGGCTTCCTTAGGCTGGGGGTGAGTTCCAGAAAAACACAGCTGTGAGCTACCAGCTGGCAGTGCTCCCATCTGCTGGGGGAATCCTGACTTGGATTGGGATGGTAGCAGTAGATAATCTGAGCACCCCTTGCACCCTTGTCCAGGCACTTGGTGGACTCCTTCAATCAAGAAATTTTCTGGATATTTATTTGATGATTTCTTGGGGAGTTGGTAAAGAATCCGTCTGCAATGTGGGAGACCTGGGTTGGGAAGAGCTCCTGGAGAAGGGAAAGGCTACCCACTCCAATATCCTGGCCTGGAGAATACCATGGACTTTGTAGACCATGAGGTCACAAAGAGTTGGACACGACTGAGTGACTTTCACTTGGGGATCTAGGAAGCTAACTGCTGCCACTTTTCTTTAAAAAAAAAAAAATAATGATGATGACAGCTCTATTGAGATAACACTCACATACCTTAAAAGTCACCAGTTTAAATAGTACAAGTTACTGGTGTTTAGTATGTTTGGAATCACGCTATCATCACCTTAATATAATTTCAGGACATTTTCATTGCCCAAGAAGAAAGTCCATATCCATTAACAGTTGTTGCACATTCTGTCCTCCCTCCAGTCCCTGGAAGCCACGAATCTACTTTCTACCTCTGCACATTTGCCTATTCTGAATATTAGATATAAATGTAATTATACAGTATATGCTTTTTGTGATTGCCTTTTTTCACTGAGCATAATGTTTTCATTGTTCACATGTTGTAGCATGCACCAGTGTGTACTACTTCATTCCCATCGACTGTCAAATATTTTCTGTATGGATATACCACATTTTCTTTATCCATTTATCACTGGAAGCACATTTGGATTGTTTCCACCTTTTAGCTATTATGAATAATACTTCTATGAATTTTCACGTACAAGTTTTTGTGAAGATGTGTGTTTTCATTACTCACTGTTATACACTTAGAAGTGAAATTTCTGGGTCATACGGTAAATCAACATTCTGATGAGCTGCCAAATGTATTCCAAGAGAACTGTTCCATTTTATAGTCCTGTCAGCATTGTAAGAGGGTTCTGATTTCTCTACATCCTTGCCAATGTTTCTTATCGTCTTTTTCTTTTTTCAACCATCCTCCTATGTGTGAAGTGGTATCTCATTGTGGTTTCAATTTGTATTTCCCTAATGACTGATGCTAAAGCTGAAACTCCAATACTTTGCCCACCTCATGTGACGAGTTGACTCACTGGAAAAGACTCTGATGCTGGGAGGGATTGGGGGCGGGAGGAGAAGGGGACGACAGAGAATGAGATGGCTGGATGGCATCACCAAGTCGATGGATGTGAGTTTGAGTGAACTCTGGGAGTTGGTGATGGACAGGGAGGCCTGGCATGCTGTGATTCATGGGGTTGCAAAGAGTCGGACATGACTGAGCGAATGAAAAAAAAAAATGACTAATGATATTGAGCATGTTTTAATGTGCTTAGATTTGTAATAAGCAGAAGATCTTCATAATCCAAGATCATGCAGATCTATGCCTATGTTTCCTTCTAAGATTTTTTTTTATAGTTTTAGCTTTTACATTAAGGTTGATGATCCATTTTGAGTTAATTTTTATATATGGTGTACGATAGGGGTTCAGCTTCATTTTTTGCACATGGATATGCAAACTGAAGCCCTGCAAATGTAATTTTATGTGGCATTTTAAAGTCGTTGGGGAGTATGGGCAGGGTCTGAAGAAGTCAGTGGCTATGTAATTTTTTAAAATATTTATTTTTGACTGTGCTGGGTCTTCATTGCTGTGTGCGGGCTTTCTCTAGTTGCATTGAGTGGGGGCTACTTTCTAGTTGTGGTGTTCAGGCTTCTCATTGTGGTGGCCTCTCTTATTGTGGAACGCAGGCTCTAGGACACGTGGCTTCAGTAGCTGTGGCTTGTGGGCCCTAGAGCGACGGCTCAGTAGTTGTGGTGCAAGAGCTTAATTGTCCGTGACATGTGAGATCTTTCAGGACCAGGGACTGAGTCCGTGTCCCCTGCATTGACAGGTGGATTCTTAACCACTGGACACCAGGGAAGTCCAGGGCTTCTGTAATTTTATTGGAAGCTCTACATGGAGTATTGCTAAGGCAGCAGGATTCTGGGCAGTTTTGTTAAGTAGTCACTTGTCTCCAGGTTTCAGTTGTCTCCTAGAATCTCCTTTTTCTTTGTTGCAGGTCTGAAAGGCAGGGACATTGCCTAAGCCACATAGGTAGAGGGGTAGACCTGGATGGTTTGGGCCACAGGTCGAAGAAACCCAGACTTAAGGTCATCCCTCTGGGTTATTTCCATGTAGCCCATTTGCTGTCATTGTCTCCTGATTAACCGTCATTTTTGGTGGTGGTGTTCTCAGAAAGTTCTTTTGTAGTATGGTTGCAATATTGAGGAATAAACTTGTGGCTGCTGATGATACTATTCCTAAGGATAGAAGTAATTGGGAGGAAGCCCAGAAAAATCAGAACTCAAAACCCTTGCACTCTGTGAGGCTACTTTATAAACACTTTTATTACATCAAAATGCAGTGCACTTGGATAGTTCCTGCTATAGCTTCAGTAAGTAAGAAGCTGGGAGAAAGGAAATGGGGTCTGGATAGATAGATGACACGAGAATGCAGGTTGTAGAAGACTAGTTTTCCCTGCAGCTTGTCACTTCCTTTCCTGGGCCTGGTGTGTGTGTGTGTGTGTGTGTGTGTGTGCATGCATGTGTGTGTGTGCATGTGTTTCATCTATAAAATGACAGTTTGGTTTCAGATAATTTCCATAGTGCTTCCGTCTTTGGTAATCTTTGACTTTTCCAAGATCACTTCATAGCTTTTGGGCAGCTAGGGTAGGAAATCAAGTCTCTTGACTTCTCTGATAGAGCTCAGAGCGCACAGAAGATTCAGTCTTCCCTAACCCATGTGGTCCCACAGGTTGCCTGCGGTTTTCAGTGGCTTTGGAGTAGAAGGAAGTTCATTGCTATGACAGTCAGGCAGCCACACTGGGGAAAATATGATGTATTGTGTTGTGTAGGAAAAAGTCAGTATTATCCAGTGCAGTAATCAGATTTTCAGACAAAGGCATGACCCTGGAACATGCTGTCTATGGCTGAGCATAGCATTAGTCTCGTCTCCAAAAACAGTTAAACAAAATCAGTATGTACTTGGCATGTCTTTCTCCCTTGGATATGGAAATATATCTCGCCTGAACATTTTTCTCATTCTTATTTTGGAGGCAACTAGATTGCTCTGAAAATATTAGTCATAGCAGTAATTGATTTAGTATTTATTGAGCAGCAGGCTCTGTGCGAGGTAACAGAAATATAAAGAAAGACTCTGGGGTAGGGGAATCTATCTAGTGGGGTGAGAGGAGAGAAAAACAAAAATTAAAACACCTCCAAAGGCCAATATTTATTTTCTTTGTCCCTCCCTTTGGGGCTTCCCTTGTGGCTCAGTCAGTAAAGAATCCACCTACAATGCAGGAGACTGCCTGCACTTCAGGAGACCCAGGTTCGATCCCTAGGCTGGGAAGATCCCCTGGAGAAGGAAATGGCAACCCACTCCAGTATTCTTTCCTGGAAAATCCCATGTACAGAGGAGTCTGGTGGGCTACAGTCCATGGGGTCTAAAGAGTCGGACACGGCTGAACAACTGAGCACACACCCTTTCCTTTATTCGTCAGTTATTTGTTGAGCGTTTGTCCTACGCCCAAGCTCTCTACTGAACGCTGGAGACACCAAAGTGAGTAAGACAGACACATCTCAGACTTCCCTGGGGGCCCAATGGTTAAGAATTCACCTGCTAATACAGAGGACATGGGTTCGATCCCTGCTCTGGGAAGATCCCATATGCAGCAGCTAAGCCCACGCTCCACAGCTACTGAGCCCATGTGCTATAACTACTGGAGCCCGCACGCCCTGCAGCCCATGCTTTGCAACAAGAGAAGCCACCGCAATGAGAAGCCCAAGGAAGAGTAACCCCTGCTTACTGCAGCTAGGGAAAGCCCTCACACAGCACCAAAGACACTGAGCAGCCAAGAATAATTAGCTCAAAAAGACAGACACATCTCTGTGGTCCCTGAAAGCCATGCCTTAAATGATGTTTGTTGAACTGTATAGTAGAGGAGGCCGGATCAGCCTGTGATAGATGGACTTAGAGGGCAGATCAGGATCCATGGAGGGCTTCCCAGAGAGGGTGATCTGGGATCTAAAGCAAAGTAGAAGCAGGTGCTAGTCAAATAGGCAAAGCCAGAAAAGCAATGATCAGTGACTGCACAGGGGAAGTGCTTTGTTGGAATTAGAACAGTAGGAAATGAGACTGTAAAGGTAGGTGAGGTTCAGCTCTTGAAAGGACTTTAGACTTCAGTCTGAGGTGATAGGCAAACCACTTAAATGTCTCATAATGGAGGAATTATTACAGGAAACGTGGGCCATTTAAAAGAACATAAAATGGTATAACTGCATAGATTTTAAGTAATAAAAAGCAGAACGCAAACATTGTGTGCTCACTGTGATTACTGATTTATACGATATAATTGAGACAGTTAAAGGTGGGAAGATGCCTAAAAGTGAAGTCCTATTTGTATTGTGAGATTCTTTAAGAATTCCTTTATGATATTCACTCAGCATCAAATCTCTACTATGTGTGCAGATCAAGATGCAACCTTGTCTCTCTACCATCAAATATGGAGAGATCTAACAGCTTTAATGCATTTTAAATCTGTGTGACTGTGAGATACCAAGAATAGGCACATCCATAGAGACAGAACATAGATTTGGTGGCTGCCAAGGTCTTGGGAGGAGGAGAAGGTTGGGGTGACAGCTAATAGGCCCAGCGTTTCCTTTCTGGGGTGATGGAAATGTTCTGAGGTTAGTTTGTGGAAATGGTTGTAAGCATTGTGAGTATACTAAAAACCATTGAGATCCATGCTTTGGTTAAAATGGTTAATTTTATGTTCTGTGAATTTTATCTTGATGAAAAAATACAGAAAGATAAAAGGTGCTTTTTGGTTTTTGTTGTTTTTGGTAGTCAAGGGCAATCGGAAGTGTGAGCTGAACTGCCAGGCAATGGGCTACCGCTTCTATGTTCGGCAAGCTGAGAAGGTCATTGATGGTACCCCCTGTGACCAGAATGGCACAGCCATCTGCGTGTCCGGGCAGTGCAAGGTAAGTGCCCCGGACTGGGGTATCTGGAGTGGGTCTTGGGGTGTTTGATCTGTGACTGCCGACTGCACTGTTTGCCAGGCTGTGGCATGCTTCCTCCCCATCACCTGTGGCCCACCCCCCCCAACCCCCACTCTGAACCATGAGCTCTGGGAGAGGTGGATTAACGGGGCAGTTTGTTCTGCTCTGAGTTTTCGATCTTTGGGAGTTGCCAAGTCTCACTCTGGCATTTCAGTTATTAAGTGATTTACGTTTACATCATGTGCGTCGTAAGAAACTCAGCGATCTTCTCTTGTTGGATCCGGAACTTCTTCCTTACCTCCAAGAGGAGGTTATGAAAAGGGCACTGCTGGATCAGTCAAGAGGCGGTTGGCTTCATCAGGGTGGCATTTTAAGGGCATGGCATATTTTATCTTGCCTCCCACCAGCCGGGGCAGTCTTCCAAATAAAAGCGGTCTAGTGCCTTTATAGCCAAAGTTGTACTTTCAACAGGAAGTTTTCAGCCTCCTTGAACTTCTGAAGTCTGTTCCAAGAACTCCCCGCCCTGCATTCTGCAAACATTCTGGGCTGGAGAGAATCCTGTGGGATGCTACCCTTTGACAGAAAGCACCATTTGCTTAAAAACAGGCGTCCCAGAGGAGGTGGCACCAGTTCCACAGTCATATTCATTGGGGCCTGGACGTCCACCCTGCTTTCATTTATAAATGTAAGAGTGGAGGTCTGACTCTAGCAGGTAAATGACTTTTTGGAGCCCAGGCTAAGATTCTATCTTAATTAACACTCAATCGCAGGCAGCACTGAGTTTCATCAAAGGAAGAGCTCTTTGGCTATCACATCTAAAAGTTCCTGTTATACTTTCAATGTAAATTGCTGCACTGTTTAGTATTAGAGCTACTCAAGTATGATTTATAAGCACCTCCTTCCCCCTCCAGCCTTTTTCTTAATGAGGTTTTAAATAGAATACAAAATCATTTATCAAAGCTGTATGAATATTCTGGGCCTTCTCAGGTGGTTCAGTGGTAAAGAATTTGCCTGCAATGCAGGAGATGCAGGTTCGATACCTAGGTTGGGAAAATCCCTGGGATAAGGAAATAGCAACCTACTCCAGTATTCTTGCCTGGAGAATCCCATGGACAGAGGAGCCTGGAGGGCTACAGTCCATGGGGTTGCAAAGAGTTGGAAAGGACTCAGCAACTAAATAGCAACAACATGGATAGTCTAAGATTGTGAATAAAGAAAGGGAAAAGCTGTCATTTGATATTTGATGCATGTGAAGTTGCCTTTGGACAGACAAGAAACCCACAAAGCTTTGAGATGGGGTTCAAAAGAGGCAAGGAATATTGTGGGGTACACACTGGAGGCTGAGACCCATCTGGCCCCAATTTCGACTCCTTTGGAAAAAACCACTGGGTTTCATTCATCCCCTCTATCCTTACTGTCTTCAGATAATACTGAAGGAAGTCGCATTAGAGTTTGTGATTTCTGACTCAACTAGTCCCTTCTTCTAAATGTTAACTGAGCCTAAAATGATGCACTTTATAGATCCTGAATCAACTGTTTAATTTCCTGAATACAAGTGCACACTGCTGAGAGATGTTATAGTGTGGTGGTTAAAAACATGCCCTCTGAAGTCAGACTGCTTGGATTCAAATCCTACTTCTTTCATCATTGACTATGTAACCTTGCACAAATTTCGTGAGCTGTCTGTGCCCTTACATCACCTACAACACGAGGAGGATGGTACCTACCTCCTGCGTTGTAGTGAAGAGTCATGAGCTAATACACATATGGTCCTCATATCAGGTCTGGTGCTTGGTAAAGCAGGCTGGCTTTTCCTAGTATTATGTTCACTTATGCCCACATATGACCTGTTGTATCTGAATTTTTTATGCTGAAGTATTTGAATTTTTTAACAGATTATAGATTTGTGAGATTCACATTATCCTATTTTGCAGAAAAATTAAAATACTTTAATTGACAGATACATCTCTATAATAATTTTTCCTTATATATTTTGGCTGCAACTTTAAAAGCTTTTCTATTTTTAAATTTGTTTTTTTAAATTGGAGGACGGTTGCTTTAAAGTGTTGTGCTAGTACAACAGCACAGCTCAGCTGTATGTACACATATCCCCCTCCCTACTGAGCCTCTCCCCCACCGCGCCTCCCACCCCACTCCTCTAGGCCGTCACAGAGCACCAGGCTGGAGCCCTGTGCCATACAGCAGAGTCCCACCAGCCGTCTGTCTGACACGTGGTGGCGGATGGGCGGTGCCGCTTCCTCAATCCGCTCCCTGCTGTCCTCCAGCTGTGTCCTCAAGTCCATTCTCCACGTCCGTGTCTCTATTCCTGCCCTCAAATAGGTTAATCGCTACCATTTTCCTAGATTCCATGTATATATATGCATTCGTATATGATATTTGTTTTTCTCTTTCTGATTTATTTCACTCTGTATAACAGGCTCTAGGTTCAGCCACTTCAGTTCAACTGATTCACATTTGTTCCTTTTTATGGCTGAGTAATATTCCATTGTACACATGTACCCCAGCTTATCTGTTCCTCTGTTTGGTAGACATCTAAGTTGCTTTCATGTTCTGGCTATTGTAAGTAGTGCTGCAGTGAGCCCTGGGGTTCATGTGTTCACATTACCTTTTGAGGCAGTGTCCCTGTGCTGTAGTGTGACTCTCCAGGCGATGTTAGACTCTACGGTAGGTCTGGGGAAAGTCCTGAATAGTCTATTTTTATAACAAGTTCCCATGTGGTGCTGATGCTGCTGGTCCATGGATCATATTTGGAGTAGCAAAGTTTTAAAGGACTCTTTGATTAAAGCAGAGTTCACAAAGAGCCAGAAATGTAGATACAGAGTGGTGAGATGAGTTGGAAGGAAGAGGAAATGTGGTCTATTTGCAGTGGGGGAGCTTGTTTTCTTAGTATTGCCTTAAGTATCTCTAAGCTGATGATACGAAAGAAAACCAAATACTAATAAGGACATATGGGTATGAATTCTTACTAATTGATGAAAACTAAAGCTGAAACTGCAATACTTTGGCCACCTCATGCGACGAGTTGACTCACTGGAAAAGACTCTGATGCTGGGAAAGGTTGGGGGCGGGAGGGAAAGGGGACAACCGAGAATGAGATGGCTGGATGGCATCACCGACTCTGTGGACATGAGTTTGAGTGAACTCCGGGAGTTGGTGATGGACAGGGAGGCCTGGCGTGCTGCGATTCATGGGGTCGCGGAGAGTCGGACACGACTGAGTGACTGAACTGAACTGAACTGAACTGAACTGGACGGTGTCGGACAACACAGTTTGAAGATGGTAATTGCGAGAAGACCGAGACAGATAGCCCCAGGATGTGAGTAGATGAACAGGAATTTGATGTTATAAGGACAACTTTGATATTACTTCGTATTTGTTCTCTGTGTATTTACCCAAAATTTGCTCATACACGTTGTTGGAACAACTGACTGTCATGTCCTCACTAGAACTTCAGTTTAAATAATCAGAAGTGCATTTGCTTCCCAGGCTAAGTTCTGTTTACTCTGTAACTTTCAAAGGGTAGAGTGCCCTTTTTTAATATTTGATTGGAAGCCCAGAATTCAAATTGCTATCTCTGCCTCTCTGACCTGTGGCTGGGAGGGCTATCACTCTCCAACAGGAGTGTCTGCATCTGGACTAGCTTCTCAGAGCCTCTGCCAGCCGCAGAGAGGAGAAAGCAAACCCAGGCCTGCAACGAAAGCTAATGAAAAGTGACAAGCACTAACTGAGAATATGAGCTCAACCCACACAAGAGTGGCTGGGGGAGAAGGGCGTGCTCCCAACACCAAGCCCCAGGAAGGCCCCGGGCCCACCCAGAGCAAGCTGGAAGGCTCTTCCAGTGCCCATGGAGTGCTCCCTGGCCAGCCTGTGTTTACCCTGTTGCTGGAGCTCCATTGATGTTTTCGATCCAAGAGTTGCAAGAGAAGCCAGGCTTGTAAGAACGCAGAAGTCCTTGGGCTCAGGGTTGGAGAACATGGGAATTCCTCTCCAGTCCCTCAGAAGTGTGTGACACTTCCTTTCTTGACAGGCAGTGAAGGATCCCAAATGTTGGCTCCAGGCTAAGGACTGCATTTTGATAGCTAGGCTTTGAAGGGAGAGCTCTAGTCCTGACTTTTCCTAAAGCAAGAAAGTGTATCTGAAATCCACAGAGATTTCTTCTTCATCTTAACCTCATCCCTCTGAACATCAAATAGGAATCTCTGGCCAGTCTTCAGAGAAGTCTCTGCCCCATCCACTTATGATTGGCATTGATGGGAATGGGACAGCATTTATGTCTAATTAATAGAGAACAGCGCAGAAATCGTTTCTATCGTTAAGCATCATGTTAACTTGCAATGATTATTTTTTACTTGATCTCAGTTTCAAACTCTGTCTAAAAAATTCTACATTTTCATGGTTTGATCATGTGCATGCTATTTTTGCTGACAACTTAATAAAAATAGGTGAAACTTTGCTTATAAAAGTATGGCAGGCATTTGAAAGAACAGGGTCCCTTGGATAAAAACTAAAAAGGAAAAAACCCCACCAAAAAAAAAAAAAAAAGTCACCTTAGCTCCCTGGAGACCAGCCTTTCAGAAACTTCAGGCTTTCACATTTAAATGATCCTGAAAGAATCAGAATCACCCCCAAGACCCACCCTTCTTCCCTCCTTCTTCCCTGGTGGTAAAGAAACAGTCCGTGAGTAGGTACCTTGAAATAATAGGCTGATGCCAAAAAATAAAATACAACAATAGGCTTATGCAAAACCTTCATGCAGGAATGTGTTGGAGCTGATGCAGACAGCAAGGAGCCCCTCTGAGAGCTTGCCTTGTGCCAGACACTCTGCTGTGTGCTGTTCATACAGAAGGATTTCCTTAAGCCGTGTGTCTTCACAATAACTCAGTCAATAGGAATTATTAGTCCCCATTTTAAGGAGGACTGTTATGAAGATAAAATGAGTTGGACACCATGAGTGCTACATGGAGAGTTGGCTATTAGAATTGGCTTTTTCAGTGAATTGTTAATCAGAACAGAAAGCAATTTAAATGTGACAGGATGAAACTCCTGTGCTTCAAGTGTCTCCCCTCTTCAGAGTTGATTTTCCTCACCACCTCTTTCCAAAGCAAACTGTCTTTCTAAAATACACATTAGGATATGCCTCTCTTGCTTAAATTCCATCTGTGACTCCCCATTTTCTGCGGAATAAAGTCCAGGGCCTAGATGCTGGCCGAGCTGGGACGTGTTGGTCCCTGACCCAGCAGGCGTTCAGGCTGTGCCTCCAGAAGCAAGAACACACTGTCAGCCTGGAGAGCCATCCCTTGTCCACTCTTGGACCACCCAGTGGACTCTGCTCAAAAGCCACTGGCTGACCCCCTTGAACACTGTTTCTGTTCTTCTGTTCCCACTTCTTGTACTTATTTGTTCCCATTTCCCCAGCCTACCACCCATCCAGGCCGGGAGCAATTCCAGGCACTTTGCTTTTCAATAGGTGCTTAAAATAAATGTGTAAATGAATTGAGGTACTTGGCGACTCAGTCTGTTGGGTTTTAGCAAATGAAATTCATCTTAAATCCAGCCAGAGCTTTTCCTTTTGGCCTGATGGGCAGTGGAAGGCTGGTCGCATGGGGACGTGGAGCCCCCTTGGCCAAATCCCCAGAACCCAAGGCTTTGAATGTCAGGCAGAATTCTTGGCACCTCCCCAGGCTTCTGTCTCCCTCATCTTGCTTTTAATTTTGCTCACACTGAATTTCTTGAGTCCAGACAGAGTTAATGACAGGAAGAAGCTAAGCAAGTGTGAGAGTGCAGTCTCTCCCACGGTGCTTTCTGCTGTGGCGGGAGAGAGCCCTTTCTGACACTCACCGCCCTCCCAGTAGCCTGGTCAGCCTTTGCCTTCTGCCATCTACCCATCCTCAGGGACAGGCGGGGGCGGGGGAGCCTTCACACCTCCTCTCCCAGCTGGGGCACCGCTCAGCTTCCAACGGCTCCATCAGGACACATCAGTGGACAGTTTCATATTTATTCAATAAATTACAGCAAGGTAACTCTTTCCACATGTTCAGAGATAAGCTCTGGACCAGAGTGTTGCCGTGACCAAAAAGGATGACATGATGGGCGTAGGCATCTCTGTGCGCCCCTGTTTTCAGGCGCCAAGTTTCTTCTCCTCTGTTATAAACTGCCTGAACCAAACAGCCCTGCTCCTTTCTCTGCCTATTTGCCCCCAGGTTGCTTCTTCTCTTTCTCTTTTGTTCAGTGGCTGTATTCTGTGGGCTCTGCTCAGAGTTCTCTTGTTATACTTGAATGAAACCAAGAGAGTCAGTTGCATTGAGTAAAGTGTTCCGACCTGTGCCAGACATGTGCATGAATTGAGCCTTCAAAGAGGGTGGAGGTCTTTTACTTTGCTTGAATTCTGAGCTTATGTGACTTGGTGGATTCCCTGTTGTATTTCCACCCCAAGCAAACCGTGTTCTAAGAGTACTTTCTGCTTGTGAGTATTAAAATGCTTATCATATTATGCTACAGTTGCTTTGACATGTGTCTGAACTCCTGAAGCTGAGGGAGTGTTATACATATTTGTATCCTCAGTGCTTTTGTTGCAGGAGGGGCGATCCCATCCAGGGCCAAGAGTGGGCTCTTATCTAACACTCGGAAATGAATTGTCCAAGGAGACACACGTGCTGACAAAGCAAGAGACTTTATTGGGAAGGGGCGCCCAGGCAGAGAGCAGTGGGGTAACGGAACCCAGGAGGACTGCTCCGCTATGTGGCTCACGGTTTTGGGTTTTATGGTGATGAGATTAGTTTCTGGGTTGCCTCTGGCCAGTCATTCTGACTCAGGGCCCTTCCCATCCCTCAGCCAAGATGGGTTCCAGCAAGAAGGATTCTGGGAGGTTGGTAGGACAGATGGACTGGCATCTCCTGTCTTCTTCTGATCTTTCCCAAATTTTCCCGGTTAGTGGTGGCTTGTTAGTTCTGAGTTCCTTACCAGGACTTTCTATTCTAAGTTAACTCATACAAGTAGCTAGCATCTGCCCTGGCCAGGGCAGGCGGTTTTAGCCAGTATTTCCCCTGACACTTAAGGTATTAAGATTTTTTAATAAATTGAATACATTTTTAAAGTATGTCAATGAATGCACCAAAGAGCAAGTTAGAAAATAACTTTCCAAACCTCTTTTCCTAAGAATGATCAAGAATAGGATTAACGAAGCATTAATCAACAACCCAAGCAACACACGTAATTAATTCATCTTTTTTTAAATTGGAGTATAATTGTTTTACAATGTTGTGTTAGTTCTGCTACAAAGTGAATCAGCTATATGTATACGTATATCCCCTCCTCCTCGAGCTTTCAACAAATAGTCTTATATTTTTTGTATAGCCTGCTCCCAGCCATATACTGGGCTAGGCACTGGAGATAAGAAAAAAAATGGGAAAGATGAAAATAGTTCCTCCCGACACTGAGCTTAAAATTTAATGGAGAAAGTGATAAAAACGTCAGTTAACAAACAAAAAGCTTCCCTGGTGGCTCAGACTGTTAAAAATCTGCCTGCAATGCAGGAGACCTGGGTTTGATCCCCTGGAGAAAGGAATGGCTACCTACTCCAGCATTCTGGCCTGGAGAATTCCATGGACAGAGGAGCCTGACAGGCTACAGTTCATGGGGTCGCAAAGACTTGGACATGACTGCGTGACTTTCAGTAACAGACAAAAGAATGGCAAATTCTGATGAGCACTGTGACGTTGATTGGGAAACTGAAATAGTGAACAGTGGTGAGAGGCATACCTTAGATGGGTGTCAGGGGAAGGTCTCCAAGGCAAGCAGCGTTCTGCATTACAAGTGCAGGCAGTACTACCAGCCATACCTGTCCAGGGATTGGAGGAAATGTGTGTCAGGATTCCAGCCAGGACCCAGGACACTCACGGTGCTCAGGAACTCATAGATACCGAGGTGATTATCTCGTATTTCCTTCTGCTCCCTGCCCTTGGGTGAATCTGGTCCCCCGCTGATGGTGCCATCCTTCTTTCCTCCATAGTATTCACGTTTTCCTGGGTGAATGCTGGCTTTAGCAAGAGCATGTCCTCCACTGAGTCATTGTCTAAGCCAAAAAAGATTGCCCTAGAAAATACCTAGGAGGTATTATGGGTCGAAAACAGGTTTGGGGGTCAGCCAGGATCTACAGTATTAAAACAGGTGAGAGAAGGTTTGCTCAGGTGAAATTGGGGTAGGGTGTACAAAGCCTCCAACCTGCCCTTCCCGATGGTCCATCCTGTACCAGAGTGTCAGAAGAGAGAGGATTTTTGAGTCCCTTTCCCCTGTTCTTCTGAAGGAAGGGACCGCTTTCCCCCAAAGGGAACTTAAGAAATATTCTTAACCAAATTGGCAAGGGTGCTGAATGGCACGTGTTACTGAGAATATGAAACTTCAGCAAAGTCCCCTGGGCCAGGCGGTCCACCTTTGCCCCAATCCATCCCTATTCCTGCCCTGAACCAAATACAGTCTAGGAGCACCGCTGAGTCGGATACAGAGGCTGCAGAGTGACGCAGCACTCACTGTATACAACAATGTCAGGGGGACTTCCCTGTGGTCCAGGAGCAAAGACTCACGTTCCCAATGCAGAGGGCCTGAGATAGATCCCTGGTCAGGGTGTTGTAGAAATCAGGAAACCAAGCACCACACCTGGAGAGTTGGAGAACCTCAGTTTATTACACCGGCGGGCCCAGAGGAGTTAACACTCCAAGCTCTGAGCCCTGAACAAAGGGGTTACAGAGTTTTTATACACGGGCAGGCATGATGAAGCAGGTTTGCAGGGGCTGGGCGATTGCAAAGAGCAGGACAAGGGTGAATGAGATAAGCTCCAGTTCCTAGTATTGTGAGTCCCCACTTTCTGAGACGTACGTGATCCAGACTTTGCAAGGAGCAAGCTGAGTTACAGAGGCAGAAGGAGCAGGAGGTTATGTAAAATTTTAACTTTTCCTCTTCAAGGGAACTAGATCCCACAGAGTTTGCAGCCACAATGAAGATCAGCGATCTCACCGGCCACAACTATGATGCAGTGCAGCCAAATAAATAAATATCTTAAAAATATTTAGGGATGCAGAAAACTGTGTTGCGTATGGAAGCCACGAGGCAGTGTCTATTCGGACTAACAAGCCAAGGTCTCCCTCTGTCCCCTTGGCTCCTCTGCACTTTCTTGCTGAGTCAGCCTACATTCTTAATCGATAATATTGACACAGGATCAGACTTAGAAAGTAGGCTGCTTAGCCTCATAGTGATTCAGTACAGCCTGAAAGCCTATTACCCTGACTCCTAGTTTGGGCATCTTGTTTACATTTCTGCCAAAAGTCAGGTCACACCAAGTAGTGAGCAGCTCTGCTAGGGTGAGAGACAAGCTTCAGAAAAATATCCTGAGGTGTCATGCATCTCGGTAGAAATAGATATATGAGGACACCAGTGCCAGAGGAAAACACATTTTTATTTCATATTTTTAATAGATAATAATATATTTACTTGACTCCAATATAAAAAAAAAGTGATCCTCTGTCTCCATCCACCCAGATTCCCATTCTCCAACAGGAAATAACCCCTCTGATAGTTCCTTTTTTTAAGGCAGGTGCTTTTTTTTTTAAATTGACGTATAGTTGATTTACAATGTTGTGCCAATCTCTGCTGTACAGCAAAGTGATTCAGTTACACATATGTACATTCTGTTTTTATATTCTTTTCCATTACGGTTCATCACAGGATATTGGCTATATTAATAGTTCCCGGTGCTATACAGTAGGACCTTGTTTATCCATTCTATAAGTAATAGTTTGCACCCACCAACCCCAAACTCCCAGTCCATCACTCCCCGCCCCCTCCCCCTTGGCTACCACATGGACCTTGCTTTTCTTACTCAGTATATCTTGGGCAACTTTCCATTTCAATATCTAAAGCACATACCCCTTCATTTGACAGTGGCGTGGTGCTGCACTATATAAACTAACCATAATTTATTTAACTGTGATGCATATTTAGGTCATATCCAATCTTTTACCGTTACCAGCAGTGAATTCTACAATAAATACTCCTGTGTGTAAGTCGATTTTATGTTTGTCTGTATCTGTAAGGTGAAGTCTTAGAAGTAAGTCAAGAGTCCATATGGATTTGTGATTTTAATGCCCAGTGGGTGGCAAATTGCTCTCCGGAGAGGTTGAAACAACTAACCCTTAGACCAGCATCAGCTGAGGGTGGTGTGTTGTCCAGCATTTGGATTTTTGCCAATCTGATAAGTGAAAAATGGTATCTTGGGTAGTTTTCATTTGTGTTTATTTTGAGTGAGGTTGTGGTTCTTTTCCTGTGTTTAAGATCCTTTCAGTAAGATGATCCATTCAGCTTGGAGTAGGATGAGTGAGGTGCCTTGGATGCAGAAATTTAAGGAGGCACTGAATAAAATGAAATTCTCAGGGTCTCCTTAAATGTTGTGCTTAAGTGCCTCACCCGCCTCATTCCAGCCCCAGCCCTGCATTTATACTCCTCCCCTGCGATCTGTCTTTCTATCGGGTTGTTGATCATTCTCTTAATTTGTAGAAGCTTTTCATACATCAAAGAATTTTTTTACATGTAAATTTCAAGGCTTTTCTCTTCAAGTAGCCTTTTGACCTGTGTCTTTGTTCATGTGGTTTTATTTATTTATTTGCTAAGCAAAGGTTTCACATTTTTTAAAATGGTTAATTTAGTAATTTTCTCTTATCTGATTCTAGATTTTGTGTCATGGAAAGACACTTTGAAGTTAAAAATTTTCTTCTGTGTCTTCGTTCAGTAATTTATAACTATGCTTTTACATTTTATATTAATCCATTTGGAATTTATTCTGGTGTATCACGTGAGGTATGGATTCAATTTTACTTTGTTTCAGATGGCTACCCAGTTATGCCTTTACTATAATTGAATAAATCTTTCCCCCACTATTTTGGGGTTCCCTCTTTATTACCATATGTTTGAATGTATGCATGTGTATATGTACTATGTATTTTGGGCTTTCTAGTATATTCCATTAGTCTGTATGTCTATTCGTAAATGAGTACCAGAACATACATTTTGAAAGAGAAATAAAATGGATGGCATTTAAACTTAGGAAAGGTAAGTTTGCTTGGAGCTACTGTACTCATGGCCTTCGTTGTTCATCTCTTGGAAAAGCCATCTACATTTAGGGGCTTCAGCAAGACTTCATATTTACAATACATTTTCATTTGATTGGAAAATGTATGCTTCATGACTTTTAGGACTAGAATGACAGAAGTTACAATCATGAAAGGTACTCCAGATGGCAAAACCATGGCAAAAAAAAAGGAATTAGAAGATTTCTTAAGGCTTATTGAAAGCACAGAATAAAGGTTCTAGCAGCTCTTTGCTTTTAGAATAAACCAGATTTGATAGGGGAAAAAATGTGGTTCCTAAGAGCAAATTGGGTCTTGGGGTCCCTTCTTCTGTCATTCAATAAACAGAAATATCGTCTAGAAATTTTACATAGTTTGTATATGGATCCTATTGATTTCTTTAAAGCTTATCAATATCTCCTGATGGTTAGAGATTTACTATTTTCCTACTTATTTTTACTGTGTTTTCCTGTGTTTTATTTTCAGCATAATGCTAGTAGTTTTAGCAATACCTGATGTCCTAATGAAACCTTGAGAGAGTGCCAAGAGAAAAGATCTTTTTTGCCCAATCTCCAAACTCATGCGAATGAACTAAGGAAGGAAGATTAGTAGTGACCCATGATTGTCAAGGAACTGGATATAATCATGTGAATTAAAAGAGCTGGGTTGAATTTTTGGTTTCCAGATACCAGCCTTGTTTTCTCAAAACTGTACTTCACAAAACCTTGAAGTGTGCTTATTTCCCTTATGAAAGCTATGATGAGCTTTTCCTGAATGAAAGATCTTTGTATCCTTTGGGTTTCAAATCAGTTTCTAAAAGACCAGTCTGAAGACGTCATACATCCAATAGGAGGTTTCAGATATATGACAATGCCTGCTATTCCGATGGTGCATGATGCCATCTTGCTATTATCTCTCACTTGGGGGAAAAACAGGCCTTTTTAAAATAAAAAAAAAAATTTTGAGCCCCTCAAAGTGAGACTAGAAAACATACAGTATTATTTAATGGAATTCTATGTCTTATTGCTGTTCCAGTTTTTATAGATTAAGTAGCACAGTATCACATAAATGTGACTTTAATCTGGGTGATGACTTTTACCTTATGAAGGGTGATTGCGTAGAACTGGTTAACAGTGACATCTAGTGTTCAGTGTTGAAATTACATGTCTTTTGGAAGCATGGAATTTGTAGCAACATGGATGGATTTCAGAGATGATCATGCTAAGTGAAGTAAGTCAGAAAGAGAAAGACAAATACCATATGATATCACTTATATGTGGAACCTAAAATATGATGCAAATGAACCTATCTGGGAAACATAAGCAGGCTCATAGACATAGAGAACAGACTGGTGGTTGGTTGAGGGGGAAAGATGGCTTGGGGGCTTGAAGTTAACAGATGCAAATTATCATGTATGGAATGGATGGGCAATAAGGCCCTACTGTGTAGCACTGAGAACTATACTTAATGTCCTATGATGAACCATAATGGAAAAGGATTTTAAAAAGAATGTATATACATATATCTGAATCTCTTTGCTGGACAGCAGAAACTAACACAAATTGTATTACAACTATGCTTCAGTAAAAAGAAAAAAATTTCAGTGGAATTGATAAATAGGAGAGAGAGAGGAGAAAGGGGAGCAGAGGGAAAATACAAGTGTGGTAAATTGGTCACTGAATCTAAGGGAAGGAGGCATGGATGTTAATGGAACTGTTCTTGCAACTTTTTCTTCAGGTTTGTAATCCTTCCAAATACAAATTGGAGGGAGGAGGGAATGAAAGATTTACTTTGTTTTCATTTTTGTTTTTAAAGCATTTCTTTTGGGGGAGATTGGACCCATCTGCTGTGTCTTTCCTCCTTCCTCACGTGGCCTCCCTGGGCTGCTCTGGCTGCTTGTAAATACTGTTTGTGTCCAGAAGACAAAACTGTTCTCTCCCCACAAGTCTCTTGACATGACTTGGCTGTGCTCAACTGGGCTTCTACCTGTAATGAAGAGAAAACCGTATTCCTCTCCTTCTAGGTGTGAACACAATATTGCTTGGAAGCCACATGTATTTTGGAATTTGGGATTAGGAGTGATAACGTTAGGTTTTGCAACAAGGGAGCATTGAAACAGCCCCCTAGAAGTGCTTATACATTTCAGAAGCAAGAAACAAAAAATTTTAAGTTTCCACTTACATTGCCCAGCTCCCCCTGCTGGGCATTTGCAGAACTGCAGCATCCCAGATCACTCGTTAAAAAAAATTCCTCGTGCTGGTGTGCTTTTGAAAAGTCTGAAAAGTGCCATGTTCAAAGCTAAAATCCATTCCATTCCACAGCAAGCATCGCTTAAACCATTAAGCTATGTACTGAATTAAAGCACAGCGGGCAAATGTCATTTCAAAACAAAAGCCGCATAGCAAACGCTCTTCAAATACTTCTATTTTATTTTTTAGAAGAAAGGACCTGAGGCAAATCCTAGACTTGAAGACTGTCACACATCCCTCTGTTGCATAGATTGCTTGAAGATCAGAGGCTTTCTCTCAATGGAAAAATCTGCCTCTCCTAAGGCTGAGGGTACTTTCTGAGATAACAGGCCTTTTGTCAACATTTTTTTAAAAGTTCCTAAGATTAAAAAAAAATGTCCCTAAGAAACAGAAATTTCCAACAATGGAATGGCCCTTTTCATGTGGTACTGCCCTCCATTTCAAAAATGGTGTGAATGCCTATTAAATGTGGGGTGCACGGGGCGGGGGGCGGGCAGCCATACAGAGATGCACGGGTGGCACGTGAGCAAGCTGACGCACTGGTGCTGGGGAGGGATGTCTAGGTTGAGTGCAGGTCAGATCACCTGTGGGTCTGTTTCCATCTAGAATATTCAAAGTCCACCACTCTGAAGTATTAAATGAAAAGTGCAAAAGCACCGAGTCAATCTAAAGTGTCTTAGGCCGATACCACCTCTTTGGTGATACTCCTAACTTGTGACATTCCTAACTTGTCTAATCATTTATTGCTTTAATTGTCGGTCAGAAGACAGAAATTTACCCAGAGAATCACTGTGTCCTCTGCCATCAGGGCTGTGTGGAGCTGCTGACTGATGCTAATTCTTTACTGTGCATTTCCACCTGGAGATGTCTGACCGGATCACAGCTGGGCTCCTGTTTCTCTCCCACCTTGTTCATCACGTTTCTGATTTTGACAGGCGGCACCTTTATACTTCTGGTTTCCCACGCCAGACCAACCGGATGCCTTCCGTATTCTTGCCTCTCCACATCCATGGTGACCAAGTTCTGTCCACTCTGCATTCTTAAAGCCGTCTGTGTCTGCCCCTTTCTTGTCTTCTGAAAGCCATTGCTTCAATTCCGGTCTTCAGCTCTTTGGATCCCTGCAGGGGTCTCCTAACTGGCCTTCCTGCCTCTTTTCGTGTTTTCTTTCATGAAAGCTGAGCTATCATTTTGCTGTTCAAGAGATTTTAAAATATGCACCAGAGTAAATGTACTCTCCTCCTGTGCCTGCCATCGTCACTGTCCACAGAGTCCAAACTGTGATGAGCCACTGCCGACCTCTGCTTCTGAAGCGCTTAGTCCAGCCACAGCAAACCAAGTACAGCTGTCTGAGTAGGCCCTGCCTCTGGTTTATGCCTTTAGACTTCGCCCCACCTTCTGCCTGGAATGTCTCTTCTTCCCTATGCAAATGGCAGATAGCCATTCACCAGACAAGACTCAGATCAGGCATCATTTCTTCTGTGACACTATTCCTCTTGGTCCCAGGAGAAGATGGAGGCTTTTGTTGTGCCTCAGATAGGCTTCTATCAAGACACCTGTAATTCTCCATTATCTTTTTGATTTACATGTCTGCCTCTCCATGGATGCCCAGAAATACCTTGAACCGTGACCAGCCTTGCCTTACTCATCTTTGATCCTCCACTGATCAGCCCAGTGAGTCAGTGCGTAGTACTTACTTCAAGTGAATGAGTCACCCTATTGTTTAGCCAGCCACGAGATTGTTCACATACCTGTGTGCTCAGTCACTTCAGTCGTGTTCAGGTCTTTGCAACCCTATGGGCTGTAGCCCACCAAGCTCCTCTGGCCATGGGATTGGCCAGGCAAGAATACTGGAGTGGGTTGCCGTGCCATCCTCCTGAGATTGTTCAACACTGTTCATCTCGAGCTACTGGACTGTATGATCTGTTCATTCTTCACCAGTTCTTACCTGGGTATCCCCTGACCTTACAACCACATTTACAACAGGAACCCCAGATCCATGTTCTAATCTCCTTATACTTGATCAGCCGGAGTTTCTTCCTTTTCTCAGATGATCCTGCCAATCATTTCCAATAGTGAGATCAAGTAGGGAGCTGTATATCCAAACCTGAAGTTCAAGGGTTGGTCAGGATCATTGGTTGGGCTGCCTGGGGAAGAAGTGATGGTTTAGTTTTATGGCTAAAAGCCTCAGAAAGTTCTTTTCAAGGTGGTAGGCTTCAAATATTACCTATGAAAATACACAAGGCCTTTAGGATATTGTTCTTTCTTTGTACATCAAAACATGAAGCATGGGGGAAATTTGGCTGACTTCAGTCATGGAGTCATACTTTACCCCCTTAGCAACTGCATGCAGAATGGCTCCACCTAGATGCCCAATAAGGGCCTCAAATGTCAGGATAATTAAAATGGAATTTTTCTTATCTTTCTCCCAACTTCCCCCAAAGAAAATAATCTCACTCACAGATGCTTCCTTCTGTATCTCCATGAGCAACACCCAGCCAGTGATCCAGGCCAGAAATATGAGTGTCGCCCTCAACTCCTCTCCCCCCCCCGCCCATCCAGTGGTGACTGAGGTCCCAGAGCTGCCTCACTAGGTTTCTGCATTTGCTCTTCTTAGTCACTCCCTTCTTCACGTCTCCCTCATCGCTGGTGTAGGTGAGTAAAGCAACCGCTGCCATGGCCTTCCTGTTTCTAGTGTTGCTCCTGATGCAGGATTGCCAGTGTCACATTCTGAAATTTCTCTGTAGTTCTCCCTTGGTCTTTAGGTCTCTGCTTAATTGTGCAGCGTCATTTCATCAAGCTGGACTCCCCAGGCGATGCAGTGGTAAAGAACCTGCCCGCCAATGCAAGAGACGTGGGTTTGATCCCTGGGTCAGGAAGATCCTCTGGAGGAGGAAACCCACTCCAGGAAAATTCCATGGACAGAGGAGCCTGGCGGGCTATAGTCCATGGGGTCGCAAAGGGTAGGACGCAACCGAGCAACTGAGCACCCACATCCATTTCATCAAGCTACTCTATCACCTTAGATGTGGCTCTTTAATACCTCTAGGTCTTAAAACAGGTCATCGCTTGTCATATCTCTCGTTTCTGTAGCATTTGCTGCTACTTCTCTCCAGAATGTCTTCGTAGCAGGATATTTTTGGCTGCAAGTAACAGAAAGTCCAATCCAAAAGACAAACACTAAGAGGATTTATTAACTCACATAACAGGCCTGGGCACCTGGGGGGTCTAGGTTTGATTAAGATGGCAAGTAAGTTATGCCACTGAGCTGCCGTCTTTCCAGTCTGCCAAGCTCAGTGTGGTCTCCTCTGGTCCACTTCCCTTGTTGTCAGGATATCTGCCATGGGTGTAAGCATTGTGGGCAGACATGAGGACCGGTAGAAGAAAGAACAGTCCATTCTTTCTTCTTTGTCTTCTTTTCAAGAGTAAATAAAGCTTTTCTAGACCGCATCGCAGCAGAATTTGCCTCCTGTCTCTTTAGAACCGAATCTCAGGCCCATCCTAAAGAAATCACTGGCAAAAGGATTTAACAAAGGATTTAACAAAGGCATGAAAGGGAGAGGGAGGGAGAAAGGAGCACTGGAATGAAAACCAAGGCACTGTCAGCACAGAGGAAGGGGAATGCCCATTTGGTTGGGTCTACTATGCCCTCTTTGCCCTGTGTGTGTGTGTGTTCATTCGCTAGTCATGTCTGAGTCTTTGCAACCCCATGGTCTGTAGTCCTCCAGGCTCCCCTGTCCATGGAATTTTCCAGGCAAGAATGCTGGAGTGTGTTGTCATTTCCTTCTTCAGGGAATCACCCTGACCCAGGGATCAAACCCATGTCTCTTGTGTCTCCTGCGTTAGCAGGTGGATTCTTTACCACTGAGCCACCTGGGAAGCCCCCTTCTTAAGGGGGTTCATTTTATCAGGCTAATTCTTGAATACCCAACTGAGTCACCTGTGGGGGAGGAGGGGTGGGGAGTGAGAGACTTTCCTGACCACTTCCCTTCCTCCCAGGCCTTCTGATGAGTGACACTGCCACAGAGCCTATCTCACCAGACCGCAGTGCCCCCTGGTTGTTAGTTTTAGACTGGCGCATGGTTACAAGCGTGTATTCTAATATTTGTTGAGTAAGAAAATGAACAACAACACTTGAGTTGCTGTGTCAGTTGGGGATGAATTTATGCTTATAAATCCAACAACAGTGATAAAACTAAATAAAGGTGTGTGTTTTTCTGGAATAACAACTCCAGAGGAAGAGGCCCTAGGCCTGTGAAGATGCTCTTTTCAAGGACCAAGACGCTTTCTGGTACTGTAGCCTGTGACCACATGTCCTCATGAGCACTGGGTGACCAGTCTGCCCCACTGAGTCCACATTCCAGGCAGGAAGAAGTGCCGAGGATGCTTGTCAGCTAAGTCTGTGTCTTTTCCTCAAACAATAGCTTTCTCAGCAGTTGAGTTCTGGTTACATCCCATTAGCCAGACCTAGGTCTGGTCTAGGAACGTTGCCAACACAAATATTGTCAGGGTTCTGTTAGTTAGGGAAAGGAGAGGCAGGAAAATGTGCAGTGGGCTTAGGTAGTGCCTGCCTTAGTCACCTCCAAAGGGTCTCAAGATCATTTATTCTTTGCTTATTGTCCCACCTGCCACTTGAAACATAATAGCAGCCGTTCAAAGTTGTCACACAGCAGTATTGTGTTCCATCCTAGAACTGAGCCTTATAAGAATGGGTTTATACCACACTATCCAACATCCTCATTGAGAATATTGAGGAGACAATGTGGAAAGAATGGAGGCCCAGAAAGATGTCGTTTGCCCAAGTTTGAGCAGAAATTTAGTGGTAGAGATTGTTTTGGGAATAACCTATCCTTATCTCCCTTAACATTCTGAGCATTCAGTATTTCAGTGTATATGATCCTGGGGTCATCCATCCATCTGTGCTCCAGGTCAGTCCGACCCTGCAGTCTAGCCATGGACTCTAGCCCACCAGGCTCCTCTCTTCATTAGAACAGGTAGCCATTTTCTTCTCCAGGGGATCCTCCCGATCCAGAGATCTGTGTCTCCTGCATTGCAGACAGATTCTTTACCCTCTGAGCCATCCGGGAATGAAAATTAAATTTATTAACTAATTTTTTCCAGTCTTGCAGAAACTGCATCTGTATGATTTTCTCGGTATTGAGTCAAATGTAACAAGGATCCTAATTTAGTCCTTGCTTCTTGCTCTCTCTGCAAAGATCTATCTAAGAACAGAGGAGGGATGATTGTGGCCTGCAGTTACCTCCAATCACACCTAGGTGGCACTCATACATCAATCGGGAAACGACCGACTGGTAATATTAACCGCCCTGTAGAAACTGACAAATTCTTGAATCAAGGTGGTGAAAAGTTAAATGTAGGTGGCTTTCAGGCGTGGCTGGGTGAATGGATTGGTAAAAGGAAAGGTGGTGAAAACTGGGGTCTGGCTGTAAACACATTTGATGATTACATAGAAATCTCCTTGCCTTCTGTTCATTTTCCGTCAAATCCCAGGTCCCTGCTAGGCCAGCCAAAGCCGGCAAACCCAGAAACTGACTGGCTGGTCTTACCTGGGCGTGCCTGCCTCACCAGGGACCACCTGAGCAGTGCCCCAGAGGACTCAGGGAGCCTCGTCATGTCCGTCAGTCATACACTAGTATGGTCATCATAGAGGAGACAGGGGCACCAGGCCCCGTCTTCATTATTGAGATGGGGAGGGGTTATTTAATATGTTAGCCTGAGTTAGTAACTAGGCGATTGACTTTTAAATTACTCTCATGGACATAAGCATATATATCATTATTCAATACCACTACTGCTTTTATAGTTAGTTGTATCTGACTCTTTGTGACACCATGGACCATAACCTGCCAGGCTCCTCTGTCCATGGGATTCTCCAGGCGAGAATACCGGAGTGGGTTGCCGTTCCCCTCTCCAGGGAATCTTCCTGATCCAGGGATCAAACCCACATCTCCTGCATTGCAGGCCGATTCTTCACTGTCTGAGCCACCGCTTGTGCTACTGACTGACCAAATGATCTGGCCGTCTGCTGGCCGTCGTGTCTGTGTGGCAGCTTAGCAGAGTGGCAAAGAACATGGCTTTTGGAGTTGGAAGGACCTGGGCACTGAGCTAGTTTCGATCACCCATTACTCTGTGGCCTTGGGTAGGTTAATTAGGCCCTCTGTGCCTCAGAAAAATGGAGGTAATACTAGAAGCTCCTTCCCAGAGTCATTGTGAGGATTGAATAAGATAATTCTATGGAAACCGCCTAGACTGTAAGCGCACTAAACAATTACAAAGTATTATCTGTTCTTGTTGCCTGTAATCCAAATTCATGAAAGTCACAAAGGACAGTCATGTCTATCAGTAGTCCCCACTGTTTAGGCATTTCATAATCAGTTGAGTTTTGTGCTGAGAGCAAAATCAATTATATTTTGACAGTAAAGTCTATTACTGGGTTCAAGCTAAAATAGTGTCTTAGAAATAAATAGATTAAATTAGGGAAAATTGATTTGCAACAAAAATTCAGACCCCAAACTACTAGAGAACAAAAAAACAGATTTAACCTACTTTTGACCAGTTTAACCCCAGTTTGTGTCTGTAAGATTTGCTGGCCAAAGTCCATGCCTAGTTCTCTGGCATGTTTAAAAACCCTACTATGCATTTTCACCACAGATGCATAGTAGGCTTACTAGACACTTAGGGAAAAACATATTGTTTTGAAAGTGGAACTAGAGACTAATCTCTTTAGCAAAGCAACATGGCAATGCAAAGAGGTGGGCCAGGGCTCTGACACAGAATAACTGTCCATAGAGGATGCAGGTGGTGCTAACAGAGGTGTGAGATGCAAATATTGGCAGAATCAGAAGTGAAGCTGAATCTGGCCTCTGTACCCCGACACTGAATTAAATCTTGGAGCCAGAGTTTTGGGTGCAGTAAAAGAGAATAGCTTTTATTACTCTGCCCGACTGTCCTGGTGATGTGGGCTTCCCTGATGGCTCAGACAGTGAAGAATCAGCCTGCAATTCAGGAGACTCAGGTTTGATCCTTGGTCAGGAAGATCCCCTCGGAGAAGGCAATGGCAAGCCACTCCAGTACTCTTGCCTAGAAAATCCCATGGATGGAGGATCCTGGTAGGCTGCAGTCCATGGGGTCACTAAGGGTCGGACACGACTGAGCGACTTCACTTTCACT
Source organism: Moschus berezovskii (assembly GCF_049115385.1). NCBI lineage: Eukaryota > Metazoa > Chordata > Mammalia > Artiodactyla > Moschidae > Moschus > Moschus berezovskii. Next base: position 93,667,585 of record NC_142468.1, read on the forward strand.
TTTCACTTTCACACATTGGAGAAGGAAATGGCAACCCACTCCAGTGTTCTTGCCTGGAGAATCCCAGGGACAGGGGAGCCTGGTGGGCTTCCATCTATGGGGTCACACAGAGTCGGACATGACTGAAGTGACTTAGCAGCAGCAGCAGCAGCAGCAGGAAGATCCCCTGGAGAGGGGAACGGCAACCCACTCCAGTATTCTTGCCTGGAGAATTCCATGGACAGAGGAGCCTGGCGGGCTAAGGTCCATGGGGTCACAAAGAGCCGGACACGGCTGAGCAACTGACACTATTATTTTGGCAGTCAGAGGGGGCCACAGTGGGCTCCTGACCTCAAAATTGTGTGTTGCCACCTGGAGGGGGAGTTGTTAGGTGTTTTCTAGCAATGGTTCAAAAAGGCCATGATCACCTCCTGGACATCCTTTCAACTGATGGTGGTGCAGGAAGGGGGAGTCGGCGTCATCACCCTTCTGATGACAGCCTGTCAGGGAGGTCTGTGCTTGTGGGCAGCACACCGTTAACTTCTCCCACCTGTGGGGGCTTCAGTGTCTGCACAACAGCTCAAAGGTATTGTGTGGATCCCTCGAGGGGGAACCCGGACCCTGCCCCAAGCTGCACTGTTGTTTCTTGGCTGTTCCTCCCTTGTCTCTGCAGCTCCTCCCTCCTCTGATTTAGCAACTGTTTGAACCTGCCCTTTCTCAGGAAAGGTCATGGAGGCTGAATAAAGCCTATTTCCTGTAATCAAAAAATGGGGGACCCAAAGCTTTTTGTGCCTAGGAGCCCTACAGTGTTCTGCTTGGTATCAGCAGGGACAGAGGGAGGAAGGTTTTGGTGTTGGACAGATATTTAGTCCAGCTGTACATGTTTGAACACTTGGAGGGGATGGCAAACCTGTCTCTAAAGCAGGTCAGTTTGGATCATTGTAGCTAATGACTCGGGTAGTTACCTGTCCCTCTGGCCTTTTGTGTCCTACCATCTGGTTGGTTTTGCTCTTTGGAGGAGATGTGGGCTTGGGAGAAAAGTGTCTTTTCAACTCACCCGTCGGTGCCCTGTGACTGTGGGCCAGGGTGAAAGTAGTGCAGGCAGCTGAGGACCACTTGTCTTGCCTTCTTTTCACCCGGGAGAGCTGAGCCTGCCCAGAGAGGGTTAGGGGAGATGCGAACAGGAAACAAACCCCAAACACATTGAAATTGGGTTCAGAAGATTCAAGTTCACACCTAACTTCCCACTCTTACAAGTTGTGTGGCCACCCACAGGTTGCTTCCACCTTCTGAGCTTCTGTTTTCTCACCTTCAGAAGGGAAATAGCAAAACTTATAGCATCCAAAATAATGAGGCAGGAACAAAATCAACAGCCACAAAGGGGAGTTTGTGGACATGTGACTGTGTTCGTGAGTGAGTTCTACTTGTTCACAAGACCCAATTTTTACTTTGTAGACAAACGTTCTGGGGCTGGGGAGGGGCTGGCATTTAATCTTGTAGTTCAAGTTAGTAATTTCTGGTTTAGAAGTCTCTTCTAGACTAAGTCGCTTTGGGAAAAATCCTCCATCTTTCAGAATGCCTCCCTCTTTCTCAAGGGTCCCTTCTCTGCCCTGAGGGGAGAGTCAAGGTGGAAGAGAACATGGGTGAAGCCCCGAGCTTCTGGGGACGGAGGGTCTGGCTGACTGGGTTCCATATCGCCTGGTCTTTGGGGGTCCCCTCCAGCCTCACTGCATCTACTCCTATGGATGTAACTGTCAGGCTGTCTTTGCAGCACGGTTGAGGGCTGATGGAGTCCAATCGTCCCTCATGCCCATTTTGGCCACTGATGCTCCCGCGCCCCCCTGCGTGCCCCTGAGTCTCCCAGTCCTCCCACCTGTTTCCTCGACCTCATGCAGCCACGTTCTGCTCTTGGGCCACCGTCTCAGCTCCTTGCTCTGCCCTGTCTCCCCACGCCTGTTTCTTCTCTCCTGCAGCTTTCCTGTGTTGCTGGGGACACAAGGAGGCAGTCTCCCATCTCCCACTTTCCCAAGGGAAGCACAGCGCATGTCCCCACAGCTTTGGGTTCCCAACTCTTTCTGGAAGTTTCTCCTCCCACCTCCAGTATTTCTTCCCTGGGCTAGATGGAGGAGGGGTGTGGGGAAGGGCTGCATGTGGTGAAGGATTCCCACACTTGAAGCTTTAACACTCCCCTACTGCCCTTTGGGTTCAATCCCTGGGTCGGGAAGATCTCCTGGAGAAGAAAATGGCAGCCCACTCCAGTACTCTTGCCTGGGAAATCCCATGGACAGAGGAGCCTACAGACAGTGGTGGGCTACAGTCCATGGGGTCGCAAAGAGTCAGACATGACAGCGACTAAATCGCCACCTCCTACCACCCTTCTCCCAGCATGTGAGGGCATCTATGCCTATTACAGTTTGAGTTTTTGCCCCCTTTCCCCAAAATAGATGTGTTGAAGCCCTAACCCAATGTGATGGTATTTGGAGGTGGATCCCTTGGCAGGAAATGAAGTTTAGATGAGGCCACAAGGGTGGGGCCTGGTGCCCTTATAAGAAGAGGACCAGAGGGGCTTCCCCACCCAGCTCCCTTCCTCTCTCTTCATGCAAACGCATGAAAAAAAGGCCGTGTGCGGCCATAGCACCACGTTGGCGTCTACAAGCCGGGAAGAGAGTCCTCACTGGAAACTGACTTTGTGGGACCTTGGTCTGGGATTTCTACCATCTAGAACTGTGAAAAAATACACGTCTGTTGTTTCAACCACCCCATCTGTGGCAACTGGAGCTAAGACAGCCCCTGCCCCCTTGTGGCATGCCAGCTTGCCCTGTCATTTCCAGACAGCCTGTGCTCAGACCCAGCTTGGGGTGATCTTGTGGGCCACGCCCTTTCAGAATTCAAAACGAAACTCTTCCACACTGAAGCACCTAGTTCTTCCAAGTCACAAGTCTTCCGTCGGAGAAGGGCTTCCGTGGATGGAGGGCCGTGGAGCATGGAGCAATCTGCGGTTACCGACCGCGAGTGAGCAATACGCTGAATGGTGGTGCCCTGCCGTTACTACGCCTGGTAACAGCGGGTGCCCGGCGGTTGTTTTCTGAATTTTGATATTGAGTAACAGCTGTGCACTTGAGTATCCTAAACAGTAAACTGAACTACATTCAGATGATGTTTGTCTGCTTGTTAGCTGCTTTGTCTCCTGCCAGCATGACATTCGGACCTGGAGGGCTGTGGTTGTGGGCAGCCGTGAAGGTTCTCTGATCGGTATCTAATGGACAGCACCTCAGAAAATCCAGTGTGGGTTTCATTGCCTTCCTTGTGTCCTGACCATCATCGTTACTTACTGGCAACCCCCAGAGGTGAACTCCAGGCCTGGGAGCATGGTTTATTTGTTGCAAATGAACCTTGGTGCCCATGGTGGGTGAATACTCTTTAAAATGAAAGAACCCACATGGAAAATAACTCCTAAGAAATGTACATTTAAAACCACTCTTCCTTCTCTTGCTCTTCTAGGAATGAAATGGGTTGGGGTGGAATAAAACTTCATGTTTAAGTCAAACAAGGCTGTTTCTGTACACTGATGTAACTGGATAGCTTTGAAAAGGAGGGCGGGCTCATCCCTGGCCTGGGTCTTGGAGCCTGGCTGCCAAAGAAAGAGGCGGCCTGGCCCCTCTCCCAGCTGTGGGGCTCCGGGGCTCAGGAGCCCAAGGCCCCGCATGTGACACCTCGTTCTTAAGATACTCTAATTTATAGTTAACGCCTTTTAAGCAAACAAGAGGGAGAAAAAAATCTGGTTCATATTATGGCAACTTGCAATGAAGGGAAGTCTAGGAGTTCAAAGAAAAATATCCCAGGAAAAGCAGAGCCCGTTAAAATTCATTCTAAGTGGTTGGGAAGATAATTGGAAAGAAGGCTTTCTCAGGGCGAGGTTGGAAGCCGGGTTCCCTTCACTGCTGTTGTCTCTCCCCAACACGAGGGTCATTCCAAAGAGAAGCAAAATTCACAAGGATTGGTTACTAAGACAGGCTAAATTGACTGAAGAAATAAAAACTTCAGAGCTCTGTTGAAGGGATCAAGACAGAGGTAATAAGTACATTCTCTTTCCAAAGCCAGACTCCTGTTCGGTTTGATATGAGGGGCACAGAAGCTTTCTCTCCCTTCTCACACTCACCCCTACCATGCCCCCCAACCCCTGCAAAAAAAAAAAAAAAAAAATGCCTCTCACCTGCTGACGGTCTTTTGCGACTTGATTTTCTACCGTCAGTAAGTTCCTAACTGGATTCTCTGGGCCAAGGCTTCTTTTGTGGCTCTGTGTGCTTATTGGAGGTCTGCAGGGCAAGAGGGATGATAGCCAGCAAAGAGCAGAACTTTGCTTCACCCTCTCCCCCCAGCTCCCCACCTCTGCCCTACATGGAAGCCTTGGGCCTCTCCAGGCTGGAAGGATTTCATATTTGATGCAGTGGTAGCACCACAATGACTAAATCAAAAGAGCTTGGGGTGTCAGAATGGTTGGAAGGTGGTGTTTGGGGCCTGTCTTATAGCTGTGCTTACTGAGGAGCCTATGGTTTGGGCTCAGACTCTGCTGTGTCGGTGGTTTGGTGGGTGGGTGATCAGGATTGGAAGGAGAGCCTGGTGGAGGTTACATCCTTGATCCCTGCTGACTCTCCCATCCCCACCCTGATACTTCATGGATTGGGAAGGCCAACCTCTTAATAAGCAGCTCTCATTCAACCCTCCAGTTCCCTACCAATGAGTCCATATGCCATCAGCCTCATGCCCAGAATTGAATATTCATTCCTTTGACCTAAGAAATTGGCCTGTAATCAAATGCCCTTGTCCCTCAGAGGCCTGACACCCTGGCCTAGCGTGAAAGTGAATTGATGGACGTAATCTGTTCCAGATGAACTCCATTTTGGGTGAGAGGTAGGGGTAAGAATTAGGAGCAGGGAGGAAGGGGGCAGAAATTTGACACTGTCGATGCTGAAAGGGAGGTGGGAAGTGTCAGAGACAGAATTGCCCTCTTCACCTCTGGTGGCCCGGGGTTGCAGTGAGAATCTTTGTGCTTCCCCCCCAATAATTCTCATGGGTCCTACTGTTTCTCTTAAGCAGCTGAAGCCGCTGATGTCTGCCCCTTTCATCCAGGTCAGTTTTTCCTCTCTTTCTGAGCCTGCCAGAGAGTCAAGGGTCAAGCTCATCCCAGTTTGACCCGCTGACTTTTTAGACTGAGCCCCTTTTGTAAACAATGACAGGCTTTTGCTCCCTTAATTAGAATTCCCTAGTATGAATGGCAGTGTTATTTGGTGGTGTTTGGTTTGGGTAGGGGGAAAGAACTTTTCTCTTCCTTTCTTTTCCTCTTGTGGTTTGCTTTTGGATTACTGAAATAAATAGGGGAAAATGTCCCCAGTTAAGCATCCAAGGAGTGCCAAGGCAGCATGCCATGTTTACGCATATATTTTCCACCCTGTGTATTTCTCTGCACCTCGGATTCTAAGGCAATCTTACGCATTTCTTTTTCCTGCATAATTTCTTCCATTTCCAGAGATTTTGCCAGTAGCAAAAATAAGTTGCCTTTAAGTGTCAGTGAGATAGTGGAAATGCTGAAATGCTTGTACTTGCTGGAATAAAGAGTGGGTGGGCAGGGCTAGAAGGAGAACCTAGTGGAGGTGACATCCTTGATCCCTGTCAGCTCTCCCGTCCTCGCCCTGAGACTTCATGGATGGGGAAGGCTGATATCTTAATAAGCAGCCCTCCCAGGGCAGCCTGTCCCTTCCAGTGGGTCCATATGCCGTCAGTTTCATTGGGTATTCATCCCTTTGACCTACAGGAATTGGCCTGTAATCCCCTTGTTTCCTGCATCGTGGAGATGAGTGAAGCTCTCTGCTAAGCACATTACCTGCCCATCTCAACTGGCCCCCAACAATGTTACTGAGTAGGTTTCATCATGAACCTCAGTTTACCCAATACAGACCTGATGCACAGAGCAGTGAGACCAAGATCTTATACCCAGTTGGTGGCTGAGTCAGGAGTCACACCTCATCTGAGGGCCTTCTGAGTCCAAGAGTCCTATCTGGGGACTTTCCTGGTTTTCCAGAGGTTAAGAATCCGCATACCAATGCAGGAGACACAGGTTCGATCCCTGGTCAGGAAGGCTTCCACATGCATGGGGGCAAGGAATCCCATGCACCCCAACTACTGAGCCTGTGCTCTGGAGCCCATGTGCTGCAACTACTGAAGCCTGGGAGCCCTCGAACCCGTGGTCTGCAACAAGAGAAGCCACCACAATGAGAAGCCCATGCACTGCAACTAGAGAGCAGCCCCCACTTGCAACTAGAGAAAGCCCACAAGTGCAGTCAAAAATAAATAAATACGTAATTTTAAAAAGAGCCCCATCTGGGGACTGCGCTGATTCCCAGTGTTTGCTTCCTTCTCAACAAGCCCTTGTTAGGATTTGAAACAGAGCTGGGGCAGAATGGGGAGGTGACATAGCAGTAGATGAGGAGAGAGCCCCCATGAGTGCCCTTTAGACAAGGTAAAGGCCCCCTGGATATAGAAACCCACCCCAGACTAAAGGAGCTGGCCTCCGAATGACCGTGATGCAGGTGTTTCCAACCTGTACATTCAGCCTGAGGGTAAGAAGCGAGGTTCATCACCTGGAGTAAAATCCACTCTCCTTCCTGTGGATTACAGGTTCTGTATATTCTGGCCCCTTCCTACTGCAACTTTCACTCAGCGTCTGCCACCTCTCCTTCTTGTTCTTGGGTGTGGCCAAGCTCTGCCCAACTCAGGCTTGGCACTTGCTGTGACACTGGCCTGGAGCCCTCAAGGCTGGGATCTTTTCAGGGCTCTCTCCTTTGCTTCTTTCATCCTCCTCTGGAAGGCTCCTCCTGAAACCAGCCTAGCTCCACCCCGCCTCCACCGCCATACACTTCCTCCCTTGTAACGCCTTCCTTTCTCGACGGCACTTCTGCCTGAGATGACAGTATTTAGTTAGTTATGGGTCCATAGCCTGCCTTCCCCGGAGAAGGCAATGGCAAGCCACTCCAGTACTCTTGCCTAGAAAATCCCATGGATGGAGGAGCCTGGTAGGCTGCAGTCCGTGGGGTCGCTAAGGGTCGGACACGACTGAGTGACTTCACTTTCACTTTTCACTTTCACACATTGGAGAAGAAAATGGCAACCCACTCCAGTGTTCTTGCCTGGAGAATCCCAGGGACGGGGGAGCCTGGTGGGCTTCCGTCTGTGGGGTCACACAGAGTCAGACACGACTAAAGTGACTTAGCAGCAGCAGCAGCAGCAGCCTGCCTTCCCCACCAGAAGGTGAGCCCCAGGAATGCAGGGGCACCTTGCTCACTACTGGATTCCCTGCACCATGACAGTGCCTGGCACATATGTGTCGGATGAACCCATGAATTCAGGAAGTCTGTGGTGCCTGCAGTGATCAGAATCCTCTACCAGACCATTTTTGGGTTTTTCCAGTTCTGGGATAAATTATTAAAAATGACACAATCTTGTGAAAATGTAATCTTGTTACAATAAATATCTTTTACATATGTATTAGTTTAGTTCTTTAATGACCATGAGTAAATTGTTCTAATTTTTATCAATATTTTTCTTTCTTGGATGGTAAAACTGAAGCTTGGAGAAATGCACTGACTTTCCAAAAGCTATATAAGCTTTGAACAAGAATTTTATGAATTTTGTGTGGAAATTTGATGTGTATGTCTATTGTTACAGAGTGGGAAGAGCCTGGAATTTGGAGTCAAAGGTTTATATTTTGTCTCTTGTCTTAGTTTGCATTTTAGCACGTATATCACAATATTATCACAGACAACAGGGACTTCCTTGGTGGTCCCACGGCTGGGGCTCAGGACACCTGAGGCACGGGGCTCAGATTCGATTCCTACTCAGGGAACTGGATCCCAGGTGCCACAACTAAAGATCCTGCATGCCACAGTGAATATCAAAGACTCCATGTGCCACAACTAAGACCCAGCACAGCCAAATGAAATAAATGAACAATTAAAAAAATATTATACAGACAACAGACTGCCCTTTCTAAGCATCAGTGTTCTTATTGTAAACGAGGAAAATAAATTTTAAAAAGTAGAACTTCATTCACAGCACTACCTGTGATAACATATTTAGCATTTAGTTAGGCACACAATAAATATTGCTTGACTTCAGTTCAGTTCAGTCGCTCAGTCGTGTCCGACTCTCCGCGACCCCATGAATCACAGCACGCCAGGCCTCCCTGTCCATCACCAACTCCCGGAGTTCACTCAAACTCATGTCCACAGAGTCGGTGATGCCATCCAGCCATCTCATTCTCTGTCGTCCCCTTCTCCTCCCGCCCCCAACCTTTCCCAGCATCAGAGTCTTTTCCAGTGAGTCAATTCGTCACACGAGGTGGCCAAAGTATTGAAGTTTCAGCTTTAGCATCAGTCCTTACAATGAACACCCAGGATTGATCTCCTTTAGAATGGACTGGTTGGATCTCCTTGTAGTACAAGGGACTCTCAAGAGTCTTCTCCAACACCACAGTTCAAAAGCATCAATTCTTCAACGATCAGCTTTCTTCACAGTCCAACTCTCACATCCATACATGACCACGGGAAAAACCATAGCCTTGACTAGGTGGACATTTGTTGGCAAAGTAATGTCTCTGCTTTTTAATATACTATCAAGGTTGGTCATAACTTTCCTTCCAAGGAGTAAGCGTCTTTTAATTTCATGGCTGCAATCAGCATCCGCAGTGATTTTGGAGCCCAAAAAAATAAAGTCTGACACTGTTTCCACTCTTTTTCCATCTATTTCCCATGAAGTGATGGGACCAGATGCCATGATCTTCGTTTTCTGAATGTTGAGCTTCAAGCCAACCTTTTCACTCTCCTCTTTCACTTTCATCAAGAGGCTTTTGAGTTCCTCTTCACTTTCTGCCATAAGGGTAGTGTCATCTGCATATCTGAGGTTATTGATATTTCTCCCAGCAATCTTGATTCCAGCTTGTGCTTACACACACCTATTTCCTAACGTGTAAAGTACTATGCCTACCTTTTGGGTTGTTATTAAGCTCAAATAAAGTAAGGTGTCAAAAGTACTTCATGAACTATAAAAAAGCATCATGTGGTGCCAACTGATTATATTATTGTTCTGTTTCAAAACACTGGACATCCTGGAACTTTCTAAAAGAGAAATAATTGTGATGAAAATATTCTTTTCATCCTTAGAAATTGTTGGAAAAATAATAACATAAATTCAAGGCATTTATGTTATTGCGAGTCCTTAATCCGTGAGGTTTCCACAACTTCATGGTTTCCTCTTATGCACAGAATTTTTAAAAGAAGCTTCAAAAAACTCTGCTCTGTTGCTCCTTTACGATAGTACTAAGTGTACACAGTGTGTTCTCAAGCTCTGTGACTGCTGGATGCACCGATGCGCACTTCTCTGCTTGAATCCTTGCCTACACTGCCACTAATGTTTTATATTCTATTTGAAAAGAGTTGGAAGTTTGAGGGAACTGAAAAGGGTACTTAAGATAACTTTCTCATGAATCCCTAAGTGTAACTTTGTTAATTCTCCTTGAGTCTTCAATCCTAGTCACCCTTTGCATTCCTTCTTGCTTTCTGTCTGATTAATGCTTCTTGGGACTTGCCTGGCAGTCCACTGTTAAGCATTCATCTACCAATGCTGGGGGTGTGGGTTTGATCCCGGGTTGGGGAGCTAAGATCCCACGTGCCTCATGGTGAAAAAAAAACAAAACATCAAAAGCAGAAACAATATTGTAATAAATTCAATGAAGACTTTAAAATGGTCCACATAAAAAATCTTTATTAAAAGAAAAAAATGCTTCTGAGCTGCTCAGCAAGGCACCCCACTACTGTCACAGGTGGGGGTTTTAGTCTGCTCACCCTGCTTGGTTCAAGGTAGATGAAAGCATTTCTTCTGCAAGTTTTCTTCAAAAAGTTGTATCTCTAATCATAAAATAGGGTATATGAAGCAAGAGTTATTTAGATTCCTTTTTTAATTTGAAAAGTTCAAAAAGATACACATATACCTTCAAAGTAAAAATCACACATAGTCCAGCAAAATACAAGTAAGATAAAAGGTGACTACATAGAGACTTCCCTGGTGGTCCAGTGGCTAAGACTCCTAGCTTTCAGTGCAGGGGGCCCATGTTTGATCCCTGGTCAGGGAACTAGATCCCACATGTCGGGACTAAGACCCTGTGAAGTCAAATAAAAATCATAAATAAGTACTTTTTTTAAGTGACTACATATAAACTAAGGAGTTCTATCATAACTGTTATTTCAGAATAGCACTTCAGTTTTGTGAAGGATTAGCCAATTGTGAGTAACTCTGAACTAGAGACCGGCAAGTGAATTGATAAATCCTAGGGTGGGCTGCTGTCCATGGGGTCGCAAAGAGTTGGACACGACTGAAGCGACTTAGCATGCATGCATGCATTGGAGAAGGAAATGGCAACCCACTCCAGAATTCTTGCCTGGAGAATCCCAGGGACGGAGGAGCCTGGTTGGCTGCCGTCTATGGGGTCGCACAGAGTCAGGCATGAATGAAACTACTTAGCAGCAGCAGCAGGGAAGTATTATCAGGTCAGTAAGCTTTACCATGGGCTTCCCTGTTGGCTCAGATGGTAAAGAGTCTGTCTGCAATGCAGGAGACCTGTGTTCGATCCCTGGGTTGGGAAGATCCCCTGGAGGAGGAAATGGCAACCCACTCCAGTATTCCTGCCTGGAGAATCTCAATGGACAGAGGAGCCTGGTGGGCTACAGTCCATGGGGTCGAAAAGAGTCAGACGCTATTGAGCAACTAAGCACAGCTTTACCCTTTTTTTTTTTTTTAACATTTGGCTGCATCTAGTCTTAGTTGCAGCACTCAGGATTTTCATTGTGCAGAATCTTTCATTGTGGCACTTGAATTCTCTGTTGTGGCGCAGGGGCTTAGTTGTTTAATGGCATATGGGATCTTAGTTCTCTGACTAGGGATCAAACCCATGTTTCCTGCATTGCAAGGCAGATTCTTAACCACTGGACCACCAGGGAAGTCCCAGCTGTACACCTCTTTTTCTCAGAGTATGTATTTTTTATTAATACTTAACATATTAGGATATTTTTAATACCAGCAAGTCAAAGTTTTAATTTTATTTTAAAATGATTCATCAACGTGAGGGCAGTTGTTACTTTAAACCTTTAAGAGGAGCATTAACTAGTGAGGTGATCCTTGACTCACCCCCTTCCACTTGTTGATCAATGAACTATGTAGGAAACGAGCTTGGAAAGCAACGAACATCCTTGGGTCACTGGTTGAGACATCATTGTTTGGTGACTGAACGTTTGCTGAGCACAGAATTACCCGATATTGACTGGCAGTGTTGTAGGAGCATCAGAGGAGAACGTTTTGATCACATGTATTCAGTAGCAGATTTCATAATTACTCTAATTTAGAAGTAATCGTAAATATAAATATTTTGAGATGTTTGTAACCACTGTAATGTGATCCAGCTTTACACTTTTTCATTTTCTGGATTATATTCCCTCTTCCAGGCTTGATAATGAGTCTCCCACAGCCTGGATCTGCATCTTGTCTCCCACCACACCCAACCACACCTTTTATGGCCCTGGAGTGACCAACACTCTCTGCCTCTGGGCCTGTCTGCAAGTTTCTACCTCTGGCCACACTGATGTCTGTCCGATGAGACGTGCCATGACTTCTTTTTCATGTTTCTCTGGAGCTCTCCCCTCTCTCCTCCTTGATTCAATGCTGATGGTAATTTAATTTCTCAAGCACATTCCCTAAGGATTCCCTGAAGTAATGGCTAAGAGGCTGAAACCTCTTATGAAAGCCAGTTATTCTGAGCTGACACATGCTAATAGAAGAAATAAATCACCTAGCAGCCTTCAAAAATATATAGGTAGATAAGCAAGGAGGAGAAGAAATACAAGCCACCTTTTTTTTTAAACATACCTTTTGTCCCAGATAACTCCAGGAGTAGATTAAATGGTATATTACAAGGCAGTTAAATATCATGCCTGCTCTCACAGAATTAAGGTTTCAGAATGCGTTCCACACTGAATTTATTACGCCTGCCTGCAGGGCTGGATGGCATGTGGACAGAGTTGCACATTGTGGAAACAGTAGCTTGGTTTATGATACCTCAAGTCCTGAGCGCACATCAGAATCTGACAGCAATGCTCTTGACTCTATGGGAGCTGATTTATCCTGAACCATTTAAAGTCAGCAGATACTTTTTACTATCTAAGTTCTGCCCTTTCTCTCACTGGGCTGGTGGCTGTCTCTTTAATGAAAATAGAAAAGGGCTACCTTGTGACAATGATGAATGTTCCCTTTTGAACACAGTTCAGCCACCTTTAGAGTTTAAGGTCAAGGTCATTTTATTTCTTGCTGATGTCTAGTCATTGCCACCCAGCTAGATGGGACTGGAAGTTACCAGAGCACAGTTTGCTTAACTAATAGTTCATTACCCAGGGTAGTCAGTCCAGGAAAGACCAAACAAAATCTGTTTCTTCCATATGGCTTTCTAGGTCCTCATTTTATACACATTGGCCCCCTTGTGATGTCCCTACTATTCAAGCACTAAAAAGAAAAATTGAGTTTTACTAATTGTAACTCTGTATTAACTCTCTTATGTTAGTTATCTCTTTCTGTGTAACAAATTACTCTGAAACACAGTGACCTGAAAATAATAATTAGCATTTATTTGCCCACAATGGCTCAACAGGGAAAGAATCTGCCTGCAATGCAGGAGACACTGGAGATCTGGGTTCAATCCCTGGGTCAGGAAGATCCCCTGGAGAAGGAAATGGCAACCCACTCCAGTATCCTTGCCTGGGAAATCCCATGGACAGAGGAGCCTAGTGGGCTAGCATCCAAAGGGCTGCAAAGAGTTGGACATGGCTAAGCAACTAAGCGCACTTGCATTTTCCCAGTGTTTTTGTGGGTCAGGAATTCACGAACAGAGTAACTGGGTGGTTCTGACTCAGGCTCTTGTGAGGTGGCAGTAAAGATGTGAGCTGAGGGACTTTCCTGGTGGCCCAGTGGCTAAGACTCCATGCTATTAGTGCAAAGGACCGGGGGTTCGATCTCTGGCCAGGGAACTAGATCCACATGCCGCTACTAAGAGTTCACATCCCACAGGTAAACTAAGACCCGACATAGCCAAATAGATAAAATAATTAAAGAAAAAAAGCAGCTGCCATGTAAAGGCTTGACTTGGGCTAGAAGATCTTTCAAGATGGCTTACACACATGACTACTAAGCTGGTACTGGCTGTTGGTAGGAGGCCTCAGTTCCTCATGGATATGTGTATATAGGGCTGCTTAAGTGTCTTTACAGTATGACAGCTGACTTTCCCAGATGACCCAAGAAAGCACAAAGTAAAGCCCCAATGCATTTTGTGCCCTAGCCTCAGAAGTCACACTTCATCATTTCTGTAATATCTCGTTGGTTACACAGATTGGTCTCATTCAGTGCAGTGGTAAAGAATTTGCCTGCCAGTGAAGGAGATCCTGGAGATTTGTGATCAATCCCTGGGTCAGGAAGATCCCCTGGAGGAGGAAATGGCAACCCACTCCAGTATTCTTGCCTGGAAAACTCCGTGGACAGAGGAGCCTGTGGGCTGTAGTCTGTGGGGTCACAAAGAGTTGGACACAATTGAGTGGCTGAGCACACGCACACACTGTGTGCAAGGGAACTACAGAAAGGCATGAATACCAGTTGGCCAGGATTATTGGAGGCAATCTTTAGAAGTGTTATTTCAAATAAAGAACCAAAGGTGCTATTGAAATCTGTAGGTTCCAGTGGTATTATATGTAGACCACTAAGGAAGACTCAATATTATATGTAGTACTGTTAAAAGAAGGATTCATTTCCAAACATCTGATTTGATGTTTGTTATGAAACAAAACGGTCCAGAAAATTCAAGGTTAGAGTCCACTTTTGATCATGCTTTCCAAATAGGATTTTCTTCTGCCATGATGAAGCCATATGGGCACTGTCAGTTTTCTTTTCTTCCCCAGTGTTTGCACTGGGGAAAGTTAAACAAACAAATCAAAACTGAACCTCCTTTCACAAAGTTACCATTTCATGGATTGCCATCCTGGAGTGCAGGCAAGTTTCTTTTGTCACATGCTTCTTTGAAAGCCAAAGCCAAGATTGCCTGGCACGAAGCTGTGCATGTTGGCAAGCCAACCCCAATGAATTGGAAGTGCGTTCAAGGCTAAAAGAATAAGACTAGAAGTGTTGTAGATATCTTTTATAGTCTCATGATTGAAGGGAATTTGCGAGGCTCTCCAGGCTTAACTTCCATTGTATGCAGGTATATATTCTGAAATTCTAAAGATATGTAGATGATCACCCTGCCTTTGTTTTAATATCAAGTGAGAAAAGCTTACTACCACTCCCTTTGATTGTCAAAGGGTTCTCATTTGCTGCTAAAGCCGGATTTTATCTCTGTGTATCTTCTAACCATGGACCTTCCCCTTCTACCCCCCAGAGAAAAAGCAAATGTGAAATTTCATCAGACATTTGAAAATCCACGCTCATGTGGGTCTTCTTAGTCTTTTCCAGGTTAAATAGTCCATGTTTTTTTTCTTTTTCCCCTCCAAATCCCTTGCCATCTTAGTTTCAAAGTCCATCTGAAAATGTGGCGTCCATTCATTTGCGACAAAGTATTTGTTGAATGCTGTCTGTGGGCAAGGCACTGTGCCAGTCCAGATGTCTGAAAAGAACAGAGTCAAGCAGAGCTGTTTCTTCCTATTAATTTAGATGTTATGTTTCTGTTGGTGTCACCAAAGATTACATTAGCTTTTCTTGTAGCCATGTCAAACTATTGGATTATTTTGGGCTGTGATCAACTAAAACGATCAGTTTTTGTCGAAGGGAACTCTTCTCAGTTTTCATCTTCCCAAGCCTGTACTCATGTAATCAAGGTTTTGAATCTAAATGAAAGACTTCACGTTTATCTCTGTCCAGTTATATCTCATTGGTCCAGCTCATCGTTCCAGTCCATTGAAGTCGTTTTGATATTTGCTGACTCTTAGATCTTGATTTCATTGTTTTAGCATTTCTCGCAGCTTTGCGTATTCATCTGCAGTTTCGATCAACGTTTCTTCTTTCTTTGTAGCCAAGTCACTTCCAGTGATGAGGAGGAGAGCAGGGCCAGTGACAGTCATTTGGCAGGTCACTCGGCCCCTTCTTGCCCCCTTCCATCAGTTCTTTGAGAACAGATTTTCAGCCAACTATGAGTTGCCCAAATTATACTGTCATCTGGTCTGCATTTCTCCATCTTGTCCACAAGAATTTCCTGAGAGACTTTGCCAAATGCCTTGATTAATCAATACATGCTGAGTCTCTGACGTTCACAGTTGTCAGTCGTAGTGACCAGCTTCTTTCTTCAGAGGAAGAGAGGGAATGAGGCAAGCTGAGAACGGTACTGTCCTCTGCTTGAGCTCCCTAGCCATCAGACTCCTGGGTCAAGCTAGGGAATAGCCAAGTTCATGAAGATGTATCTGTTGACTGACCCCTTGACCTTATCCTTTAGGACTAAAGCATACCTTGTCACTTGAAAGTATTGTAACTTTGATTAGAACCCAAATCTCATCATTTCTGATCAGTTGTTCTTTCTAGCTTTCTTGGGCTCTCTTCACTCTCCCCCTTCCCAGGTGGCGTTAGTGATAAAGAACCCATCTGCCAATGCAGGAGGTGTAAGAGACTTGGGTTCAATCCCTGGGTCACGAAGATCCTCTAGAGGAGGGCATGGCAACCCACTCCAGTATTCTTGCCTGGAGAATCCCCCTGGACAGAGGAGCTTAGAGGGCTACAGTCCATAGGGTCGCACAGAGTTGGACATGACTAAAATCACTTAGCATGCACACACCTTACTTTGATCCTCAGGTTTTTATAGTTCAAATCACCAAATATTTACAGTACCTGGTATAAGTTCCTGTACAAGTTATGTGTAAGGTCAAAACAGCCCAATGATGTTAAATAAAAGAACCCAGACGCCAACTAGATAATGTAACAGGCTTTAATGGCTAGGTGCCCCCAGGCGGGATTCTAGGACTCAACAGAGCAAGGTTGAGGAAGTCCGCTCAGAACAAGGCAAGAGGCAACTTATATAGCTTTAGGCAAGATTTGGAGTGGTGGTCCCTCATAGGTCAGTTAGCCGGGGGGCAAGACTGGGTTGGTTGCCCGATCTGCTCAAGGTTGTGCTGACACAGCAGAATAGTTCTTGCTGTTACTGGATAGGAGGTTAGGAGGGGGAGGTTAGGAGAGGGTTGATTTCTACCAGGAACCGATACATCAAGGACACTCCAGCAGTGGGGGAGGGAATGAGAGAATAGAGCACAATAGTCAAGAGTCCGGCGGGGCTTTTTCTCGCAAGCGGGAAAGGGAAGGGGAGAAGGAGAAGCCAAGATGGCCACCGGGGTCCAGCCTTACATTATGTCCATGCCATGTCAATACTTTTTAATGCACCACGCACAACTGACCAAACCACAGTCCACAACAAGCTTCCCTGGTCAGCTCTGCTCCACCTTAAGAAGTCCTGCAAACTCACACCTATCTCCACCATCCAAGGTATCCAGACTTACATGTTAGGATCTATGATTTCTCCATTCTTTTTAGCTTCATATTCGGACATGCACGTTCTCTTTGGGTCTTAGATTCGATAACTAGGTTTAGACAGTCTACCCTGATTTAGACCTTTTTTCCCACCAAGATATGACTTCCACTGGATCAAGCATTGTGGGCTTCCCTTGTGGCTCAGCTGGTAAGGCATCCGCCTGCAGTGCAGGAGACCTGGGTTCGATCCCTGGGTTGGGAAGATCCCTTGGAGAAGGGAAAGGCTACCCACTCCAGTATTCTGGCCTGGAGGATTCCATGGACTGTATAGTCCATGGTCGAAAAGAGTTGGACACGACTGAGCAGCTTTCACTTCTCTTCACTTCAAGCACTGTAGTTAGGATGCATATCACCCTGCCTCCACCCTGGAACCTCCATCACAGAACCTTGCTTTCACCTGTCAGAAAGAATTAGAAAGGCAGTGGATGGAAAAATAGATGAAAAGACTGGGTCCCAGTTCCCAGTCCAGTGCAAATAATCCAGTACAGTTCATTACCTGGTAATTTTAGATAAAGCATACTTTGGCAGGGAGGAGGGCACTGATTTGTAGTAGTGAGTCCCAACCATCGTTCTTGGTGGTATTAATGAAACGGCACACACCATCAAGGGCTTTCCTGGTGGCTCAACTGGTAAAGAACCTGCATTCCAACTCAGGAGATGCAAGGTGCTGTGAGTTTGATTTCTGGGTCAAGAAGATCCCCTGGAGAAGGAAATGGCAACCTGCTCCAGTATCCTTGCCTAGAAAATTCCATGGACAGAGGAGCCTAGCAGGCTACAGTCCATGGAGTCCCAAAGACTTGGACAAGACTGAGCACATATGTGCACACACACCCACCATCAAGTTTCACAAGTCAAGGTAACTGTGTTGCTCAGAGCCTGTCTCTTGGTTTGCCGGACCTTTAAATTGTAAGCAACATACTCAAAAACCTTGCCCTAATTTTCTCATGGAGTATACAGAGCTTTGGTGTTTTTTCTGGTACACACTCGTTGTGTTAGAGTCATAGTCTCATCCGGACATTTTCCCTTCTAAAGCTTAAGCTCATAACCCTCTAGATGAGAAATTCCTATCCCATATTTTCTCCAGTTTGGGGCGTTGTACATTGTTTGTTTTTATTTCTTTATTTTAGAGTTTTTGTTTTTCTTAATTTTACTGAGATATAATTTATATCTATCTATATATATATATATATATATGGCAGAAAGCGAAGAGGAACTAAAGAGCCTCTTGATGAAGGTGAAAGAGGAGAATGAAAAAGCTGGCTTAAAACTCAACATTGAAAAAGCTAATATCATGGCATCTGGTCCCATCAGTTCATGGCAAATAGATGGGGAAATAATGGAAACAGTGACAGACTTTATTTTCTTCGGCTCCAAAATCACTGCAGATGGTGACTGCAGCCATAAAATTGAAAGATGTTTGCTCCTTGGAAGGAAAGCTATGACAAACCTAGACAACATATTAAAAAGCAGAGACATTACTTTGCCAACAAAGGTCCATATAGTCAAAGCTATGGTTTTCCCAAGAATTGATGCTATTGAACTGTGGTGTTGGAGAAGACTCTTGAGAGTAACTTGGATTGCAAGGAGATCAAACCAGTCAATCCTAAAGGAAATCAGTCCTGAATATTCTTTGGAAGGACTGATGCTGAAGCTGAAGCTCCAATAATACTCGCCACCTGATGTGAAGAACTGACTCATTGGAAAAGATCCTAATGCTGGGAAAGATTGAAGGCAGGAGGAGAAGGGGACAACAGATGATGAGATATTGGAATACATCATCAACTCAATGGACATGAGTTTGAGTAAACTCCAGGAGATAGCGAAGGACAGGGAAACCTGGCGTTCTGCAGTCCTTAGGGTCGCAAAGAGTTGGACACGACTGAGCAACTGAGCAACAATTGAAAAATAACTTTTTATTTTTAACGTGTCCGGTGTAATGCTTTGATATATGTATGTATTGTAAAATGATCACAATAAGTTAACATCCATCACCTACTTAAAATTTTTTCCTTGTGATGATAATTTTCAAGATATACTCTTAGAAACTGTCAAATATAAAATACAGTATTAATAATTATATTCATCGTGCTGTACATTACATCCCTAGAACTTGTAACTTGGGGATAACTTATAATCTTGTAACTGGAAGTTTGTACTTTTTGACCATTTTCACAAATTTCGCCCACCCCCTACCCCCTCCTCTGACAATCACCAATCTACTCTCTGTTTTGATGAGTACAGTGCTTTTTAGATCCCACATATAAGAGAGCTAATATAGTATTTGTCTTTCTTTGTCTGATTTATTTCGTTTATCATAAAGCCCTCGAGGGCCATCCCTGTTATCTCAAATGGCACAATTTTCTTTTTTTTATGGATGAATAATATTCCCTTTTATACATATACCACATTTTCTTTGTCAGTTCATTCGTCAATAGACACTTAGATTGTTCCCATGTTTTGACTATTGTAAATAGTGCTGCCGTGAATAGGGGGGTACAGATATCTCTTCAAGATAGTGGCTTCATTTCCTTTGGAGTTATTCCCAGGAGTGGAATTGCTGGATCATATGGTACTTTTAGTTTTTTGAAGAACCTCTGTACTGTTTTCCTTAGTTGCTGTACCAACCTACATTCCCAGCAACAGTTCATAAGAGTTCCCTTTTCATCACATCTTGAGCAACACTTGTTATCCCTTGTCTTTTGGATGATATTCATTCTAACAGGTATGAGGATAGAATGTGGGTTTGCTTTACATTCTCCTGGTGACTAGTGATATTGAACATATTTTAAAGTATTAAAACCTATTGGCCACTGGTGTGTCTTCTTTGCAATAATGTCTTTTTAGTTCCCTTGCCCATTTTTAAATTGGGGTGTTTGGGTTTTTTTGCTGTTGAGTTACATGAGTTCTTTATATATTTTGGATATTAACTTTGCAAATATCTTCTCCCATTTCATAGATTCCCTTTTCATTTTGTTGTTGGTTTCCTCTGCTATGCAGAAGCTTTTTAGTTTGATGTAGGCCCAATAGTTTATTTTTGCTTTTTTTTTTTTCTCTTAATCTTTTTTTTTTTAATTTATTTTATTGGAGGCAAATTACCTTACATTAATATATCGGTTGGTTTTGTCACACATTGACATGAATCCGCCCCGGGTGTACATGTGCTCTCCCTCCCGAACCCCCCTCCCACCTCCCTCCTCCCCATATCCTCCCTCCATGTCATCCCCGTGCACCAGCCCCAAGCATCCTGTATCATGCGTCAAACCTGGACTGGTCACTTATGATAATATACATGCTACAATGCCGTTCTCCCCAATCATCCCACCTTCACCCACTTTTGTTGTCTTTACTTTTGGTGTCAAATCTAAAAAATCATCACCAACATTGATATTAAGGAGTTTCCTCCTTATTTTTTTTTTAGGAGTGAGATGTACACTATTTCTGCCCAAGATGTCATAGAATCCCTATTTGTAAATGCTGCCTAAGTAGCCAGCTACTGATTTCCCATATTCCATGATTTTCCAAAATCTATGACTTTCAGTTGGAGTAAGAGATGAAACCATTACCTCTTTACTTAAATTTTTAATTCCCTACTTAGAGAGTGAATGTGTGCATTTTAAACATCAATTTCTATTCCCTGAATGGTAAGTGGAAATGACCATTTAAAAGTCTCCAGTTTAAGTACCATTTGTACTTGTGTGTGGCCCTTACCTGGGTTATTTTTTTTCCCGGTGGGTGAGTGACTCACAATAGAACTCAAGTTCCTGGCTCTCTCCCTGAACCCTAGGAAACTGGAGCTTTGAGCCACTGAAATTCTTTACTAAACGAGCCTGTTTCTACTCATTTTCAAATGTATTAATCTCCTCTAACATTTCACTGTGAAGAAAACAAGGTTTTTATTAATTGAAGCGGGATCTCCCACAGGATGTCTGGTGTGATTGGCTGCATCATTACATAATAGTAATAAACAAATGAGCCCTCTTTGAACTCAGCAGTTCAGGCTCCTCCAGCATCTTGGCTGTGGTTCCATAGTTTGACACTTGTGCCGCAGTTAATTAGGGTGACTGTGAAAGGTAGACAGGGGCAGAGAAAAGGCAGGATTTAAAAGCTGTTCCTGCTACCTTTTGGGGAGTTTCAAGTCCTTTCTACATTATAAAGCTAAATGATAGATTTATGCTTTATTTTCTCCCTGGCCTCCCTCCTTGGCTTCAGATTTAATGAGCCCAGAGGAAAGGGGGATCATTATTTAAAATCTGGGTGACGTGCATTTAAATTTAAGGTTTGTATTTGCCCAGACTTTTTATTCCTGCAACCCAAGATACCTACGTATAAATCAAACTTCATCCGTTACACTGTCGCCATTAATCTCTCCTATTGGGAAGAGCTTAGTTTAATAGGTTATTTCCCAAAACTTGCTTTGTCGCTTTCTTATTTGGGATGTATATAGAATCAGCTGGAGAAGGGAGGAGACTGGAAAAATGCTTTGGTCACTTTACATGAGTTTTAAAATAGTGGCAAATAAGAGAATGTCTATTCACAGTGCTTATTGGCAGTTCCATGGTGGGTAGGTGCTGAAGGTTCCTGTGACAACAGAGAAGTCTAGAAAGCAGGGCCTGGGATGAAACTGATGCAGGGAAGGGGGTCTGACTTCCCTTCCTGGAGAATTCTGAAGGGTATTTCTTCCTTCTCCTCCAGCTTTTCTGCCCCTCTTCTACTTAAACCCTGATGCGGAGAAGCTGGACCAGGGAAACAGGGTCAGACCAGATATGCTGGAGATACTCGCTACTCCCCAAGCCCCCTAGTATGAGGTCTTATCATGCTTTTTTTCTTTAATATTTATTTTACTTATTTATTTGGCTGCACCATTTGGGATCCTCATTCTTTGTTGGAGCGTGTGGGACCTTTAGTCACAGCATGGGAACTCAGCTGTGGTCTGTGGGATCTAGTTCCCTGACCAGGGTTCTAACTCTGGCCTTCTGCATTGGGAGCATGGAGTCTTAGCCACTGGACTACCAGGGAAGTCTCCTCACGCTTTAAAAGGTCGTATCCTTTATCTGTCAGACCTCCCTTCTCTGGTCCCATGGGGACAGAAGCCTCTGGTAGAGTTTCTCCAAATTCATCCTTCATCCCTCAAATGTTTGTTCCACTTTCTGGAGCTCTCTCAAATGCTCTTCTCTTTCCCTCCCCTGGTAGCAGCCATTCTTACCTCCTGCCCCGATTGCTGCAATGGCTTGGAAATGGACCCCCCACACGCCCCATTGCTTCCTGTTGGCTTGTCCTGCCCACCTTCTGTGCTGCAGCCAGAGCTGTCCTTCCAGAAGGCACTGTCAGTCTCAGGCTCCTCTGGTTACACCTGGAGGGACTTCATTTTCGTTACCTTTAGGATGACATCTCCACCCCCTAAGAAGTCTTTGAGGCAGCTTGCCCCCTGGCCTGTTTATCTCCTGTTCTTCTCCACTTGCACTGCCCAGCTCTCCTCCAGCTACACTGGACTGGACATGCACTCTCATGCCTCTGAACCTGATGTCTCAAGTTCCCCTAATCTCAGTCGAGACAGCCTTCCTTACCCCACACCCTTAATCAGGTGTTCCCTCTGAGATATTGTTTCACATTTAAGTTTCCCCTCCAAGAAATTAAATTCTTGGAAAGGCCTGCTAAGTCACTTCAGTCATGTCCGACTCTGTGAGACCCCATAGACGGAAGCCCACCAGGCTCCCCCGTGCCTGGGATTCTCCAGGCAAGAACACTGGAGTGGGTTGCCATTTCCTTCTCCAATGTGTGAAAGCGAAAAGTGAAAGTGAAGTCGCTCAGTCGTGTCCGACCCCTAGCGACCCCACGGACTGCAGCCTACCAGGCTCCTCCATCCATGGGATTTTCTAGGCAAGAGTACTGGAGTGGCTTCTCCGTGAAAAGGCCTAGAAGTGCCAAAACGTTTCCCATGATTTCCAGAGACTTCTGGGGCTTGCTTTTTCATGCTTCTCTCTGCTGCTTCACTTCTACATCCTCATGTGCTGCCTTGGTTTCTGTCTTCATTAGTCAAGCTCCTCAATCCATTTTCCACAGAAGCCCACATGCTATGGGCTTAGTTTCGTGAATTGAGTACCTTCACTGAAGATTGGGATGATTGCGAGAGGTAACTTTAACAAGTGATTGGTCCTAAGTCCTTTCACTGGCTCAACCCTCATTCCACTCCCTTTTTCTTATTCCCCATTACACAAATTTCAATTTGAAGAGAAATAGTAATAATGGCAGTGATCTGAAAGAAACTATTTCTGTCTCACATTGAAGAAGTTGGAGTGTGGCAGGGAAGTTTCATTGTCCTCAGTATGGGTCTTTCTTTCATTTTATTTCTTCACCATCCAAAATGACTGCTGCAGGTCCAGCCATTACTCGTACATTCCAACCATCAAGAAGGTCATGCATTCTCCCTTGAGACTATTTCCCAGAAGTTTCACAGACCACTTCTGCCTCTACCCTACTGGCCAGAACTTAGTCATATGGCCACATCTTGTTACAAAGTAGGTTGAGAAATACAGTCTTTCTTTGGGAATACATGTGCCCAGTTAAAACCTAGTGGTTCTATTACTATGGAAGGAAAGGAAAATAAATATTGAGGGACATCCTGAAGACTCTTACACTTATAAAATAAATACCTGTCCCCTGTTCTTGACTTGCCTAGTTTGACAGGTGGTCAGGTTCCCTCCAAGCTTCACATCTGACCCACAAACTTGTTTGGATATATTTCCCGAACACCTACAGCTCTACTTCCAAAGAGGGTGCTGCTGAAAAAAAAACTTTTTTCTACGTCTCATAAACCAGGGGTCACCATCCTCTGGGATTTAATTCTTGATGATCTGAAGTGGAGCTGATGTAATAATAATAATAAAATACACAATAAATGGAATGCACTTGAATCATCCTGAAACCATCCCCATCCCAACCCTGGTCCGTGGAAAAATGGTCTTCCACAAAACTGGTCCCTGGTTACGAAAAGGTTGGGGACTGCTGTTATAAAGCATGTAACTTCTCTGTGGCCTGCCTTGCTCAGACCCGCTGTGGTTGTCGTGTGTCTGTATCAGTGGGGTTCCCTTGGGTTGCACACATAGGCCTGGTCTGCACACATACTTAACAGTTGTGGTCGACTCAGGTCACAATTTTGGATTTACCAGGTGTCAGAATGCAACAGCAGATTCACCAGTCAACAGCCATGGTGAACAGTAAAAGAACAATCAGGAGTGTTCTTGGCGTGGCTCCCTCATAGCTGCAGGTCTATGGACACACACTCATGCCTGGTTTCAAGGCTGAGAAGCTACCCACCAACTCCTGATAGCTCCCTTCTGGTGAAGCAAGGCACAGGTGATATTATCTACTAAACAGCACTCATGTGAATACATTTAGCTGGATATGTATTCAGCTTATGCTGAACACGTCTGTATCCAATGTATCTTTGGAAGACTGCCCTTTTAGGGGAGGACAGCAGGAAATTCAGAATCTGGTAATCTCCCTCCCCGTGTTCTCCACTACACTGGGCTTGCTCACTCTGGTATCCTTCCTCAGTGTTTCACCTGGAGCCTGCCATAGAATAGGTTTTCAATAAATATTTGCTTAATGAACAGATGAAAGAACACCATATGCTAAATGATGAGACGCAAAGATAATTGAAACATGGTCTTTATCCTCAGAGTTCAAAATCTAGTGGGGGAAGCCAAACATCAGCAATCATATGCTAAAAAAAAATATGCAATATAAATACGTTGAAGTAGCCCAGAGGAGATCCCTGAGCTGGATTTTGTCATATGAATAAGAGTTTGCTAGGCCTGTGGAGGTAGAGATGGAGGACTTGCAAATAGAGAAACCAACCTGTACAAGCATCTAAAGGCACCGAACAGCCTTTACGTGTTTAGGCAATAAGTATAAGAGGGCCTCTAAGTTTTAAAGTGTTTTTTTTTTTAATTAAACTTCCTTTGTATTTCCTCGAAGTGGTTTGTAAGTACTATTGATTTATCAAAAATCAGAGCTTTGATTTAGAATGATGATTTGCATCCAAACATTATGGAACAGGATCTCATAATTTGTTAGAGTTCTATCCACTGCCCACCTGGGGGCACCAGTAAAACTGAAAATTTTGCTGTCTTTCTGCATGTGGAGTATTTGCAGCCCTGTGAATGCTGTATTCCAATAATCTCAATATAACGGTCTTTAAAAACCCCATCTATAACCACAGTTAGAAAATAGCAACAGCTGCTGATATTTATATGGCAAAGTGCCAGGTGCTATTCTAAGCATTTTAATAGTATTGACTCTTTTAATTTTCATAACAACCTTCTAAGGTAGGTGCTAGTATTAATATCATCCCTATTTCATAGATGAGGAAACCGTATCACCAAGATTTAGTGACTGGCTCAAGGTCACTCAAGTGACTGAGTTAGAGTTTTTAAACTCTTACACAGTTCAAAAGTTTTATGGTGTGTTTAGAGTCATCTGGCTGTTTCTTTTACTATTTCACTTTTTGAGTTTTCCTGCCAGGCAAAGAAGTTTTTATGAAGAAAGCCAGAAAGAACTTGCTGGGTTTTGGATAACCCCTTGGGCCCTGACATCTCGGGAGCATTCCCTGGCCTCTGTCCAGCATGGCTTCCTTCTCTGGCCTCTCCCTCCGTGGTTGATCCCTGCCTCTTCCCCGCCTGCCCCAATGCCAGCTGCCCTGAACATGAAACATGAATGCCCTAGCCCTCTGCATGGAAAGGTTCAGAACTAATCACTAGAGCAAGCGTGTGGAGGTATCAAAAATCAGATCCATGGAACAGTTTCTAGAATGTTCTTACAGGAGGTCCTGCCTCCCTCTGAGACTGTGAATATGTTTAATCCCCTCTGTTTCATCCCTTGAAAACAGACTATACCACTCTCACCTCTTTAATGGTGTTTCTTGCTCATCCAAACAGCTCTGAAGTGGAAAACTGGGTCTGCAATGTGCCATTCTGAGGCCATCGAGCTCACTGCTCTTCTTTCCTCCCTTTGCCCTGGCCCTTGTCCCTTTGTATTACCTCAGTCAGGTAATTATTTTATTTAAAACTTTTTATTTAGTCATTTATCTGACTAAATAAGCCGGGTCTTAGTTGTGGCATACAGGACTTTTTATTTGTAGCATGCAAATTCTTAGTTGCGGCTTGAGGGATCTAGTTCTCTAACCAGGGATCTAACCCAGGCCCCCTACATTGAAAACGTGAAGTCTTGGCCACTGGACCACCAGGGGAGTCCCAGATGTTGCCTTTTGCAACATAGTCTATATTCTAAGGCTAGGAGCAAGGATGCTCTGCTCAGACATGCCTGGGTTCAAACCCTGGCTCAGACATACTAAGTATGTCACCTTAGGCAAGTCCCCCAGACTGTTTATTCCTCAATTTCCTAATGTATAAAATGGAGGTGATAAAACCTACCTGGCAGTGTTATCATGAGGATCCAAGTAACATGGTCCCTGTTGTTTGTTGTTTATGTCCAACTCTTTGCAACCCCTTTACTGCAGCACGCCAGGCTTCCCTGACCTTCACTATCTCTGGGAGTTTGCTCAAACTCATGTCCAATGAGTCAGCAATGCCGTTCAACCATCTCTAAAGTTGGTTGTACTGAGTAACAGCAGCTGTCAGAGGCTGTCCACAGTGTCAGAGTCTAGACTCTAGGGTCCCATGGTGGGTGGGAATCCCAACTTGCCTACTGACTGAGCAGTGGCCAGTGACTTTGTGACTTCTCCTCCTCTGAAACATGGCCATAATAGTAGTATCCACCTTATCAGAGGGTTGTAAAGATTTCATGCTGTAACACGGTGAAGTCCATGGTAGGCTGTTTGGCACATATCGGGTGTTCAATAAATACTAACTAACCTCGTCTGTCATTCATTATCATCATTGCCACCAGCTGGAGTTAACCCATTCTGGACGAATTAGCCCTAGTATCTGTGAAAGCCTTATCTGAGTAGAGACCCTTCCCAGCACAGTTCAGACCGTACCTCTGAGTCTTTCTGCTGCTCTCCCTCAAACTTCCCAATTAGAAGCTCCCAGCCGAAGGTTTCTTTTTTTTTTTTTAAGCATACAGAGGCTTGGCTACCCTAAGCAGACAAACCAGGGTTTTTCTCCCCCAAGGAGTTTTCCTGCATTCCAAGATGAATGTTCCAGAGTATTCATCTCTTTCTCTCTCAGTGCATCTTTGGAAATCCCACTCGCTGACCTGCTTGGGACTGGAATCTTGATGTTAAAGGTTGATTTTGCAGGAGGCTGGCTGTGTGTTATTCTCATAAAGCACATGTCATCTTAATTGAAACTGTGCCAGTGGTAAACTTTGCATTCTAAATTTAGAGAAACAGCTTTGAGAGGAAATGTAACCTTTGAAACTGTGGAGGAGGCAGTGTGAGTTGTTTTATGTAACTCTGGTGGGAAGAATACCTGGGTTGTACAGAATGACTGCTGTTACTGGTGAGGTCGTTTTGAATAGTACGTTTTTCGGCTTTGTTTTGGTTTATTTTTAGTTTATTTTTGGTTTTTCTGATATTACCTGATCTTTTTGCCCTTTTTTATTGACCATATGCAGCTTTGCGAATCTTAACCTGTTTCACTGCGTTCAGTATTATTATTATTATCAGCTCTAGTAATAGAAATAGCCTCAGCACTAATGCCTGACACGCTCTTGTCATTGTAACCAGGTTATCTCACCCCGTGCCCCAGGCCCTGCACACAGAAGACAGACATGGAGCACTCCCTTCCCATTGCCACTGCTCCTGGAGGGCAGGGGAGTGGTGTCAGGGACTCTACCCCCTCCTTTGGTAGGTTGTTGAAAGTGAGGGACTTGCGCCCTTGAGTAGGCTAAGGGGGCCAGCAAGATCCCCATGCACATGCATGGCTGCAGGCAAACAGATGGGGAAACAATGGAAACAGTGACATATCTTATTTTCTTGGGCTCCAAAATCACTGCAGATGGTGACTGCAGCCATGAGCTATGACCAACCTAGACAGCGTAAAAGAGACCCAGATGTATAGAACAGTCTTTGGGACTCTGTGGGAGAGGGTGAGGGTGGGATGATTTGGGAGAATGGCATTGAAACATGTATGTTGTCATATGTGAAACAAATCACCAGTTCAGGGTTGATGCATGTTACACGATGCTCGGGGCTGGCGTGCGGGGATGACCCAGAGGGAGGATAAAGGGAGGAGGGAGGTGGGAGGGGGGTTCAGGAGGGAAAACTCATGTATACCCGGGGCGGGTTCATGTCACTGTATGGCAAAACCAACCAATATAATATTGTAAAATAATTTGCCTCCAATAAAAAATAAATAAATAAAATTAAAAAAAAAGTTAAAAAGCAGAGACATTACTTTGCCAACAAAGGTCCATCTAATCAAAGCTATGGTTTTTCCAGTAGTCATGTATGGATGTGAGAGTTGGACTATAAAGCAAGTTGAGCACTGAAGAATTGATGCTTTTGAACTGTGGTGTTGAAGATTTGAGAGTCTCTTGGACTACAAGGAGATTAAACCAGTCTATCCTAAAGGAAGTCAATCCTGAATATTCACTGGAAGGACTGATGCTGAAACTGAAGCTCCAATACTCTGGCCACCTGATACGAAGAACTGACTCATTGGAAAAGACCCTGATGCTGGGAAAGATTGAAGGCAGGAGGAGAAGGAGACAACAGGGGACGAGATGGTTGGATGACATCACTGACTCAATTGATATGAGTTTGAGCAGGCTCTAAGAGTTGGTGATGGACAGGGAAGCCTGGTGTGCTGCAGTCCATGGAGTCACAAAGAGTCGGACACGACTGAGTGACTGAACTGAATGACAGATAATTCATCCAGAATAGGTTAACTTCAGCTGGTGGTGATGACGAACACCTGAACAAGAAGGGGATGCACAGAGATGTGGAGGGCGCTCAACAGAAAGCAGTGAGCCCAGTGCAGCCTCACCTGGGACGTTCTTCCTTATCAGCCCAGGTCGTTCCAGATGAGTTCTCTTGGAGCTTCTAGGGCTGGGGTCTTTGCGGTAGTTTTCAAAGATTCCCAGGTGGTTCAGATGTGCATCCAGGCTGAGACTCACCCCAGCGAGGGCCCTGTGGTAATGGACCTTGCTGGGCAGTCTCTTGATGCTGACTCTTCCTTCCCATGTGGTTCGACGGTCAGACTCACCCACCGACCCCTCTGACCTCCTCCATGGTCAGGCTCTGCTGACTCCTGGAATCCCAGTGCCCCAGAGGCAGGGGTGATCAGGTTCATAGACTCTTGTGCCCTTACCGAGATGTTCTGCCCTATTTGTACTCCAAGGACAGCATCGCAGTACATGTTGGCTGCTTTATTCTTGTTCGTGACTGAAGAGTTCTCCATGGCTTCATGCAGCCAGTCCGCTCCTGTGATCCTTTCCTCTTGCTCCCCTTCAGTGGCCCTCTGCATCCTGCTGTCTGCCTGCCAGAGGTCCTGTTTGGATGGTGTCCTCCTGGTTTCCCCGTTGGGTTCATCCAAGGGAAAGCTCAGTGCGAGAGAGGAAGGAGGGAGGAGAGTGAGGCTGGGGAATTTATCCCCTTGCTTCACTTCTTACTTTTTAGGTGCTTTTTCCACATGACCGTTTCCTTTCAGGTTTCTGTGGTCTCTCCCTTCCCTTGTCCCACTGTCCCGCTTCTTTACTCTTACTTACTCGTCCTAAGTTACCACACTATGCAAGTGATTTTCAAAGTGTCATTACCGGACCAGCAAAATCAGCATCACCTGGAAACTTAGAACTGTGGACTCCCGGGCCAGCCCCGCACCTAGTGATTCAGACCCTCCGGGGCCGGGGCCCAGCAGTGTGTGTTTTAACAAATCCTCCGGGTGATTCTGGTGCACACTGAAGTTTGAGAACCACTGCACTAAACCTTCTTCTTTTGCCTGACCCACACCTTTGCTGATAATCCCTCTCTTAAACCCTCCTCAGACTGTCATAATTTGAACCTGCCATCTGTTTCCTCTAGGAACCCTGCCTCATGTACCTGCTGACACATATTTAAGAAGTTTGCTGTTCTACCCAGTTGTGATCTTTGTTTACAGAGCTCTGCACATGTATATGAGTTTATAAGGGGAGTAAATTTCTTGAATAGCATTCTCCTTTAAAGGGAAAGTGTATTTTAAATTTTGATAGCGACACATTTTGTTCTCCAAAAAGATTGTCCCAATTTTATATGTTCTGAACTGGGCTTCCCTGGTGACTCGGACGGTAAGGATTCTGCCTGCAATACAGGAGACCTGAGTTCAGTCCCCGGGTTGGAAAGATCCCCTAGAGAAGGAAATGGCAACCCATTCCAGTATTCTTGCTTGGGAAATTCCGTGAACAGAGGAGCCTGGCAGGCTATAGTCCCTGGGGTCACACAGTGTTGGACACGACTGAGCAACTAACACACAAACTAATCTCCAGCTCGTCCACATCGTGGTACCTCTTCCAGTGTCTATTAATTGACCAGACAGTAGCAATGTGTCAGGGATACACTTCTCAGACTTGGGCACACACAGATCACCAGGGATCTTGTTAAATGAAGATTTTAATTGGGGAGGTCTTTGGTGGAACAGGAGAGTCTGCATTTTTAACAAGTTCCCAGGTGATACGGATCTGTGCTGGTCCTGAATACCAAGAAGTTAGAGAGTACACATAAAGAAATGGCCAAAAAATGGGCTTTGGGTTCAGATCTCTATTCAACTACTTACTCTGACTTGTGATAAGTTTTTATTTTAATCTCCTTGAGCCTCAGTTTGTTATCAATAAAATGGAGATTAGATCATAGGTTTTATGATGATCAAATAAGGTAACACATGCATACGAATGTATACTTAGCAAAGGCTTGACACATCACTGACATTCCACCAATGGAAGCTCAGATTCTCCTTTGCCCCACCCCCACCTATTCCTTATAGTTATTTGCCCCATCCTCTGTCTGTTGCTGATACTCAGCTGCCCTTGGCTCCCTTTAGACAGCTTCCAGTGTCCCAAACTGGCAGCTTCTCCAGAAAGTCCTGCTTGTCTTCAAGATCCCTGGGTCCAAAAGAAGAGCTGGGACCCAGAAGTACTATTGTGCATCTTTCGAGTGGAGCTTGTGAAAGAGTTGCCAAACCCTCTGCTGAGCAGTTGTTCCACCAGTTTAAGAAACACTGGAGACATTCACTTTTAGAAAAGTGAGCCTTAGGAAACACCAGCTGCCCCAGCAGTCCCATAGGCAGACATCTAATTCATCTTTTTCTTCAGGTCAGTTCAGTAGCTCAGTTGTGTCCGACTCTTTGCGACCCCATGAATTGCAGCATGCCAGGCCTCCCTGTCCATCAACAACTCCTGGAGTTCACTCAAACTCCTGTCCATCGAGTCGGTGATGCCATCCAGCCATCTCATCCTCTGTCGTCCCCTCTCCTCCTGCCCCCCAATCCCTCCCAGCATCAGAGTCTTTTCCAGTGAGTCAACTCTTCGCATGAGGTGGCCAAAGTATTGCCATTTAGCATCAATCCTTCCAATGAACACCCAGGACTGATCTCCTTTAGGATGGACTGGTTGGACCTCCTTGCAGTCCAAGGGACTCTCAAGAATCTTATCCAGCACCACAGCTCAAAAGCATCAATTCTTCGGCACTCAGCTTTCTGTATAGTCCAACTCTCACGTCCATACATGACGACTGGAAAAACCATAGCCTTTGTCACGGACCTTTGTTGGCAAAGTAATGTCTCTGCTTTTTAATATGCTATCTAGGTTGGTCATAACTTTCCTTCCAAGGAGTAAGCCTCTTTTAATTTCATGGCTGCAATTACAATCTGCAGTGATTTTGGAGCCCCCCAAAATAAAATCTGTCACTGTTTCCCCATCTATTTCCCATGAAGTGATGGGACCAGATGCCATGATCTTAGTTTTCTGAATGTTGAGCTTTAAGCCAACCTTTCACTCTCCTCTTTCACTTTCATCAAGAGACTTTTTAGTTCCTCTTCACTTTCTGCCATAAGGGTAGTGTCATCTGCATATCTGAGGTTATTGATATTTCTCCTGGCAGTCTTGATTCCAGCTTGTGCTTCTTCCAGCCCAGCGTTCCTCATGATGTACTCTGCATGAGTTAAATAAGCAGGGTGACAATATACAGCCTTGATGTACTCCTTTTCCTATTTGGAACCAGTCTGTTGTTCCATGTCCAGTTCTAACTGTTGCTTCCTGACCTGCATACAGGTTTCTCAAGAGGCAGGTCAGGTGGTCTGGTATTCCCATCTCTTTCAGAATGTTCCACAGTTTATTGTGATCCACACAGTCGAAGGCTTTGGCATATTCAATAAAGCAGAAATAGATGTTTTTTTGGAACTCTCTTGCTTTTTCCATTATCCAGCAGACATTGGCAATTTGATCTCTGGTTCCTCTGCCTTTTCTAAAACTAGCTTGAACATCTGGAAGTTCACGGTTCACGTATTGCTGAAGCCTGGCTTGGAGAATTTTGAGTATTACTTTACTAGCATGTGAGATGAGTGCGATTGTGAGGTAGTTAGAGCATTCTTTGGCATTGCCTTTCTTTGGGATTGGAATGAAAACTGACCTTTTCCAGTCCTGTGGCCACTGCTGAGTTTTCCAAATTTGCTGACATATTGAGTACAGCACTTTCACAGCATCATCTTTCAGGATTTGAAATAGCTCAACTGGAATTCCATCACCTCCACTAGCTTTGTTCGTAGTGATGCTTTCTAAGGCCCACTTGACTTCACATTCTAGGATGTCTGGCTCTAGGTGAGTGATCACACTATCGTGATTATCTGGGTCGTGAAGCTCTTTTTTGTACAGTTCTCCTGTGTATTCTTGCAACCTCTTCTTATTATCTTCTGCTTCGGTTAGGTCTGTACCATTTCTGTCCTTTATCTAGCTCATCTTTGCATGAAATGTTCCCTTGGTATCTCTAATTTTCTTGAAGAGATCTCTTGTCTTTCCTATTCTGTTGTTTTCCTCTATTTCTTTGCATTGATCGCTGAGGAAGTCTTTCTTATCTCTCCTTGCTATTCTTTGGAACTCTGCATTCAGATGCTTATATCTTTCCTTTTCTCCTTTGCTTTATGCTTCTCTTCTTTTCACAGCTATTTGTAAGGCCTCCCCAGACAACCATTTTGCTTTTTTGCATTTCTTTTCCATGGGGATGATCTTGATCCCTGTCTCCTGTACCATGTCATGAACCTCCGTCCATAGTTCATCAGGCACTCTGTCTATCAGATCGAGTCCCTTAAACCTATTTCTCACTTCCGCTGTATAATCATAAGGGATTTGATTTAGGTCATACCTGAATGGTCAATGAAAATGTTTTCCCCTTTAGGAAAGTCTCTAATCCTTTTTTTTAGGATGAACCTGAGGGAACTTTCAGTGGCGTCCTCCTATTTGGAGCAACAGATAGAGTACTTGACTTTCTCCCAGAGGTGTCTAAACTCACTTCTAGGGAACTTGGCCATGCCCAAACTTGCCTGCAGAAATCACTTATAGCCCATGAAAATATAGCTGCAAATCGGCCCCTAAAATAGCACAGTTCACCAAAGTAAACATGCAAATCATTTGTCATACAGATCCTGGTTTGCAAACATTTCTAGAACCTGAACATGAGCTTACAGCATCAGGGGGCCTGCCAAAGCCAGCTGCCCAACCGGCTTGCCTCCTTCTTCTGTGGTATATGGAGTGGAGCAAGAGGGTGAACAGACAGCCAGGAGAGCTGTGAGCATGTATGGAAACAGCATTTGAAGTTGCCAGAGGAGTCCAGAGGTGGAGGAAGTGGATGTGCTGCATCGCAAACCCAGAGTCTTGAATTCATTTCCCCCACACTGCTCGCAGCTCTTGCGCCGGGAGGATGAAAAGGCAAGTGGATGGCAAGAGACGCTTGAAAGTTTCAGGAGTACAGTTAGGAGTATGGAGGCCACATTGGGAGCCTCATGTGGCATATTACAGAAGTGGAAATAAAATCTGCTGTTTCCTTTACTTCTTGAACAGCTCTCTCATCCATGGGTCCTCGGCTCCTTCGGTTTTTGCCCCCTTAGCTGGATCTGCTCTTCTCTACCTGTCTCATCTGCCACTGCTGTTCTCCAGTCTTCATCACTCGCCCACATCTCCCTCCCAATCTGCTGCCTTGGTCAAGAGCCGAATGTCCCTCCAGAGGTCCGCTGTTAGCATCTCTAAAACTGCTGTCATCATCTGCCACACCAAATCTGCTCTTCTTTCTATGTTTCCCACTCCCGAGTAAGGCATCATTTGAAGA
Source organism: Moschus berezovskii (assembly GCF_049115385.1). Lineage (NCBI taxonomy): Eukaryota > Metazoa > Chordata > Mammalia > Artiodactyla > Moschidae > Moschus > Moschus berezovskii. The sequence continues at coordinate 93,701,459 of NC_142468.1, forward strand.
CAGCATTGTGCCACTTTAAAAAATGGTTACAAACGATCCTTCTGCTTGCCTCCAAATCTGCCCCTGGATCAGGTACCGGGCAGTAGAGCTGTGTGTCCAGATCAAATTGTTCTGGTCCCTGAGGAGGAAGGCTTCCCCTCCCAGCCTGCTTTGAGGACTGTTGTAAGAAGCAGCCCCATGAAACTGTTAGCTGGCTTTGTGCAGCATTTTCTTGAAGATATTCATTACATTCCACCTGCCCCCTAATGTGGACCCAAGGGAGAGGTTTCTCTCAGGTTTAGCTGAATAGAATTAGCCATCTTTGTACTGAGCAACCAACCTACTCTTATCCCATGATTCCTGTATCATATTACTGCTCCCAGCAGACAGTACAGAGCTAATCTCTAGCAGGGACAGGAGAAGGTACAATATGTGTTGTGTGCTAACTCCACTCCTGGCTTTGTTATGTCATCTACTTATTTTAATTTATATGATCTTGCATTATAACATGTATTATTGAGATTCGATTTGAAATGGGAAAGATTATACCCTTCTTGGTGGCTCAGATGGTAAAGAATCTGCCTGCAATGCAGGTGACCTGGGTTTGATCCCTAGGTCAGGAAGATCCTCTGGAGAAGGGAATGGCTACCTACTCCAGTATTCTTGCCTGGAGAATTACATGGATAGAGGATCCTGGCGGGCTACAGCCCATGGGGTTGCAAAGTGTCGGACACTACTGAGTAATGGTTTCCTCATATTTTTTATAAATGAACATGCATGTACAGTGTCTTTAGAGAGATATTTATCAAGTAGAAAGATGCAGCAGATGGAGATACAGTGGAGGACATAATTTGGTGGTTTCTAGGGAAAAGCATCTGCCTACAATGTGGGACACCCAGGTTCGATCCCTGGGTCGGGAAGATCCTCTGGAGAAGGAAATGGCAAGCCAGTCCAGTACTCTTGCCTGGAAAATCCCATGGACTGAGAAGCCTGGTGGGCTACAGTCCATGGGTTCGCAAAGAGTCGGACACGACTGAGCCCCTTCACTTCACTCAAACAATATACTAAGTAGTAACAAAATCAAAATAGCAGCACTCTTGGTAACCTGTTATAAAATAGTGCAACATTATGTTATAAAATAGTGCAACATTATGAGGAGAGATATAGATCTTGAACTTCAGCTGGAAGGAATGTCAGTTACAGGTAGCAACTAAAATTCAGATCCCTTTTATGTGGCTTACAGCACACATGCTCACTCTAATTGTGTAACATGTAACAGAAATATTGGGGTCCATTTTCTGATAATGGGAGGTCCCTGGCAACCAAATGAGTGATCACAGGGGACATGAACCATATGGACTTTCTTCCAGACACTGGGCAGGGTGGCAAAGTGCTCTGAGACCTGTCTTCTCTGGCTTCTCTAATGGGCCATTAGAGAAAGGGACTGTTTGCTGGTTAACAGAGATGAAAGTTTCTGTCATTTTCCTGCAAGCAAACAGGTCTTTAATATTTCCTGAAACCACAGGTCTGCTTCATGTCTTGTAACCGAAACAACTATAATCTTTAACACCAGAGAGCAGCAGGCCCCAATAGTACAGTGGCAGTCAAGGGAGCAGAAACACCTGCAGGAAAATTAGGGCATTTTTTTGCAAGGCATGTCTGGGATCTGTAAATGCTAGCTGACCACTGGCAGATTTTTTTTTTTTGTCAGATGTTTTCAATGACTCCCCTGTACCTGAGTGAGGTATTCGGTGGACATATTTCACACAGATTCCCAGGAGACTTAAATAACATTCTTTGCATCCATTTGTCAGCATTGTTTATCGTGTTCACAGCTTCTGTTTCTGATGCCAAATCTTAGTCCTCTTAATTGGGTAAGCTTTCTCTTTCCTTGACACTAATGAACTTATTTTTATTAGAGTCTGCACTTTCCCAATCATTGCTCTGAATTTGGGGTTTTATGGGCAGATCAAGCACAAATCATCGAGTTAGAGGTGGGAGAGGAGATTAACCTTACCTTTGGGAAACTGTATAAAGACTAAGTCACAGATATTCTATTCAGAATCATAATCAAAGGCTTTTCATCAGATGAGTTAGGAGATGGACAAATTTGAGAAACAACAGTCTGGGCTGTTTTGGTAGTTCCACAGAATTTGGTTTAAATTTTGAAGCACATTTCAATTTAGTTGCTTGATTTTTAAAAAACATAGCTCTAAGTCTTTAGGGAAAAAGGGAAAATGTTTATATTCTTATCACTCAGAGAGGAACACTGCTAACTTTTGGTATATTTCTTTTCAGGTTCTTTCCTGTACTTTTCTGTACATGTAAACATGTATATAGATTTTATATAAGAAAGGATTCATGCTATCCGTAAAATGTTTATAATTTGCTTTATTCTTAGTATGTTTTAGATACTTTCCATGTCAATATGTACATAGGTCACTATCACTGATAATAATGACTGTTGGAACTTCCCCAGTGGTCCAGTTAGTTGAGACTGTGTGCTTCCCCTGCAGGGGGCACAGGTTCAGTGCCTGGTCAGGAAACTAAGATCCCCCATGCTATGCCGTGTAGCCAAAATAATAACTGTTGAATACTCTACTATATATATCACAATTTATTCAATTCTTTATTTTTTGACATTTAGGTTGTATATCAGTCACCTATGGTCATAATAATGCTGTGTAACAAACAACCACAAAATCTTAGTGCCCTGAAGAAATTAAGCATTACTGCTTGCCCTCGAGTTTGCAGTCTGGCTAGGGTGGCACTGGTACATAGTGGGGTGGATGGAGAGGTTCTGATCCATGAGTTTGTCATCCATCTCCTGGGATCCTCTCATACTAATGTCAGCTATGATTATTTTTATTGTAGTGATGATAAGTGTGCAAGGGTACAAGTCCAATTGCACAAATGCTTATCAAGCCTTGGGTTGCATACTGATCATGAATATTTCATTGCCCAGAGAAAATCACCAGCTCAGCCTTTATTCATGGAGCAGGAAGAACACTGGGTCCACAGAGAGGGACATAGGAAGAGTAGGTTTTTCCACATGTGAACGTAATCAAGCACATTGTCTTCATTTTTCATTATTGGAAGCACTACTGTCAGCATTCCTATGCTTCCAGTTTGTACATACAATTGATTGTTTTTAGGATGCAGTCATAGAAGTGAAAATTTGTCAGGTGTCCAAATGTATATAAAGGTTTGACTTTATGTGTGCGACTGGACTGCCTTTGTTAGACTTGTTTTAAAACAAAACCATTGTCCAGGAATGATTATTTTTTACCCATGTTTGTGAGATTTTTGGGGGGAGAGGAGAGGAAATAGGAGGATATTCACTAAGCCAAAAAGCAACAGCAAAATACCTGTACTTGACTGAGAGGAACAAAAAAGTCCAGTACTGATGGATTTTGGCTTTAAATATAACCTTTAGACATCGTGAAATAAGAAGCCCCAGTTAGACCCAAGATATCTGATAATTTTGGAATACCATATTGTTAAACTTGTATGGAAAGTACTGAAAGATTTCTTTAATTTCTAAGTATATTTATCAAATTTGAGTCATTCTATCATGTATATGTGTGTGTGTGTGTATATATATATATATATATATATGCTTGAGAATTCCTGGGAAAATGAAACTTTTAAAAATAGACATTCTTGGTTTTTCCAGCCATTCCTTGAAAATGCATCCTTTTAGCTTTTTGCACCAGAAAAGTGGCCCAGAACCATGGGTGCTCTTCCTAAAGTCCAGCATCCGATCAAGCTCAACTTATACGTCATTGGCCAGAACTGTTGGCATGCCCATCCCTAGCTAGGAGGGAGACTGAGAAAGTGAATATTTCTGATGAAGACATAAAAGAAGAAATGGGGTTGAGAGTGGGTATTGGATTGCTAATAAAAAGTGCCCTATACAACAAGGAATACAAAATATTAAAGAGCTGTAAAAACACCATCCAGGGATAGAAAGAGAGCCAAGGGAGAAGGTGTGCAAGCCAAACTGTGCTGACTGAAGTACTGAGTCCTTCAGCCTGGTTCCAAAGTATCAGCTATCTCAGTTCTTCTTGAATACCTTCTTCTTTAACTTCCCCCAAACTTTGTGTGTTTGAATATATGTAAATGTATATGTCTGTAGTGTGTTAGTTGCTCAGGCATGTCTGACTCTTTGCGACCCACCGGGCTCCTCTATCCATGGAATTCTCCAGGCAATACTGGCATGGGTTGCCATTCCCTTCTCTGGGGGATCTTCCTGACCCAGGGATCGAACCCAGGTCTCCTGCATTGCAGGCAGATTCTTCACCAACTGAGCCACCAGTGAATGTATGGTTTATACCTTATTTGATATACTGGTATCATGATGGATAAAAAATTAATTATTAATTACTGATATTTAGCTTTTTTTAAAGAATCTTCTCTTGTTGTTTTCAAGACTTTCAATACTTTAGTAGTTTAGCTTTATTTTTTTGGCCATGCCACATGACATGTGGGATTTTAGTTCCCCAACCAGGGACTGAACTCATGCCCCTTGCATTGGTATTGGAGAGTCTTAACCAGTGGACCACCAGGGAAGTCCTTGATAAGTGACTTTTGACTGGACGTTTTATGTAAGTGAGAGTCATTGGTAAAGTGGAGTGAGAGGCAGTGCCTGTATCATGAGAAGAACATTCAACTGGTTGACAATTTTCTTAGGAAAGTAACTTGAACGTGAACGATCATAGCCTCAGTTTCTTCTTCTGGGTAGTGGAGGCTGCAGCCACTGCCCGTCTCACAGAGTTGTGAGCAAAACTGGACAAATGAGAAAGTTCACCGCAAACAATGACAGGTCCTTCCGTTATGTGTTAGTGTCTCTTTTTCATTGGCCCATCAAACAGCTTTTCTCTGAGCCTGGACTTTCTCACGATTTGAAACTGTGATGGAGACAAGACTATTCCCCAAAGGGAGCTTTTGAAATATTTTCCTACGAAATTCCTAAAGCTCTGACCACCCCGGAAATTCTGCTGATCTCATTGGTTCCACTCGCATGGTTGAGTGATAAAGAGCAGCCACAGGTGAATGATCTGCTTTTCTAAACCAGCTCTCAGAAAGGCCCACATGCTACTGTTTCCATAAGTAACAGCAAAAGAATAAACTGGCTGTGAGTCTCTTCCTAAATTGTTTTTCTGATGAAATGGGTACTATTATTATTCCACATTTGAATTTGAAGAAACCAAGGCTCAGAAATATTATGCGTTTTGCCCAAGATCTGACTTTTTAACGAGATTTGCCTTATCCAAAGGCAGAGCTCTTCGCCTCCACTCCTACCAGGGGTCAAAGGTAACATCATCATCAAAATTCTCATTTTGCTCTTCCTTCTTCTGCTCATCCTTTAAGCACACCTTTCATCTTGTGTAACCTCCTCTTCTCAACTGAAGTTGGTTGAACTGTGTTTATTAGCTCCAGCTTACAGATGAGGAAACTGAGGGGTAGGGATGTGAAGTGACCTATGATGCTACAAGAGATTCATGATTGACCTTATGGTGGAGTAAGATCTGGAGTCAAGGTTATCCTTCTCAGACAGCTGGAAGCATTCTGATTTAAAAGAAGTCGTGGTATAGAGAACAGACTGGTGGTTGCCAAGGGGGAAGGGTTTAGGGGAGGGATGGAGTGGGAGGTTGGGGTTAGAAGATATATGCTATATAGAATGGATTGTTTATCCAATATCTCTAGGATATATATAAATCCAATATATATAGAATATATACATTATATATATATTGTTTATCCACTATATATAGAATGGATAAACAAAGTCCTACTGTATAGCACAGAGAACTGTACTCAGTATTCTGTGATGGTCTTCCCTGGTGGTCCAGTGGTTAAGAATCCACCTGCCAATGCAAGAGATACCAGTTCAATCCCTGGTCGGGGACAATCCCACATGTCACAGAGAAACTAAGCCCATGCGTCAGAACTGCCGAGCCCACGTGCTGCAGCTACTGAAGCCTGCGTGCCTAGAGCCCGTGCTCCACAACAAGAGAAGCCCCTGTAATGAGAAGCCCACATTCCACAACTAAAGAATTACCTCTGCTCTTCATGACTACAGAAAGCCCGCGTGCAGCAACAAAGACCCATCACAGCCAGAAAATATAAATAAATAAATCTTTAAAAAATATTTCCTATAGTAATAATGGAAAAGAAAAATTTTAACAGAATGTACATATATATATATATACTTATGTATGTGTGTGTGTACCTGAATCACTTTATTATACAGCAGAAATTAACATGAAATAGTACATCAGCTATACTTCAACTTTTGAAATATTGAAAAAAAATAAAAGAAGTCATGGGTTTCTGACCAAAGGTTTGGTTCCGGTGGATAAAATGTGCATCTGGCTGAATTCTCTGAAGATTCCCCATCTTCTCAGAAACAGACGACTGGCCAGCGTCCTCTGCTTTCCTTCTGACTCTTGCTGACCTGCTTGGTGATGGTCAACAGATGTTTGAATCAGGCTGTGCCTTTGCATATGCCATTTCTCCACTGTTTTCCACAGCTCCACTAGAAGCTAGTGTTTCCAGACTTGGAAGAACAAGGGCACGGCTAGGGAAGGGTGTTTAATGAGTAACCACCACTGCCCCTCCTGTTATCCCCATTAATGTTAATGGCTTTTTCTAAGCCTCACTGGCTCAACATATATATATATATATATTTTTTTTTTCTGCCATTATTCAGCTGACCTGATTCTCATTATCACAGTTTGGAGCCCTAGAAGAGGAACTGGAAGACACAGGTTCTAGGCCAAGGTCTGTCATCTCACTCTCCCTCTCTGGACCTCAGATCCTTAGCCCTCAGCTGACAAGGTTGAACTGGAAACCCTCTAAGGAGCTTTTCTCTGTGATTCATTTCCCTTCCTGGGCAGAGCTACAGTTCACCATCACTATTTTTGGCTCAAAATTATTGTGGTCGATGGTAGGAGAGGAACTTACTGCAAATTCATCTTTAAAATGTTTTGAGGTCATTAACAGAAAAATGAGCTCACCATTGACTCTGGAGCATTTGATGGTACCAAACTGTCCAGGCAGAGGAGTCCTGAATAAAGTGGAATTTGGATTCAAAAAGTGCCTGGAGATCCCAGATTCCTCTTCCCACCTTCTGTGAAGGGGCAGCCACAGCCCAGGTCCAAGGTCACCCCACTTTTAAGAACAAAATGGAGCATAAAACTATGTTTTCTACACTGTTTTATGATTCCTTTCATAGGATGGCAGATCTTTATTACTATATATTTTAGTGTTATTCCTATAAAATTAGTGACCGTGTGTATCAGCAATGTATATTATTTTCTTTGTGGTTGAGCTCAGTTACACTACATTTCAGTGACAAGTTCTTTTTTCAGCCTGTGGAAATAATTACATCGTCAAATACCACTTCATGATTAAAAACTTTTCTAACCAGGAATAGCTTCCCTTTCACAGTAATTGCTTGTGGCAAATATCCTTTTTTTAGAAAATAAACACTGAGCAAATTGAAGTCAGATCATTTTTTCCTCTCCTGCTAAAATAATTGCGTGAGTAAGAGGTGATTCCAATTTGGGGGATGTTAATAGTCTTATATCGGAGAAGGCAATGGCAAGCCACTCCAGTACTATTGCCTAGAAATCCCATGGATGGAGGAGCCTGGTAGGCTGCAGTCCGTGGGGTCGCTAAGGGTCGGACACGACTGAGCGACTTCACTTTCACTTTTCACTTTCCACTTTCACACATTGGAGAAGGAAATGGCAACCCACTCCAGTGTTCTTGCCTGGAGAATCCCAGGGACGGGGGAGCCTGGTGGGCTTCCGTCTATGGGGTCACACAGAGTCGGACACGACTGAAGTGACTTAGCAGCAGCAATAGTCTTATATATTGCATGGTATTTAGTCTCCAACACCCTTCCCACCCGCCTCTCCATCTCAAAATATTTCTCTTTCTTAGCATCAGAGCTGAAGTGGATACATCTTCCTTTAAAATCAGTTCTCTTTAATTCTCCCTTCCTGGTTGATATTAAGCCCTCAATTTTACACACATTTCTTTAGCAGCTGTAGTTCCTCCCTCTTAACTATTTTGGAGTCCCAAATCCAGTGCCAGTCATGTGACCTTGAGAAAGTTAAACTCCAGCCTCAGTTTTTAAAAATGGGAATAAATATGTAATAAAAATTATAAAAATTTTACTCCACAGGGTTGTTCTTGGAATTATATAAGAAATTTACATCTTAGGGGAGTGGCTGGTGCATAACTAGCTCAGTCAGTATTCATTTTCCCACTTACTGTTTTCCACTTTGGTTTATGGCATTATAGATGTTGCTCACATCTTACCGTAAGCACTGGAACCAGTTGCCTACCTCCCTGATGCAAAGCTTCCTTTCTCTGCTGCTGCTGCTGCTGCTGCTGCTGCTAAGTCACATCAATCATGTCCGACTCTGTGCGACCCCATAGACGGCAGCCCACCAGGCTCCGCCATCCCTGGGATTCTCCAGGCAAGAACAATGGAGTGGGTTGCCATTTCCTTCTCCAATGCAAGGAAGTGAAAAGTGAAAGTGAAGTTGCTCAGTTGTGTCCAACTCTTAGCAACCCCATGGACTGTAGCCCACCAGGCTCCTCCGTCTTTCCTATTCTTTCCTTCATTTTTATAAACATTTTAGAAAGAGTTTTTAAAAGCCTCTTTCAGGTTGGCCTTTTATGTTCTATTCCTGGGTGTGAATTCTCTTGTCTGTTTTGAGTGCCAATGCTGGCTCATGGTTGGGCCAAAACCAAAACATGGTTTCTCCCATGCTTTGCAATTTTGGACTGTGAGCTAGTTCAGCAGGAATACTTCTCCTTGAACAACTCATTTGCTCTGGGTTTTTAAGAGGAGTACCTATGAGAAGATTCTGAATTTACCTTTTAGAGTGCTATAGATTTCTCCATGGGCCATGTTTTATGTTAATTTCTGTTCTTCAAGACAGCACCAATTGAGTAGTTTCCCCACCAGTTCATAAAACTTCCAGTTTTATGCTGAGAAAACCCCTCAGGTTCAGCTTCTTTTCTGCCTAGGAAGAGGTTGTCTGTAGTCTCAATGGTGGACAGTTTTAAAATTGTATCCATATCTCACCCCTGCAGGGCTTTATTGGGATCTTGTACCACTGCAAGACTTTCAGAGTTATGCCAGCATAGTATCTGGACTTTGTGTTTCCTTTCATTTTTGATTCCTCAAGATTTCCTTTATTATTCTGAATGTGGCTGTGCGGATTTTGTGTATACATGTGTTTTATCCCATTTAACTATGTGAGCAGGAGATCAGCTTTTTGTATCAGTTTGTTGTTCAGTTGCTCAGTCGTGTCTGACTCTTTGTGACTCCATGGATTGCAGCCCGCCAGGCTTCCCTGTCCTTCACCATTTCCCAGAGCTTGCTCAAACTCATGTCCATTGAGTCAGTATCATCGTATCAGTTAAGCTCCCTGCAATCAGGTGAGAAGTTCAGTGCCTCTCTTTCCCCACTGAAATGAGTGACTTTGGGCAACATTTACTGACTGGTTTTCAGAGTCACTATGAAACGGCTTTTTTTTAATTGGAGGATAATTGCTTTACAATGTTGTGTTAGCTTCTGCTGTACAACAGTGTGAATTAACTGTAAGTACACACATGTCCCCTCCCTCACAAGCCCCACTTCCACCCTGCCATCCCACCCCTCTGGGTGATCACAGAGCACCACGCTGGGCTGCTTGTGCCACGCAGCGCTTCCCCACGAGCTGTCAATTTCACACATGGCAGTGCGCATGCGTCAACCCCAGTCTCCCAGTTCGTCCCACCCCGCCTTACCCCCACTATGTCCACAAGTCTACTCAGAAACTGCTTTCTTGAAGATGAGAAGTAACCTCTTCATTGCTAAATCCAGTTGTCTTTTCTGAGGCTCAGTATACATCAGTTTTTTGAGTATTTTTACTATAAGTAACTATTTATAGTTACTGTAAGAAATTGTCAACCAGAATATGAGGTCACAAGTAATATGGTAAAGAACAATTCTTGTTTCATTTATGTTTGCAATCCTCCTGAAGCCAAGCACAGAATATTGTATGTAGATATTTGTCTAGTTTCAAGGGGATAAAATCATTGATAATTATATTAAGATGATGTTAAATGTACACAAGCCAAGAACACGGCATGACTTTATATTTGTTCAAGTGTTCTTTTGGAGACTTCAGAAATATTTTTATGAGTAATATTTATTCTTCTGAGTAACTTTTATTCTTCTTAATTTATGTGTATTTTATCTTTTTAATACTTTTGTAAATGGGAGCTTTTCTTCCATTATATCTTCGACCTTGTTATTACTTATAAAAGTGAAAGTTATTGAATTTTGTATAATTTTTCTAATTATATTATTGTCTTCCTAATTTTTAATTATTTCAGTATTTAACATTTTTTTCCTTGAGTGTTCAAAGTATGTAATCGTGTCACCTGCAAGTATTGATAGTTTTGCCTCCTCCTCAGTATCATGAGAAACGCTGGGCTGGATGGAGGAAGCACAAGCTGGAATCAAGATTGCCGGGAGAAATATCAATAACCTCAGATATGCAGATGACACCACCCTTATGGCAGAAAATGAAGAAGAACTAAAAAGCCTCTTGATGAAAGTGAAAGAGGAGAGTGAAAAAGTTGGCTTAAAGCTCAACATTCAGAAAACTGAGATCATGGCGTCCGGTCCCATCACTTCATGGCAAATAGATGGGGAAACAGTGGAAACAGTGGCTGACTTTATTTTTTGGGCTCCAAAATCACTGCAGATTGTAAATGCAGCCATGAAATTAAAAGACGCTTACTCCTTGGGAGGAAAGTTATGACCAACCTAGACAGCATATTAAAAAGCAGAGACATTACTTTGTCAACAAAGGTCCGTCTAGTCAAGGCTATGGTTTTTCCAGTCGTCATGTATGGATGTGAGAGTTGGACTATAAAGAAAGCTGAGAGCTGAAGAGTTGATGCTTTTGAAGTGTGGTGTTGGAGAAGACTCTTGAGAGTCCCTTGGACTACAAGGAGATCCAACCAGTCCGTCCTAAAGGAAATGAGTCCTGATTATTCATTGGAAGGACTGATGTTGAAGCTGAAACTCCAATACTTTGGACACCTGATGCAAAGAGTTGACTCATTGGAAAAGACCCTGATGCTGGGAAAGACTGAAGGCAGGAGGAGAAGGGGACGACAGAGGATGAAATGGCTGGATGGCATCACTGACTCAATGGAGATGAGTTTGAGTAAACTTGGGGAATTGGTGGACAGGGAGGCATGGCATGCTGCGGTTCATGGGGTCACAAAGAGTCGGACACGACTGAACGACTGAACTGGACTGAACTGAATCAGTATTTTAGCCCTAATATTTTTTTGTGGTTTAATTAAATAGGTTGCTACTTCTGGTACAAAGTTAAGTAAAAGTCAAATCCTTGTATCTTTGTCTTGTTTTTTACTTTGCTGAAGACACTTCTTATATTTCTCTCTTTAGCATGATGCAGGCTCTTGGGGCAGGTATAGATTTATTATTATCAGGTTAAGGGAACATTCTTATATCACTGAATATTTTAATCAAGAATAGATGTTGAATTATGCTTTTTCTTCTTAAACTTATTAATATGATGAATTTTATCAACATGTCTCATAATATTAAAGTGTCTATTCCTGGCATAAACTCAAGCTGATTAGGATGCATTGTTCTTTTAATGTCCTGGATTCTATTTGTGTTATGACTTTTTAAAATTTGTCAGGTGGAGCACAGGTTGCTGGGTGGTGAGCACCATTCAGCAACAGACCACAAGAGATACTGAAATAAAGTTAATTTCTCATAGTTCCTGGAGGAAAAACAGCACACCTTGAGAGGCCACATGGGTTTGTCAATGCAGAGTTCAGATAGTAAGACAGTACCTGGGGCACATGCCTTTGTTAGGGTCTGTGGGCAGAGTGCTTTGGGGTTCCCAAGTTAGGACCTGATGGGTTGATTCAAACCAGAGGATTTTGGTAAACCCCACAAGGGTCTTATGTAAGGGGCTCACAAGGCATACAAGTCCTGGGAGACTGCTGATCAGAAGGACTGTTGGAGAAGTCATATCAGGAACTCACATTTGTGTGTGACAGCAGCTGCTGTCTAGGGTATGTGCTTATATGAGGGGGCTAGTGTCAGTTGAAGGTCCATGAAAGCTTCTTGGCAGAACAAAATAGATACTGAAGCAGTAATACCACAGAGTAGCTTAGCTAAACTCTCAATAATTTGTTAACATTTTGTTTAGGATTTTTGTGTCAGTATTCATAAATAACCTGCAGCTTTATCTTTGAAATCTTTGTTGCATTTTATTGCTCGTGGCCAAAGAAATTTAGAAGTTTTCATTCTATTTCTGTGTTCTAGAATAGTTTAAATTACATTGGGACTTTCTGTTCTTTAAAATTTGCTGGTGGAAATCCTATATGAAACCAGCTGGATCTGGTACTTTTTAGATGAGGCTCTTTGTCAACTTTCCCCATTTTTTCCCCCCATGGAAACTGGGTCTGTTTAGATTCTCTCTTTTTCTGGAGTCAGCCTAGGTAAATTATATCTTCTTCAAAAATTGTTCATTCGTCTAGGTTTTCAAAAGTATTTATTTTGAGTTTAGCAAAGTAGTCTTTTATGGTTCTTTTAGTTTGCTTAGATTTTGAAGTCATTTCCTTACAACATTTCTTACTTACGTATTTACTGTTTTCTCCTGTTTCCTGATTAGCTCGCAGATTAACTGTCTTTCTCCCAAAAAAGCTTTTAGTTCTGTTTATTCTACTATTTTCTGACTTGCCAATATCTGCTTTTATTTTTATTGATCTCTTCCTTCTGCTTCTCTTCAGTTTATGTTCCCTTTTCTAACTTATAATACTCAGTTGTGGTCTTAGATGCATAGTTAAGTGATTCAGAGTGTCTCACCAGTCCTTATGCCATGGTCTCCCCAGTCATTTTTTGATTGGCTGTATTTCATCTAGAAATTTTCACAGAAGACTCATGGAATCATTGTTCCCTAAGTTCTTGCATATTAAAAATTATTGTCCTGTGAAGAGGTGATCAAGGTCTTTTCAGTCAAAAACATAGGGAAGGAAGATGGTTATGGAAGGGGAATTACAGGAGAGAGGTGTTATAGAGGTGGGTCAAGCGGATTGTTGCAGTTAGTTTTTGGTTTTGTTTTTTTTGTCTGCGCAGGGCCTTTGTTGCTGCACACAGGTTTTCTCTAGTTGCAGCAAGCGGGGGTTTCTCTTTCCTGTGGCTTCTCTTGTTGCCAAGCACAGGCTCTAGGTGTGTGGGTTCAGTAGTGTGGTGCATGGGCTTAGTTGCTATGTGGCATGTGGAATCCTCCCCAACCAGGGATTGAATCCGTGTCTTCTGCATTAGCAGGCAGATTCTTAATCACTGGACCGTTAGGGAAGTCCTTGCAGTTAGTTTTTACAAGTATATTATTTTTCTGTTGGTTTCTGCCATACATTACCATACAGTTCAATCAGCCAGTCAGTTCAGTCGCTCAGTCGTGTCCGACTCTTTGCGACCCCAAGAATCGCAGCACGCCAGGCCTCCCTGTCCATTACCAGCTCGCGGAGTTCACTCAGACTCATGTCCATCGAGTCGGTGATGCCATCCAGCCATCTCATTCTCTGTCGTCCCCTTCTCCTCCCGCCCCCAATCCCTCCCAGCATCAGAGTCTTTTCCAGTGAGTCAGCTTGTTGCATGAGGTGGCCAAAGTATTGGAGTTTCAGCTTTAGCATCAGTCCCTCCAATGAACACCCAGGATTGATCTCCTCTAGAATGGACTGGTTGGATCTCCTTGCAATTATCCTTCACTTAAAAAAATAACACATTTAAATTTTTAAAAAGCATATCATTTTTCTGGATCTTGGTGATGTGTGTAGAATTTATCAGCTTAAAAGTTTGCATTGATTACCCTTTCTTTGTTCATTCTAAATAGATACCTTTGTGCCTCATTTTGTATTTTAGATGTATTGTTTATCTTTAAAAGGGGCCCTCAAATTGTATAAGCTTCAAGCCCACAGCTTTGAATCTACTTCTGGCTGCTGCCCACCTCACCTATCTGGGAACCCTCTTGCAAATGGTGGCTCTGCCTTAATCCCTAGGATATGTCCATCACCTCTAGAAGCACATTATTTTTAGAGCTCAGTGGGTGTTGCTGCCCCCTGCACTCTCCCTCCTCCTCTTCTTTACACTTCCTCCTCTGGAGCTCCAGAGAAAATTTGTTTGCCTTTTGTATCCCTTTGCAGCCTTGATGTATGTTTCTTGGTTTTGCCAGAAATGGAAGATGGTATGTTTTTTCCTTTTATCCTGATTGTTGGAACATTTCCACAAGCAGGAGGGGGAGAATGCTGACTTAGGCAACTATATTCACACCAGAAGTCCATTTCTGTCATTTTAAACATTTCTTTCTCTTTTAAAAATAAAATACATATACATTATAGAAAATTCAGATCCTGAGAAGTATAAAAAAGAAAATTAAAACCACCGTCACTGTTCAAATCCTTGTGTGTTTCTTTCTAATCCTTTTCCCATGCTTACATATTCTCTTTCCCTTCAAAAGCTGGAATCACTGTAAACCTGAAGTGTTGTATCTTGATTTTTTTTTTCACATAAGCATTTTCTCAAAACACTGAAAGAAAAAAAAAAAAAGGGCTGTAAAAGCTGCATAAAATAAATTATATTATCGTTTCCACATTGTAAGCATTGCTGCTAAGTCACTTCGGTCGTGTCCGACTCTGTGCGACCCCATAGACGGCAGCCCACCAGGCTCCTCTGTCCCTTGGATTCTCCAGGCAAGAACACTGGAGTGGGTTGCTATTTCCTTCTCCATTGTAAGCATTAGGTGATTCCATATTTTTTATCACTAATAAATTTTATTGTACAGGTTGGAAAACTATGTTTTATGGGCCAAATCTAGCCTGTGCAACCTGTTTTTATAAATAAAGTTTTACTGGAACACAGCCATGCCTATTCTAGTATGTATTGCCTATGACTGGTTTCTCCCTATAGAGATAGCGTTGAGTAGCCACAGAGACTGATTGCCCTCTGAAGCCTAACATATATGCTATCTGACCCTTGACAGACAGTTTCCAATCCTGTCGTACTGCAGTGAACATCTTTCTATGTTCAGTTTTTATATGCACGTCCATGTATATACATGGGGTGTCCCAGGTGCCACTAGTGATAAAGAACCCGCCTGCCAATGCAGGAGATGTAAGAGACGCAGATTGGGTCCCTGGGTCAGGAAGGTCCCCTGGAGGAGGAAATGGCAACCCACTCCAGTATTCTCGCCTGGAGAATCCCATGGACAGAGAAGCCTGTCCATGGCGTAGCAAAGAGTTGGACACGACTGAAGCGACTTAGCACACACATCATGTATATGCATGTTTATTTTATCAGCGTGAATTCCTAGAAAAGGAGCTATTTTGATCAAAGCTTATGAACATTTTTATGACATCTGACAAATACCAGAAAAGTGTAACTTTTCTGTAAGATCCATGCTTACATTACTAGAAGATGAAAGTTTGCCCATATCCCCACCCTTGACCACATCGGGCGTAATCATATTTTGTAACAGATTCTGTAAGTTGATGAATGGTGTCTTATTTTTGTTTGCCTACCTTTGGTTACTAGTGAGGTGGAACATTTCTTCATAACTGTCACTGCCATCTCATTTCTGAACTGCCTGTTCATCCTCTCTGCACATCTTCCTGTTAAAGTATTTGTTTTCTCTTCATGATCTGTTAGACATGTTTAAAAGTTACCACTATTGTACACTTGATGCTTTGAATATTGGCAGCTTTGCTTTTTCTCCAAATAATGTGCTGTCAGCATCCATAGCAAGAATGGATGGTATACCGTGAGTCTGAAGTCATATGTCTATTCTTTCCATCTTAGGTTTTGTTTTGAAGGGAAGTATATGTGTGTGGGAAGGCTAAGGACTCAGCTTCTTCTCCCTTAGCCTGAGAGAAAGCAAGCTTCCACAAAAGAAACCGAGCAATTTAGGAAAACCTAAACCCTCTTTTCCTTTCTTTTTTCAAACCCGGAATTAACCCAGGGTCGTCAAAGCAGAGAATTGTTTCTGTATAAACCCTAAATCAATTCCATACTCGTGGAACCTGGTAGCAGGAATGGATGTGTGTGTGGCAGGCATTATCGCTGAAGCATGCCACATTTAAGCCCCTTCAGTTCAGTCAGTTCAGTTCAGTCGCTCAGTCGTGTCCGACTCTTTGCGACCCCATGAATCATAGCACGCCAGGCCTCCCTGTCCATCACCAACTCCCGGAGTTCACTCAAACTCATGTCCACAGAGTCGGTGATGCCATCCAGCCATCTCATTCTCGGTCATCCCCTTCTCCTCCCGCCCCCAACCTTTCCCAGCATCAGAGTCTTTTCCAGTGAGTCAACTCGTCGCATGAGGTGGCCAAAGTATTGCAGTTTCAGCTTTAGCATCAGTTAAGCCCCTTACCCACCATGAAATATCTTTTTTTAAGGCCTTTCAGAAATCATGTAATGAACTGTTGAAAAAGGGTTAATTGCTATAATGCAGAAAGTAGCCCCTCAAAAAGTCACACCAACCATCATACTTTCCAAATAAAATTGTGTGAATTCAGGTGGGTGTCTTGGCTGGGAGAAGGCAGCAAGAAGATATTTCTGAACCATATAGTTGTCCATAATGCCTTAAAATAAACAAACCCACTTGGGTTACTCAGAGTAGAATGGTTTGGGAAGATGTTCTTAAGTTGGCGTAGTAGCATGCATGCGAAGCCGGCTTGCCCTGTCTGTGCTCTGGAGTAATGAGGTGATAGCCAGTTTTTTGAGATAGCTGGTGAGTCTCACATTTAACTGTGACTGCCTGTGGCCTTTTCTGCAGTTTGGCTGACATATCAGCACTCCATCCCTGTACCTCTTGCTCTTATATTTCTTTGATTTTTTTTTATAATATTTTGTAATTTCCCCTGAGTTAGGATGGGAGCCGTCTCAAACTTACTAATCTCCTATACTTGTATAGCACCCCACAGGTTCAAAAAGCTTCCTTCATGTGATCTTTATCACCTGTGAGGAAAATGTAGCTGACTGTTCTCCCCATTTCATATGGAGTAAACTGAAGTTCCAGAAAAGCTTAATGGGTTCTTGTGTCTGAATCCTCCAGCTAGTGTGCGTCAGCATTTTAGTGTATGAACCTGGACTTTATTTCTAGTCCAAGAATTCCATACCCTTCAGCATGGACAGAAAGTACAATTGGATTGCCCTGAAAGTGCCCATATGAACTCTTTTTGTCCTGAGGTTAACAACTTCTTTCATCCAGAGGGGAAATATTTATCCCACTCACGATATCCTGTGTAGTGTCCTTTCTGCCAGGTGTTTCACATACAGTATGTTCAATCAGTCATAGCTACCTTGTGAAGGAAGGGCTCTTGCATGGGGCGAGGGAGGCTGAGAGTGGTTAGTGGTTACCTCGCCCAAGAGCACCTCAGAGGTTGCACGGGATGTGAATCAGCCCTGCATGGCCCCAGTACTTGGAGCTGTGCTGGCCTGCGTAAGGCTTAGGTCGTGTGTGCTGGCAGGGGCACGGGTTCTACCTAGCAGCCTTGACCCAGCCCTTCTTCGTTCACAGCATTGCTCTTAGGTCACATGTCTAACGGAACACCCAGATATAATCCAACTTTAATTTGACTCAGGACTGTGAAGGTCAGTTTTTGAAGGAAATTATACATTCCAGGCAACTCCCGAAGGGCCTTTGCCCTGGCCCCCAGCTGACACATTGACCGACACCCTGTGCCCAGTGAAAGTTTGCACACTCAACAAGGACCAGCAGTGGGACAACCAGGGTACTGGGCATGTCACTGGGCTATGTGGAGTGGCTGGAGGACATGTGTCTGTTAGTCAGGGCCTGACAAAATGTGGTCCACTGGAGAAGGGAATGCAAACCACTTCAGTACTCATGCCTAGAACTCCATGAACAGTGTGAAAAGGCAAAAAGATATGACACTTAAAGAGGAGGCCCCCTTGGTCAGTCGGTACCAATGTGGGAAGGCTTTAAAAATTACCCATGAACCTTTGTAAATGAAAAAATTTTGAGAAAAATATTTTTCACTTTACACCTACTATTTTTATCTGTAAGCTGAACTTGTGGGAAGGAGAATTTTTTTTTTTTTAATTACAGTAAAATAGATGAACAGTAACATGAAAAAATTGGGTTTATATCTGTTCCCATCTTTTCCTCTCTAACTACATCTTCCAAGCTGGGAAACCTTGTGCCTAAACAACTCAGAAGACCTGAGTCATGGTCAGCCCCAGAGTTGTGACATTTCCAAAGGCTGGCACAAAGCACAGACAGCTTCCAGGTCCAACAAGACCCTGATTTTTAATTAAATATTTTCAAACACTTTCAAGCAGCCTAAGTATGTATTATACAAAGTTTCCTCTTTACTCTTCCATATTCTGACCCCCTTCCCCCATCACACCACATCATGGATCCCCAAAGAAATAATGTCTGGATCCTTGCCCATTAGAGAATTCAATATTTTTCTTTCAAGTTCTGTTTCAGTTCAGGAAGAAGAGTGGCTTTATAAACCATTACCAAATCAAAGCCCCATCAGAGGAGGACAGAAGCCCCCATACATTGGGATGAATTATTTTCGGTTCTTGATTTTATGCCAGTGCTAGTGAAATTTCACAGCTGGTTACTAAAAAATCCTGGGGTTGGGGTTATGTGCTATTTATGTCACAAGAAGCAGGAGAAATAAAATACCCTAAAGATACAAAAATATTTTGTAAATTGACATATTTGGGGCATATGTTTCTCTTTCGGGGCCTAGGAAGCGATTTATGTGCTCTGATGAAGTGCTGGTAGAAAGACCTCTACTGAATTCCCCACTTAATGGTCCACGCACCTTCCAAACTATTGATACAGCTGACCCGGCTAAGGCCCGTGGTGGGTGAAAGGAGGGAGCCTGAGGAAATGGGGACAATTTATTACCTTTCAGAAAGAAATGGTGCGAGTGACCTAAGTCACAGTTTCCTCGAAAGGTAGAAACTGCTAACAATTCAAGTTGACAACTGCCAATGGCAAGCCAGCTTCGCTTTTCTCACTATAAACCTGAATTGTTGGGTTGCTGGGGGGAATGCTAACATGGAGTATCCCCCCACCACCTACTGCTTGGAGCAGTTCAAGCCCTACCTCAGAAGCAAAGATCCAGGCACCTAAGTTCCTCTTCTAAACATGAAGATGGCCCACGCGCCAGCCCCTCCAGGAACAGATGTCTGCTCCTATAGGGAAATTAATTTCGAATGTCTTACTGTGATTAGTGAATGGTTCCCAATATCCAGTCCCCTGAGAATAACACTCTAAAATACCTGAAGTCTAGTTTCTCTTTGTTTGTTAGAAATATGATATAGGAGGGAAAGATTTTTTTTTTTCTTTGCTCAGAGAACCTGATACCCAACAAATCAAAATGGACATGCCCAAGCTGTTGGGTCAAGATGACTGCAGAGTGTGGAGGTTGAGAAGGACTCAAATGAGGTTCAATGTTATAATCACTGTTATAGAAAGGATGTGGGTTTAGATGCCTCCCATGTGGGCTGTAGAAGAGGAAGTCTAAAGCTATATATTTCATAGACACAACTCACTGGCCCCAGGGACTCCCCCAGGTGCCCAGTCCATCTTATTTCATCAGGAAAAGAGCTTGCATCTTGTTTAAGTCTATGGTAGAGACTCTAGAGGGCCTGATGACAGCTTCAGGCTTTGGAAACATTCAGGACAGGGCCTCCTCTGTTTGTTTCAGGACAGTCAGCTGATGCTCACACTCATCTCTTCTCTACGCAGTAAAGCACCAGCTCAGGGTCTGGCCCACCTTGAAGCAAGACTTCTTTATTGGAAATGATGTGCCACTAAATCGCGTCAGTCATGTCCGACTCTTTGTGACCTCCTGGACTGTAGCCCATCAGGCTCCTCTGTCCATGGGATTCTCCAGGCAAGAATACTTGAGTTGGTGGCCATTTCCTCCTTCACAGAATCTTCCTGACCTAGGGATTGAACTCACATCTCTTAGGTCTCCTGCATTGGCGGACAGGTTCTTTAACACTTGTGCCACCTGGGAAGCCCAGCTAAATACCATCCTTTGGTTTCTGAAGTTACAGATTAGTGTGGAATCTCACTTGTCCTGCACAAATCTGAGATGTTCCTTGATTCAGTTGAACTGAGATAATTTAATGATGCATAGTGATACGTTGTCTATAGCTTAATTGAACTTTAGATTTTTCATACCAGTATTACCTCATGGTATAAAAGAGATGAGTTTTTGATATTCAGATTGACTTAGGGTACAATAGAAAGCTGTTGATTTAACACATTACATTAAGATTAGAATCTGTTGTACAAACAGAAGACTCAAAATAACCATGGTAGAGTCCCAAAGGTGGTTTTCTTTCTCTTTCACTTGAAAGAAGTCTGCATGCAGCAGTGAGGATCCTAAATTCCTCTGCATTTTTGTTCTGTCTCCTCAACTCGCAGCTCTAATCCTCAGGGTCCCAGGGGCTGCAGTAGCTCCTGTCAACAGAAATGCATTCCAGGCAACAAGATGAAAGAAGGAAAGGCAAAAAGTATAGTACGGCTTGCTTCTCTCTCAGGGAACTTTTCCAAAAACTCACCCAACACCTTCCACTGACATCTCCTTGGACACCCTGTCAACAAGAGAGGGTAGAAGCTGTCATCATGTCATTGGGCACTCTGATGCATGAACTAAAAGCAGTGTCTGTCCTAAGGGAAATTGAGAGTGAGTAAGTGACTCAGAATCTCCACCAGAAGCAATGCTAGAGCCAGGAAAAGACTGTGGCACAGCCCCGCCCCCTTTCCACTTGGGGTGGCAGCAGGTGAAAATGAGAGAAACCACTCTGGGAGCATTTGCTGGAAGCTCGGTGCCCTGAGCAAGGTGATGAATTAGTTACCAAGAGAGAAGGAAATACGTGAAGACCGGGCATACTCGGGACTTTTCCATCTGAGAAATAAGAACACCAGCATTGCCATTGCTCTTTAGCCCCTGAAGAGTATTTTGCAAAAGGAAAGATATTTTACAGATTCTGAAATTGTTGCATGAAAGGAGATCTTTCTGCAATAAGAATGCAATTATACAAATTTTTAAATATTTCTCCAAATGCTGTGAATAAGTCCATCTGTACCATTTTTCTATATTCCACACCTATGCGTTAATAAACGGTATTTGTTTTTTTCTTTCTGACTTCACTCTGTGTGATGGCCTCTAGTTCCATCCACGTCTCTGCAAGTGGCACAATTTTGTTTCTTTATATGGCTGAGTAATAAAGCAGAAGTAGACGCACAGACATAGAGAACACATGTATGTACCCCAAGTGGGGAAATGGAGATGGAATGGATTGGGAGACTGGGATTGACATATATGTACTGCTGTGTATAAAAACAGATAACTAATGAGAACTGACTGTATACGTCAAGGAACTCTTCTCAATGCTCCGTGGTGACCTAAATGGGAAGGAGATCCAAAGAAGAGGGGATACGTGTATATGTATAGCTGGCTCACTTTGTTGCACTGCAGATGCTAACATAACATTGTAAAGCAACTATGCTCCAAAAAAAAAAAAAAAAAATGCTCTGTTAATAAGGAGAAGAGAAAGGGACTATGGCCATGTGTATGAAGGTACCAGCTAGTATAGTCGCTCAGTCCTGTCTGACTCCTTGTGACCCCATGAACCGCAGCACGCCGGACCTCCCAGTCCATCACCAACTCCCCAAGTTTACCCAAACTCATGTCCACTGAGACAGTGATGCCATCCAACCATCTCATCCTCTGTCGTCCCCTTCTCCTCCTGCCCTCAATCTTTCCCAGCATCAGGGTCTTTTTCAATGAGTCAGCTCTTCACATCAGGTGCCCAAAATATTGGAGCTTCAGCTTCAACATCAGTCCTTCCAATGAACACCCAGGACTGATCTCCTTTAGAATGGACTGGTTGGATCTCCTTGCAGTCCAAGGGACTCTCAAGAGTCTTCTCCAACACCACACTTCAAAAGCATCAATTCTTCTGTGCTCAGCTTTCTTTTTAGTCCAGTTCTCACATCCATACATGACCACTGGAAAAACCGTAGCCTTAACTAGATGGACTTTTGTTGACAAAGTAATGTCTCTGCTTTTTAATAGGCTGTCTAGGTTGGTCATAACTTTCCTTCCAAAGAGTAAGCATCTTTTAATTTCATGGCTGCAATCACCATCTGCAGTGATTTTGGAGCCCCCCAAAATAAAGTCAGCCACTGTTTCCACTGTTTCCCCATCTATTTGCCATGAAGTGATGGGACCGAATGCCATGATCTTAGTTTTCTGAATGTTGAGGTTTAAGCCAACTTTTTCAATCTCCTCTTTCACTTTCATCAAGAGGCTTTTTAGTTCCTCTTCACTTTCTGCCATAAGGGTGGCGTCATCTTCATATCTGAGGTTATTGATATAACCACAGTCACAGACAACTAACCAATCTGATCACATGGACCACAGCCTTGTCTAACTCAATGAAACTAAGCTGTGCCTTGTGGGGCCACGCAAGACTGTCGGGTCATGGTGGAGGGGTCTGACAGAATGTAGTCCCCTGGAGAAGGGAATGGCAAACCACTTCAGTATTCTTGCCTTGAGAACCCCATAAACAGTATGAAAGGGCAAAAAGATAGGACTCTGAAAGATGTACTCCCCAGGTCGGTAGGTGCCCAATATGATACTGGAGATCAGTGGAGAAATAGCTCCAGAAAGAATGAAGGGATGGAGCCAAAGCAGAAACAACACCCAGGTGTGGATGTGATTGGTGATGGAAGCAAGGTCTGATGCTGTAAAGAGCAATATTGTATAGGAACCTTCAATGTTAGGTCCATGAATCAAGGCAGATTGGCAGTGGTCAAACAGGAGATGGCAAGAGTGAAAGTCAACATTCTAGGAGTCAGCGAACTAAGATGGACTGGAAAGGGTAAATTTAACTCAGATGACCATTATATCTACTACTGTGGGCAGGAATCCCTTCGAAGAAATGGAGTAGCCATCATAGTCAACAAAAGAGTCCAAAATGCAGTACTTGAATACAATCTCAAAAATGACAGAATGATCTCTGTTCATTTTCAAGGCAAACCATTCAGTATTACAGTAATCCAAGCCTATGCCCTGACCAGTAACGCTGAAGATGGCTGAAGTTGAATGGCTCTATGAAGACCTACAAGACCTTTTAGAACTAACACCCAAAAAAGATGTATGAAGGTATATATGTGCATAAAATAGTATATATGAATATAAGAAATATATTTAAAAACTACATCTGATGAAATTCATCTTAGAGTGCTTACTACATTGCTTCCTTGTTCGAGAGGTCTTGTCTACAGAGATAAAGTTTAATCTCTTAAGGCTGAAATTTTCTGGGGAAAAGCATAACTTACTAAACAGTCCTCACTGGGTTAGAAGGTCCTCAGGCTACTGCAATCTGTTGCAATTGTTTTCTTTCTGTTCATCGACACTCTGTGTCCTTGAATATAATCAGAGGACGGTAAAGATTTCTCATTCATCGAGTAGATACAATGGGTTTTTAATGCCGTGGTCTAACAAAATAAATGCTTTTTTATAAATGCCCTGAAAAGTAGAATATTGCTTCAAGATCATCAACTCATTGTACTTGGTGAATAAACTGTCTGGTACACGCCAATGGAATTTTCAGATGGATGAATTAAACATGTTTGGGTTAAAATTATATTTAAAGGAAACAATTCTTTTCAAGGGAAGAGTCGGGTATAGGTTGATTCTTCTAATGATTTAACTGCTTGTCCTAACTGGGGGTGGCGTGAAGCCAGCATGAGCTGGTGATAGAAATCTAACACTTGAATTTAATGATTGAGTAATTTTTAACTAATAGAAACCCTGCTGTTGGATTATATTACTCAAAACAATATTAAGTTTTGTAACACTGTCTAATCAGAAAGAATCTGTGGAAATAATCCATATAATATCGTCATTTATCATGCTTTATGAGGGAAACTACTCATTCTTCTTGAGAAAGCTGATTATTTCTCATCTAATTAAAACGCTAACATTTGGGGACCCTTTGAAGGTTGAGACCAACAAAACCTTCCTGCTGTGTGCAAGAACCTTAAATGTATTTTAGAATATTTAACATTTTTTTCCCTCTAGTTGTGCTTATAATATCTTACTGATACATAGGATTGGAGAACAGTATTTTATTGTTTCTTGCTCTCTCTCTTTCTTTTTTTTTTTTGAATCCTGTGGCTGCCACTCCTAACACCCCTCATCCTTAGGGTCTCTCTAGAATCATTGCTTCCTCAGACTGCCATGACCACCTCCCCCGTCCGCTTCACCGCTGGTTTCCTAGACATTGATGTAGCTGCCATGACTGCTTCCTCTGCCTCTGTTTCTACCTTTTCCATTGATCTTGTGCAGTGCCCAGGTTTATCTTCTGAATGATCTCTCCAATACTGAGTTTTTAAAGCACATCTTGTCTCCGACACTTTTTGATATGTCACATAAGATGCCATGTACTACATCTTACTGCATTTATCATCTAAGCATGAAGGCCAGGCTAATACGTCTTAGGTGCTTAGCACAGTTCTTTATGCATAATAAAAAGAATGTTGTTGATGATGAAAAAAATCACCAAAGCTAGGGATTCTTTCTCTTTTTTTGGAGGCAGGAAGAATGTGTCTTAGTACAAACTTCTTAGATAAATGTTGGTTTCTTTATTTTACAAAGAAAGAAACTTCAATTCACATTTAATAACTTCAGTTATTAAAGTCCATGGCAGAGTCTGGGTTTGCCCAGAGTCCTCAATCTCTTCTCCTTTCTCCTCTTTTCTCCACTTCTCTCTTCTCGTCATCTCTCTTCCTCTCCATACTAGTATTTTCCAACTTTGCCAATGTGAGCTATTGACCGCCTTCATACCAGGACTAGGTAATGCTGAGGTCATTATTAGCATCCTTTGGCAAATATATTTCAATAAGGCAAGGAAATTTCATGGCTGAGTTGATGAACTAATCCATTGTTCTCAGGATTAATTCATTAACCTTGTGAGTCTCTTTTGAAAGCTAACACTGACAGGCAGATATGAATTTAAAGATGCAGACAATTTTTTCCATTCTGGCACTCTCGCGAAACTGCAGGACTATTTTTGTTTTGTTGTCACTGAGTTATCTTTGTGGCTTCCCTTTCCCATCTCTGCCTCCTCCACTTAGTACGTGTTACATAATTTCTGTCACCAAAGAGAGAACAAATCACACAGTTAAATAGCAGTGAACACACCTATTTAACTTTGTTTAAGATCTGCCCAGGAATGTGGAACATGTTTAAATATAAAACTGAGAATGAGGTCTTTGACATTGATTGATTTTAGAAATTAAGTAGGACTAATCCACAATACTGATCTCATAGAGAACTATTTTCACAAAATTCCAGAACATTTGTGGGAACTGGACCTTAATTAGAGTCCCATTGTATGGGGATAAATAGCATGATTCTTAGCGTTGATATCGCTACTAAAAGGAATGGCACGTAATCAGGGAAAGTTGGTGCGTTTAGGTATTGTAGATGTTTAGAACTGCCAATATATAATATAGAGTCAGTCCAGAAAGCATTTAAAAGTACTTCTCAACACTTTTTATAGGATGTTTAAATTACCTAGGAGTACAAAAGTTCATCATCATTAGGGTGGGGAAATGAATGAAAATAATGGGATATGCTTCTTTGTGAAGTTCTGTAGGAAACAATTGAGAGGTCACAATGGGCCACAGATGAACAAGAAGACAATATCTTATCCAAAAGCAAGCACAAAGGATGTTTGAACAATTATAATATCTATTAAAAATCTTCCAATTTGACATTAACTGTGTATAGTAATAATGTATCAAGTTTTGTGTTTCACAAGTTAGAGAAATGAAGAAACTCAAAGGAGCTCAAATATGATTAAAGCACTGGAAAGTAGAATGTAAGAAGAGTTCAAACAGTTGACTTGAAAAATAATAGATTGGATCATCATATGGTATATATTGGTTTGGCCAGAAGTTCGTTCAGGTATTCCTACATCATCTTACAGAAAAATCCTAATGAACTTTTGGCCAGTCCAATATTATATATTATACATTATATATCATATTATATATTATGGAAGAGTTTCTACAGAAGATAGTTTCAGGCTCCTGTCCGTCTTTAGATAGAAAAAGGGTAAAAAACATTGTGAGAGCTGGAAAGAGAAAACAAACCATGTAAATTAGGTCTTTCTTTTGTTGTTCAGTCACTAAGTCGTGTCTGACTCTTTGTGACCCCATAGACTGCAGCACACCAGGCTTCCCTTTTCTTCACTGTCTCCCAGAGTTTGTTTAGACTCATGTCCATTGAGTCGGTGATGCTATCCAACCGTCTCACCTCTGTCGCCCCCTTCTCCTCTTGCCCTCAGGCTTTCCTAGCATCAGAGTCTTTTCTAATGAGTCAGTTCTTCGCATCAGGTGGCCAAAGTATTGGAGTTTCAGCTTCAGCATTAGTCCTTTCATTGAATATTCAGGATTGATTTCCTTTAGGATTGACTGGTTTGATCTCCTTGCAGTCCAAGGGATTCTCAAGAGTCTTCTCTAGCACCACAGCTTGAAAGCATCAATTCTTTGGTGCTAAGCCTTCCTTATGGTCCATCGCTCACAACTATACATGACTACTGGAAAAACCATAGCTTTCACTATATGGACCTTTGTTGGCAAAGTTATGTCTAGGTCTGCCATAGCTTTTCTTCCAAGAAGCATCTTTTAATTTCATGGCCGTGTGTCCATATGGATAGGGATATATAGTATACACAATATATATACTATATACATGTACTAACAAGTATAGTATATATACGTGAATTGATACAGTGTAAGAAGAGCACAGGGTGATACATACTATAGGAGATGTGACCAAAGCCCCACCCAACCTGCTAGGGGACTGTCTTCCAATAAAGGTGCTTTTCTTTTTTTTTTTATTGGAGTATAGTTGATTTACAATGTCATGTTAGATCCTGCTGTACATCAAAGTGAATCACTTGTACACATGCATATATCCACTCTTTTTTAAAAAGAGTCATTACAGAATATTCAGTAGAGTTCCCTGTGCTATACAGTAGGTCCTTATTAGTTTTCTATTTTACATGTATTAGTGTGTCTGTCAATCCCAATCTCCCAATTTATCCCTCCGCTACTCCTTTCCCACTGGTAACTGTAAGTTTGTTTTCTACATTTATAACTCTATTTCTGTTTTGGAAATAAGGTCATTTGTACCATTTTTTAAGATTCCACACATAAGTGATATCATATGATATTTGTCTTTCTTTTCAAGTGTTAACTAAAAATCAAGCAAAACAAAACAAAGCCCAGAACCAGTGGATCTCTTGTGGGATCCACTGTTACAGAATTCACGTGAGCACACTGGATTTATGGAGCTCTTGGCTTCTCTTTTTGCATGAAAACTTTTGCTTGAACCTGGCCTTTCCATGGAGCCATTCTGCTTTGGGATTCTGAGCCCACAAGTGAAAACAAAACAAGACAACCTCCAGCTTGGCAGGGACCCTTAGGAGCTGCTACAGTCAAGGGGCAGCAAGTCTGGGCAATACCTCTCTGCTGCAGTTGAGAGGATCTGGGCAATACCTAGGAGCTGACCTCCTGACTCCCCTCCCCCAGAGAGCATCACCCTCCAGGGTCATGGCCTAATTTATTTGCTTTCAAGCCCTGAATTAAAAGTTCTGAAGGACAGTCAGCACAATAAAGCCAAAAGAAGCACCAGTTTCACTCCTGGAGCCAGCCCTCCCCTTTTTCAATAGATGAAAATTATGCACAAAACAGGAAAATGGAACCTTTGTCTGTGCTGTAATTTTCTAACTCAAATGACCATGAAGGACCAGTTCATACTGGCACTTATTATGCAGACAACCTTGGGAACACAGTTACTCTGTAAATTATGATTGTAGAGGATATATATCATGGTCTTAGCCCAGAGGGGGAGGGAAGAGGTGAAAAAGAATGGTAGAGAATGAGGTAGAAAATTAAGGCTTTTCAAATAGCAGGGCTGAGCATACCTTTTAGATTCAACAAGGCCCCTGGGACATGCCCTTGTTTGATGATGAGCAAGTCATGAAGAATTTCACCTTTCTTTATCTTGATGACTTGAGGGGTGCAACTCTAAGTCACCAATGGTAGCTCAGTTCAGTTCAGTTCAGTTGCTCAGTCGTGTCCAACATTTTGCGACCCCATGAATCACAGCACACCAGGCCTCCCATCACCAACTCCCAGAGTTCACTCAAACCCACGTGCATCGAGTCAGTGATGCCATCCAGCCATCTCATTCTCTGTTGTCCCCTTCTCCTCCTGCCCCCAATCCCTCCCAGCATCAGAGTCTTTTCCAGTGAGTCAACTCTTCGCATGAAGTGGCCAAAGTATTGGAGTTTCAGCTTTAGCATCAGTCCTTCCAATGAAAACCCAGGACTGATCTCCTTTAGAATGGACTGGTTGGATCTCCTCAGAGCCTGGCTTAATATAAGACCTCAATTTATGTGTGTTGAATGAATACACAAGGAAATGAATGAACGTATGCATGCAGAGTTATGGAAGCTAAGAAAATTAAAGGTGAGGATGGTTACCACTATTAATTTATGCAGAAGAACTGATGAAAGATTAAAGGACTTCCTAATTAAGTCAGGTGACCTCAGAAGAAACAATTTCAGACATAAAAACTAAAGCCATATACTCCTCTCACAGTTCAGTTCAGTTGCTCAGTCGTGTCCAACTCTTTGCGACCCCATAAACCGCAGCATGCCAGGCCTCCCTGTCCATTACCAACTCCCTGAGTCCACCCAAACCCGTGTCCATTGAGTCGGTGATGCCATCCAACCATCTCATCCTCTGTCATCCCCTTCGCCTCCTGCCCTTAATCTTTCCCAGCATCAGGGTCTTTTCCAATGAGTCAGCTCTTTGAATCAGGTGGCCAAAGTATTAGAGTTTCAGCTTTAGCATCAGTCCTTCCAATGAACACCCAGAACTGATCTCCTTTAGGATGGACTGGTTGGATCTCCTTGCAGTCCAAGGGACCCTCAAGAGTCTTCTCCAATATCACAGTTCAAAAGCATCAATTCTTCAGTGCTCAGCTTTCTTTATAGTCTAGCTCTCACATTCATACATGACTACTGGAAAAACCATAGCCTTGACTAGACGGACTTTTGTTGACAAAGTAAAGTCTCTGCTTTTTAATATGCTGTCTAGGTTGGTCATAACTTTCCTTCCAAGGAGTAAGCGTCTTTTAATTTCATGGCTGCAATCACCATCTGCAGTGATTTTGGAGACCAAAAAAATAAAGTCAGCCACTGTTTTCACTGTTTCCCCATCTATTTGCCATGAAGTGATGGCACCGGATGCCATGATCTTAGTTTTCTAAATGTTGAGCTTTAAGCCAACTTTTTCACTCTCCTCTTTCACTTTCATCAAGAGGCTCTTTAGTTCTTCTTTGATTTCTGCCATAAGGGTGGTATCATCTGCATATCTGAGGTTATTGATATTTCTCCTGGCAATCTTGATTCCAGCTTGTGCTTCTTCCAGCCCAGTGTTTCTCATGATGTACTCTGCATATAAGTTAAATTAGCAGGGTGACAATGTACAGCCTTGACGTACTCCTTTTCCTATTTGGAACCAGTCTGTTGTTCCATGTCCAGTTCTAACTGTTGCTTCCTGACCTGCATACAGGTTTCTCAAGAGGCAGGTCTGGTGGTCTGGTATTCCCATCTCTTTCAGAATTT
The DNA here is from genome assembly GCF_049115385.1 of Moschus berezovskii. Lineage (NCBI taxonomy): Eukaryota > Metazoa > Chordata > Mammalia > Artiodactyla > Moschidae > Moschus > Moschus berezovskii. The sequence goes on from NC_142468.1 coordinate 93,731,271, forward strand.
TCCATAGTTTATTGTGATCCACACAGTCAAAGGCTTTGGCTTAGTCAATAAAACAAAGTATGCAAATAATTATAGAAAGTAGAGAAAAGAAAAGATACAAGATGGAACCAGTGGCTAAAGACCTAAGTACAAGGAACTTGAAAGTAATGTGTTATTTGGATTAATTATTTTAATAAAGTTTTTACTTTAGAATGATTTTAGATTTACATAAAATTAGCAAAGATAGTTCAGAGAACTCCTATGCAGTACTTTAACTAGTTTCATTTTTGCCTAATGTTCAGTTCAGTTCAGTTCAGTCGCTCAGTCGTGTCCGACTCTCCGCGACCCCATGAATCACAGCACGCCAGGCCTCCCTGTCCATCACCAACTCCCGGAGTTCACTTAAACTCGTGTGCACAGAGTCGGTGATGCCATCCAGCCATCTCATTCTCCGTCGTCCCCTTCTCCTCCCGCCCCCAATGTTTCCTAGCATCAGAGTCTTTTCCAGTGAGTCGACTCGTCGCATGAGGTGGCCAAAGTATTGCAGTTTCAGCCTCAGCATCAGGTACATTTGTCAAAACCAAGAAGCCAACACTAGGACTTCCCTGGTGGTCCGGTGGTTAAGAATCTACCTTCCAATGCAGGGAACACGGGTTTGATCCCCAGTCAGGGAACCAGGATCCTACACGCCACAGGGCAGTTAAGCCTGCGCACCACAACTGGAGAAGCCCACATGTCACAGTGAGAGATTCTGTGTGCTGCAATTACGACCCCATGCAGTCAGACACATGAATTACTTTAACAAAACAAGCCCGCTCTGGGACATCACTATTAACTAAACTCTGGTGGTTCAGATGGTGAAGAATCTGCCTGCACTGCAGGAGAGCCAGGTTCCATCTTTGGGTCGGGAAGATCCTCTGGAGAAAGGAATGGCTACCCACTCCAGTCTTCTTGCCGGGAGAATCCTATGGACGGAGGAGCCTGGCAGGCCACAGTTCATGGGTTCATAAAGAGTCAGACACAACTGAGCGACTAAAGCTTTCACACAGACTTCCTTCAGGTCACCAGTTTTTCCATTACCGTTTCAGGATCCAAGCCAGGATCCCGGGTCACATTAGGTCTTCTGGTCTCCTTAGTCTCCTCTAGGCTGTGACAGTCTCACACTCTTCTGGTTTTCATGCCCTTGATGTTTTTTTGACAATTTTTAGGTGTGTGGTCCGGGATGCCATAGAGCATCCCTCAAAAATGGGTTTATCTGAGGTTTTCTCATGGTTAGACTGGAGTTACGGGTTTGGGCGAAGATTACCACAAAGGTGAAGTACCCTTCTGGTCATGTGGTATTGGGGAGGAGGACACATGATATCCACACGACATGACAAGGGATATTAACCTTGCTTTTCTTTTTTTTTTTTAACATAGTTCTTGCCATTGCTCCAACATAGTCCTATGCTATGGCCAGTCTCCCATCCTTCCAGGCACACCTGAAGCAGCATAGTCTCCTTCCAGGCATCCTCAGAACGTTGTTCCTTTGTACCTTAACTGAAACCCTGTTACCACAGGGTTTATAGTCTTTTGCTTTAGCAGCAACAGTCTTTCCTTTTACAGAAGTTTGTTGAGTGTCTGTTTAAACATCACCAAAAAGAATGAATGAAATAGACATGCACTTAAAAAAAGAGACATTCTTAAGGCTTGAGGAAGGAGGCAGAGAGGCTAAAATGCAAAATGAGATACAAACAGAGAACAAGATGGGGAAAAATGGCAGCCGAAAGGAGATAGCCAAATCAAACAGGGGCAAAATTTGTGATGAAAATAGCAAAAGAAAAATGGAATAGCAGTCAAAGCAAAAGTTAAAAAAAAGAAATCTAAAGTTCCCAATTTAAAAATTTTGCATAAGTAGAGGAAATTTAAGTGGTTCAAGTTTGTACAGGAACACAACATAGATGGAAAAATATGTTTCAAATAGGTAAGGCAGATTTTAATGAGAAGCCAAATACTACAGTTATCTGATCTTACAAAAGGAAAGTACTGCAATCTGGAAAATGCAGGAACCTTTTTGGCAACCCTTATGTGATTAATAGCTATCAGCTTGAGCTTAACGAAGGGTCTGAGGAGGACTGTCCTGAAGGCTTGTATTGGAGCCTGTTGTTTTCTTTGTATAAACAGCCACTTTGTTTTGAGGAGTAAATAGCAAAAGAATGTGAAATCCTTCTTTAAAAATTTAGGTTGGTAAATGGTTTTTGTTTATTTTTTGAGGAAAAAATGCATGAACATGTTTTCTAAGTGGGGTTCCTGCCCACGATGTCGTATTAAATATTTTCTTTCACTCAAGAATTTATTGTGCGTAGTCTTTGTTTAGACACGGTGTCAAAAGTTGGTCCCTGCCCACAGAGACTCGTGGTCTAGTTAGTATGTGCCCCTTTTATTCTTTACCTTTCATTTACATTTTTACTGGCTTTGATATTGCGAGTCAAATCTCTTTTGCAAGCAAGGGTTTGGTTTTTGCTTTTTCTTGTGTGGCCCAGGCTATGCACCATGTCCTTTAGGAAAATGCATTAGCTGTCAGGATGAGTGACCTGTTTCAGCACCTTTCCCCTAACCCCTGCCCAGTTTAAGTGTTGGGCTGTTGATTCTGTCACTCTTACTTCCCCTTGTGCTTGCAAGAGGAGCAACCTGTGAACATGACAGAGGCAGTAAATCTGACTCCATAGGTTGGCTCTCCTTTGTGACTCTCTTGCCAGCCAAGTCCAGGTTGTTTGCAAGCAGCCTTCCTTGTCCAGCCTTTCATCCTATCCAGCATGAGTGCCAACACTGGGCATTCCATCCCAGATAAGAATGTCAACACAAGGTTATCAAAAATCATGTAATCCACACAAAACTATGTAACACATTAAACCTTCAAGTTTCATATAGGGAAAAAAGATCCTACTATATCCCCCAATCCGCATTATTTTTTTAGTTTTTTCAGTGCCATCACTTATGATTGCTTAAAGAGTAGGGTATCTTTCTCAGCTGGAACTGGCTCAAGGTCAGTGATGACTGGACCTCTCTGCCACTTTCTAGGGTTTGTGTTCTAGGCTCTTTTTTCTAGTGCTATTCTGTTCTAACTTGTGTTCTTGTGACGTTGCTTAGTTCTCACATGCCCGGTAAAAGGAGGAATGATATCAATTTACCATGGAAGCTAAGTTGATTCATCTGTGGTTTTTCTAAGGAAGAAAGAGATTGAATATCACTCATTTTTAGAGAAATGCAAATCAAAACTACAGTGGGGTGTAACCTCCAACCAGCCAGAATGGCCATCATTTTAAAAATGTACAAACAGCAAATGCGGAAGAGGATGTAGAGAAAAGGGAATCTGCCTGCACTATTGATGGGAATGTAAATTGATACAGCCACTATAGAGAACAATATAGAGATCCCTTAAGAAACTAGGACTAAAACTCCAATATGACCCAGCAATCCCACTTCTAGGCATATACCATGAGAAAACCATAATTCAAAAAGATACATAGGAGATTGGTTCAAGATGGCAGAGTAGAAGGACATGTGTTCATCTCCTCCTGTGAGAACACTGAAATCACAACAAGCTGTTGAACAACCATTGATGGGAGGATATTGGAACCCACAATAAAAGATACCCTACATCCAAAGACAAGGAGAAGCCACAATAAGACGGTAGGAGGGGTGCAATCATGATAAAATCAAATTCCCATACCTGCTGTGTTGACGACTCACAAACTGGAGAGCAATAATACCAAAGAAGTTCTCCGACTGTTGTGAAGGTTCTGAGCCCCACGTCAGTCTTCCCAGGCTGGGGATCCAACAGAGGGGCTGGGAATCCCCAGGGAATCTGACGTTGAAGGCCAGTGGAATTTGATTACAGGACTTCCACAGAACTGGGGGAAAACAGAGACCACACTCTTAGAGGGCACAAACAAAACCCTGAATGCACCAGAACCTAGGGGAAAGGAGTAGTGACCCCCAGAGGAGACTAAACCAGACCTACCTGCTCGCGTTGGAGTGTCTTCTGTAGAGGCAAGGGTCCAGAGTGGCTCACTGTGGAGACGAGGGCCCTGGCGGCAGCAATCCTAGGAGGTGCCCTTTGGCGTGAACTCTTAAAGTTTGCGATTAACCCTACCATAGGGCCTGTAGACTCCACAACTGGGTAGCCTCAGGCCAAACATCTAATAGAGAGGGAGCATAGCCCCATCTATCAGCAAATAATTGGATTAAAGTTGGTGATCTGTGATGACCTGGAAGAGTGGAAGGTGGAGGTGGGTCGGGGAGAGACACAAGAGGTAGGGAGTATATGTATATGTATATTTGTAGTTGTTTGTTCAGTCACTCAGTTGTGTCTGACTCTTTGTGACCCCATGGACAGTGTATGTATACACATATAGCTGATTCACGTTATTGTACAGCAGAAACTAACACAACATTGTAAAGCAGTTATTTGCCAATTAAAAATATAAAAAATGTTTAAAAAGGAAGTAGAATTACAAACTTCAGCAGCTTCAACAGGACAATAAAACAAAGCAAAACAAAGCCTTAGTAGGGTTCTGCTTAGGCTGGAACCTTTACAGATCTATTTTGTTGTTGTTCAGTTGCCAAGTTGTCTGACTCTTTGCTACCCCATGGACTGCAGCACACCAGGCTTCCCTGTCCTTCACTATCTCGCGGAGTTTGCTCAAACTCTTGTCCTTTGAGTGGGTGGTGCCATCCAGCCATCTCATCCTCTGTCCCCCTCCTCTCCTCCTGCCCTCAATCCTTCCTAGCATCAGGGTCTTTTCCAATCAGTTGGCTCTTTATATCACATGACCAAAGTATGGGAGCTTCAGCTTCCATCCTTCCAATGAACATTCAGGGTTGATTTCCTTTAGGATGGACTGGTTTGATCTCCTTATTGTCCAAGGGACTCTCAGGAGTCTTCTCCAGCACCACAATTCAAAAGAATCAATTCTTTGGCGCTCAGCCTTCTGTATGGTCCCACTCTGACGTTGGTACGTGACTACTGGAAAACCATAGCTGTGACTGTCTGGACCTATTCTAAGCAAATTAAAAACGAGTGCATGTGGAGGGCCCCAGCCTCCAGAAGCACACTTCTGGCCTGATGGTGCTCTAGGACTGCAGTTAGTTGTGCTTTTTGCTGGGCCTTTAATGGCTGCCCTGTGGCTCAAGCCTCTGCTCCATCATCTTGCCTCAGCACCTGCAAGCCAGTGTTGCCACTCTTTTGTCTTTGTACATTTTAAACATCCCCAAGATTGATGCCAGAACGCTAAGCTTCCTGTGCGGAGTGTTAAATTATATCCCGGGAACCAATTATTGTTTTTGCCTGGCTTCTGGTTATAAAGTTGCACAGGTTTTAAGTGGTTGGCTCTTAAACTTTTCCCCCAAATCTACTATTCTTAGGACACTATTTTGCATAACAGTGAGGGGTCCATATTGAAAGGCCTAGACTCATCTGTGTTTTCCTTTCAACCACACTTAGATCTCCTCTCTCTGATATGTTCTTAGCTGGGGACATTGCTCCTTCCATCATCTCAAAGTTTGAAAGGTAGCAATTGGGGAGAAGAGGGGTGGAGTCACCTAGCTCCTAACAGTTACCTCCGTGTACTGTCACTGCAAACTCTATCTCCCTCTAGACTCTGAACTCCTTGAAGACAAAGATCAAATCTTTGGTCTCAACCTCTCATGCCTGCAGAAAATCCTAGACACAGAGTTGGAATGTTAGCTCAGTCATCTGTAACAGGTGTCAGAAAGCCAGATGCCTTCCTCAGATACAATCCTCATGGAAGCAGGCCCAGGATTGTACTGTACAATTTTTAGGGGTAAACCCCATGACACTCTCAGGGCCCCACTCTGATTCAACCAAGAAAACTGACCAATACCCCAGTTAGGTCTTCTAATAACTTGTCTTGAGCTCTTCTCCTGAAGCAGGGAGGAGCAAAGTCATTGCTACTAAAAAATGAAATAGAAAGCACTGTGGTGCAGTCATGTCTTTTGAAAGTAGCAGTGGGTAAAGAAGAGAGCGATAAGTGTGTGGCTGAGAAAGATGTGTTACATGAGTTGTGAACATAGTTAAGCGAGTGGGAGGGCAACTTAATTATCCAGTGAAATAGGAACTGTCTAGACAAGTAACTCAGATAGCTCAGACTGAAGCCAACCCTTCAGGAGTTTGTGCCAGAGCCCAACCTCAGTCCTGCCTACTGGAGTCCCAGGGTTTTGTTTTGCCCTGGGTTAAGCTGTATCCCAGTTGGCTGCCAACTATTAACATTGAGTGGCTTACCGTAAGAAGCTCACAGCTAAGGGAATTCTTTTCCCTCCTGTCCAATGTAGTAAGGGGCAGATGAACTTGGGTCCAACTTCCAGCAGTCATTCAAAATGCAAAGAACAGCTTCACCCCAAGTCCAGAGGGTCATGGTTACCTTGGCCAGACCCTCCCTACCCCGCCTTGCCCTGCTACCCCTTGCAGATCCCTAAATAAGAAGGCATAAGACACAACACTGGAAAACAGAGGGCTTGCATTCCAGCTCTGCAGAGGACCTGCTGGGGATCTGGGGGAGGTCATTTAACCTGTCTGCTTCTGAGTTCCTCATCTGTGAAGTGAAGGGGCTTACCGAGAACATTGCATTTTTTTCTGAAGAGAAAAGTGATAAAGCACATTTTCATTGTAGAAATTGTATAACATGAAAAAATATCATGTGTATATAAAGTATACTTAAAATATCTGAATATCTAATATTATAGATACAATTTGGGATCCTGCTTCTCTTCCTAACATCACATGAAGCACTTCTCCATTCATTGAAATGATTCTGTGTCATTATTAAAATTTCACAACCATTGGGTTTCCAAACTTCCTTCCAGCTCAAACATTTTAGGATTCTTTGAGTGATGAGACAAAATAAGATTGAAACTTTATTTAAAAGGATACCTTTCTAAGAGAAATGATAGCATCTTTGACTACCATGTTGGAGGCACTGTGGGTAATCTAATCATGGGTCTCTTGTGTTCTCACATGCCTTCCTGAGTATGCCAAGAATATGAAGCCATGGTTGCTTTTTACCTGAGTCACTCTTCAGCATTGTGTTTTTGGCAAGCATCCCTGAAAAATGAGATAAGATCTACCTACAGAATGACGAGCAGGCTTGCTTACTGCTAGCTCTAAGAGTAGGACATCCCTCAGGCTCTTCAGCTGCAGTGCAAACCCTCCACACATGCAGCATCTATCTGGATCCCTCAGCATTGGCCCCAAGGACTTGGGGGACAAGAGTAGTTGATGTAAATACTGATGTCCCTGCCGCTTGCTGTGATGTAAAGTAATGAAATCTTTAGTCTCTGACCCAGGGGTCTCATATCTTCTGCCAGCAGTAGATTAACTCATTATCCTGTAAGTGGGGTCATATCACCTCCCAGAGAAAACTGTCATTACATGTTAGCTAAACAATGACAGTTGTGCAGCAAGGACATTTAGACTCCAAGAACGAAGGCGTCTCACTTCCCTTTACACGGCTGATGAGTGGCAGAGCTGGAAACCAAATTGGGGTTTGTTGGATTCCAAACCCCATATGTTTTATTGGCTGCTTTCACCATATCAGACACCATTTGAATCCTCTAACCAGTAGAAGCCATTTCATATGAAATTAACTGATAACTTCATTTTTTTAAATATCCATTTACTTATGAATGTGTAAAACTCAAGAAAGTCCACATTATTCCTACAACATGTTGATAATGCTTCAGAATTCACAGAATACTAATTTTCTTATGGCTCTGGTTAAATTATATATACCGGTTTATAACAAATGGTAAAATCTGTAACTCTGTTCAAAGTTTTCAAAGATTGCTTAAGAATGATTAGCCTGGGATAGAACCTGCATGCTGAATTTACTAATTAAGAGATGAGAAACCAGAACTATAAAGGTGGCATAGAAATATGAGAACTTCAAATGGATTCATCATTCAGAAAAATAGTTGATCCTACTTAGATGTTAAGTCTGAAGCTACTTTCCCTGGAAAATTTTGCCATCTGTTATCTATTTGTAGGATTCATCTACCAAGCCACACCACTGGTTCATTTAGATTAAATGAAGGCATTTAAATCTGGTTGTTATGGTGTTTTATTTGCTTTAAAAAGAATTTTTTCTCCAGGAGGCTCCAGGTCATAAATATTATGGATATTCTTAAAGATGAAATGAACACAATAGGAATCATTCTAATATTCATGCTCGTAGATGAAGATAAGCTTTCCGTACTGGAGTGAATAAAAGGTAAATGAATAACCCTAGGGACATGTGTCACTGCTATCCTTGGGCAAGAGACTTTTTTTTTTTTTTTGAAGACTTATTTTTTTTAAAGCAGATGTAGGCTCCCGGAAACACTGAAAGTACAGAGACTCCTCATATCCCCCTGGGCGCATACATGCATGGCCTTCCCCATTAACATCTCCTACTAAAGTAGTACATTTCTCACAACTGATGAACCTACAGTGACACATCATTATCACCCCAAATCCAGAGTTTACATTAGAGTCTGCTGCAAGAGACTTTTTACTGATTAAAAGCAGAATATGACCCATTGACAGAAAATCCTTGTTGCTAGAACAGGCATTGAACCTGCTGAAAGTACTCCCTGCAGTGTCTGCTATCTTGGAAGCACTCAGTAATTGGTAGGTGTTGTGATTAGATGCTTGGAAGTACCTTCTTGGGCTTCCCTGGTAGCTCAGATGGTAAAGAATCCGCGTGCAATGTGGGAGCCCTGAGTTCAGTCCCTGATTTGGGAAGATCCTCTGGAGGAGGGCATGGCAACCCATTCTTGCCTGGAGAATCCCCATGGACAGAGGAGCCTGACGGGCCACAGTCCACGGGGTTGAAAAGAGTCAGACACTAGTAAGCGACTAAGCACTTCACAGCAAGTACCTTCTCAGTGAATGACAGTTATTTGTTCATGCATTCAGGTGTTCCATAAGTGTCCTGGGCAAACAGCAGTGAACAAGGCAGAAGTTCCTGCCCTCATGGAGCTTATGTTCTAGAGGGGAGATCAGCAGTGAACCGATACACCAATATAGAATATCAGTGATGATAATTGCCCTGAAAAACATCAAATGGGAAGAAAAGGCTGGAAAGAGATGCTGTGGGTGCCACTCTTTTAGATTATGTAGTCAGAGGTCTTTGCACTGAGATGATATTTGAGTAGAACCTGAATAAGATATGGGAACAACAGCGGGAACATGTGGGTGGTAATACTACCTGGATTAAGAATAGACATGAGAGGGAAGACTTCCCTGGTAGTCCAGTGGTTAGGAATCCACCTTGCAGTGCGGAGGACATGGATTCAATCTTTCGTCAGGGAACTAAGATTCCACATGCTGTGAAGCAACTGAGCACTGAACGCCACAACTAGAGGGTCTGTGTGCTGCAATGAAAGGTCCTGAGAGATGCAACTGAGACTCCATGCAGCCAAACAAATAAGTAAAAACAAAAAAGAGCAGACATGAGAGTCACATAAAAAGGTTTCTTTGCAGTCCAGCCTCACTTCCTGTTTTGGATTTTGACCTCTCTGTGGAACTCAACTCACTGATAGCATGTGCACAGAGATGGCAAGCAGAGCCTTTTGCATTGTGAATGGATGATCAGAGGGCTCATCATTTACCGTGGGTGGCCATTCTAGGAGGAGACATTTTTATTTAAACTGAACAAACACTGGTGTTTCCCACAGGCCAGGCTCTGATCCCAGAGTCTGAGTGTGACTGTGCTTGGTGGTATGACTGAGCTGTGTTTTATCATCCGGAGCGTGGAGACCAGTGTGAGTGAGGATAAGGAGAAATAAAACATGGCTTCTGTTTTCAGTGGAGCCAGTCAGTTGGATAGGGTGCCAAATCATGGGAAGCTGGGAAACGAGGAGGAAAGGAAAAGAGAGTTGTTCTGGTTGTGGGCTGTTTATGGAACTGGCAGCCAATTTGGTTTCCATGGGTATTTTCGTGGACATTTGGTATTGGTCCTAGGCAGAGGTTGGCGACACCAGCCTCTTTCTTTGCTTTTGGCTTAAAAGGACTAAAGAAAGAATAGATTATCTTCCCTTCTTAGCTAAAGGTGGGAAGATTAGATTTTTTGAAGACCTGGGTCTTCTCACTGTGTCGAATAATGTAAATTTTATTGTCATTTTTCCTTCCTCCCCAGAAAAAGAAAAAAGATTTACTTTCATTGCAAATATTTAAGTGTTTATTGGGTTCATTTTCACAACAGAGTTAAAATGTGGGAAAACCAAATACCCCACCCCCCTACTGCTTTCATTTTGGCTTTTGCTTAATTTTGTAACATTAATTCTTTGATCCTTCCAACCATAAATCATTTAAGTGACTTTGATTAAATAGCTGCTTAACTTCCAAAATTCTTTGTATAATGATTGTATTTCTTGTCATATTCCGTACAATTATAATGAGGTTTTCCAAAGCAGGTTCAGATGCCAGCGCACCTGGACTCTTCCTGGCGTGCCGTGATTTAAGGCAAGTTATTTCACCTCTCACAGCTTAGTGGGAGCATTGATAAGAAAAGCTTGGTATTTAATATATATCCCCCATGGAGATGGTGGCGGGAATTTTATTCAGTTAGTGTTTATAAAGGATCTTTATTGGAGACCCCAGGGAGGGCGATGCTTTAATATGAAATAGGAAATCTGTTCTTTGGACCACCTAACGGACGTTATATAATGACTTGGTTTTTGGCTCCACATTCCCTACTGAGACTTTCTTTTGGCTTCTCTGGAGACCGAATGTTGCTATTTTCCCAGTGTCTTAGAACTCAGGGGTGTGGCTGCAAGTTGAACGTACAGCAGCTTCTACATCCAGCACGGTCCTCCTTTGGTGTGGATGCTCCCATTATGTCAACTGCCAATGTCTCTAGTTTTTGGGTATGAGCAAATCTGTGAAATGCAAGACCCCTAGTTCAACTCACAAGGTTTAATCCAAAATTCTAGCAAATTATCATTAATTGTGCTGACCCTATGACTTTATTTTGCTCACGAGTTTGAGCAAACTCCAGGAGATGGTGAAGGGCAGGGAAGCCCGGCGTGCTACAGTCCGTGGGGTCGCAAAGAGTCAAACGTGACTTAGCGACAGAACAACAACAGCAACAATGGCTTTATTAGCAATCCCTATTGACTGCCACTAACTTTTATGGGTTTATGTGTTACAAAGGTCAAGCCACTTCAGTCTGGCGATGTTTTCCTGTGACCCGTATGTTTACCATAACTATTAAGACGACAGTAAAATGTACAGAATGGACATGGTTCAAATATTTCCCACTGCTTCTGAAATGATTATTTCTCTACAAGAACAGGAGATTCGTGAAATGTGGGCTTAAGGAGAGGCAGCAACAAAAACCATGGGTTTTCAAGTTTAAGCTAATATTTAAGGTAGGATAAAGACTTACTGGTAAATATTGATTTATCTTCCCACCTATTCCCCTAGGGGCTTAATCTCATAGCACAGAACATTAAACAATTGTTTATTATTCCAGCAGTATTATAAAAACAAAACTGAAATTCTTTTCCTTCTTTCTTTCATTTTTTTTTTCTTTAAGAAATAAAAAGCATCTAATATCCCCACAGGGCAGAACAACTGCATCTGAGACAGCGACACACCCACATAGGAATAGGCCTTGCTGGGCTCCATCCAGCCTTCACAGGACTCTGCTTTTCTTCCTGGCCTGGGGTCTTACCTGCAACAAAACTTGAAAGACTTCTTTTAACCCCAGGCTTTAAAGAGAGCTAAAAGGATTGGTGGTAAATGATTGAGCCCCCAGGAGTCAGGTGAACTGTCCAGAGCAGCGCTGCTAGGAACGCTCTGAGATGATGGAAATGTTCTGTATCTGTTGTTGCTGGGTGGTCACCATGAGCCATGTGTGGCTGTTGAGCACTTGAAATGGGGCTGGTGCAACCAAGGGACTGAATTTTCCATTTTATTTCATTTCTAATAATTTCAATTTAAACAGCCACCTGGGCTAGTATGATTACCATATTGCATAGCACAGATTTATAGTTTCTCAAGAGTTAGCTAAATAATACATATACTCCCACACACGTACAATAAAAGTAGAACTGAAATGCAGGAGTCGTTCAGATGTTGCCTTGAACCCTGACTGCCCAGGGGGGTGGCATGTCCTGGGACAGTCTGGCCCTCCCTTTATGGTTGACCTTTGTTCCTGCCTCTCTTCTGTATTTCACCTTGCCTGCCTCCTCTCTCTCTCTATATATATATATATCTATAAAACAACTTTATTGACATATGTCACATACCATATAGTTCATGTTCTGCAATTCAACAATTTGTCCTAAAACAGTTTGTCCTAAAAATTCACAAAGTTATGTAACCATCACCCCATCAATTTTGCAACATTTTCATTACACCAGAGAGAAAGCCTGTACCCATTAGCAGTCATCCTCCATTTCTCCCCAAACTCTCACCTCCCCCCACAACCCCTGGCAACCACAAATCTACTTGCTGTCTCTATAGATTTTCCTACTTTGGACATTTCACATAAAGAGAATCATACAATATATGGTCATTTATGTCTGGCTTCTTTCACCTAGCATAAGGTTTCCAAAATTCATCCATGTTGTAGCATGCTTCTGTAGTTATTAATCCTTTTTGTTGCTGAATAATATTCCATTGTGTGGATGTGCCAATTTGTTTATCCATTCACCAGTTGATGGCCATTGGGTTGTTTTCATTTTTTGGCTTTTATAAATACTGATGTAATGAATATTCATATGTAGGTTTTTGTGTGAATGTATGTTTTCATTCCTCTTAGGTATATAACCAGGAATGAAATTGCTGCTTTCATATGGTAACTTTATGTTTAACCTTTTGTGAAACTGTCAGACTATTTTCCAAAACAAGTGCACCATTTAACATTTCCATCAGCAATGTGTGAGTATTCCAGTTTCTCCACATCCTTGCCAACACTTGTAATAATCTGTCTTCTTTATTATAGCCATTCTAGCAGGTGTATGAGCGTCTCATTGGGGCTTTGCATTTCCTGATAGTCAGCAACTCTTTGCCCCAGCCAGTCACATACAGGCAGGCCCTTGCCAGAGGTAGATTTGCCCTGGGAGTGCAGGTTTGCGAGAAAAGATCAAGGTCCATTTGAGGTGTTTCTTCGGAAATAACAGAAGTTACTTACTTCTGTGACTCAGTTACTCACTGAAACCAGGGGTGATCATATTCAATCATTTCATGCCCAACTGGATGTCAGATATATTTATACTTTTTCTGGGTCAGATTCCTGGGCAGGTCTTCTCCCCCTCAAAACAGTCTCTGTAGGAACTTCCCTGGTGGTCCACTGGTTAAGACATGCCGATGCAGGAGACATGGGTTCGATCCCCAGTCCAGGAACTAAGATTCCACATGCCCTGGGGCAGCTAAGCCTGTGTGCCACGACTACTGAAACACAAGTGCCCTAGAGCCTGTGCCCTGCAATAAGAGACGCCACCACAGTGAGCTGCCCGCACTCTGCAACTAGAGAGTAGCTCCCGCTCACCTCAGCTAGAAAAAGCCCGCATGCAGCAGTGAAGACCTAGTGCAGCCAAAAATAAATAAATTAAATAACTAACGAAAACAGTCTCTGTAAGTAAAAGTAGTTTGAAGGAAAACTCGAGGAATACTTTTTAAATTTCCTATTACAAAAGAATTTCCCCAATAGTCCTTTCTCAAATAGGCACGAAAGGCTCTTAAGATCAACCTTCAGATCATCACGTTTTAAATGATGCAGAGCAAGGATCAAGATACTGACACGGAATGAAAATGGAAAAACAAGAGTCCAGGTGTAGATGGCCCAGACAGGCAGGGAGAGTGGTCTGCCTGCGGGAGGCACACTGCCCTCCGCTGCTCGTGTTCAGGGCACCTAACATCCATTTCTTTACCAGATCTTGAGTGCTCCATGTGCCAGGCACAGCTCTCGGAATGAAACAGCAAGCAAAATGGGCCTGGTGTTTGTTTTCACGAGGTCAGGCCAATATTAGTCAAACAGTCAAACCTGCCAGGAAGGCCCAGGGTGGGGCACCCTGTGATTCAGACCGTCTCTGCTGCTTGTGCAGTCTCTCTCCATATTCTCAGATAGCACCTCAGTGGGAGTTCACCATCCCAGCTTGACTCGCCTAGGTGTCCTTTCTTTTTGTTGTTGTTGAATAAACTTTCTTTCCTTTCACTTTCTCTCTCTCTTTTCAAAGCATTATTTTTAGCTGATGTAATTTCTAGAACTGAGTCTCTTTAGCATCTTGGGAGGTTGAGATTTTGAAGAAATACATTACTGTTGCTACTGTTCCCTGTATTTCTGTCATATTTCTACTTATTCTTTAATGCATTGCTTGAATACTACCTTTTCGGTGAAATATCACCATTACTGTCAGTCCTGATGGCCTCCAGGAATAAATATTCCTGAACTTCTGTAGCACCTTGTACCTGCATTATAATGCTTGCTGTGTCATAGAAGCAAAGTTCTTTACCTGTTAGCTTCCCTCACGAGTCAGTGAACATCTCAGAGTAAGGTTTTGTGTCTGAGTTTTGTTCATATTTTCAGCTCCAAGCACAGCAACTCACATCTAACTGTTGATCTATAAATGCTGAATAACGAATGAAGGAATGAACATAGAGAAGAGTCAAACAGTCACATGAATCCAGATTCTTTTGTCCAGCAAGGAATCCTTTGTCTTTGAAATAGCAATGAATTGTCAACTCTTGTGATCCTGGCTTATTATTTTCTATTGACTTTTTAATTTAATAGGGAAAAGTATAAATATATTTTCTATTGGAAAATTTATTTTTAAAACAACAAAAACTAGATAGGGAAAAACGACAAGCAGTCAGTTGTTGCAGACCTTCAGTGCTGAAGCTAATACTACTCTTTTATTCAGGGAAATGGAATCCACCTCTTACACACAGAGCGCCCTGGCAATATTATTTCTCGGGTAAAGAATGAGGAACCAAGTCTAGCAGACCGTGGACAAGCCCAGATATGCAGGGGATAAAGTAGGCTGGACCTGGGACAGAACCAAGGGCCTGAAGCCACATAAACAACCAACAGTACAAGCACCTTTTGACCCTTGGAATAAAAGCGAGACCACAAGTTAGAGTCAAGAGGGCGGGCAGGAAGCTGGGCAAAGGACAGGACTCAGGATAAGCAACAAATCACACTGGGAAATAAAAACATAAATCTTAGTTGCTGGAACCCTGAAACCTAGTATTTTAGGAAAAAGGAAAGCAGTTAGAGATCAGAGCAAATAAACTAATCCAAAACCTAAGCAGAGTCTAGGGAATAATGATCGTGACACAAGCTGATGGGGAAGCAGTGTGAGGGAAGACGGAATGAAGAGGATCAGGGGGTCAAGTAGAGTCAGGCCCACATCCCTTCAGCAATGACAGAGGCCCCCCAAGGGGGTGAGGCAGTGCTGAGAGCCTCTCTGTACATGAGGATGGATCATCCTCTCAATGCCTGTAGCACCAGTTATCCTGATTCTCATCCACAGGAGAATTGTGGTTTCCAGTAAGAAAAAGTGAAAGTCACTCGGTTGTGTCTGAAACTTTGGGACCCCATGGGCAGTCCATGGAATTCTCCAGGCCAGAATACTGAAGTGGGTAGCCATTCCCTTCTCCAGGGAGCCTTTCCAACCCAGGGATCCAACCCAGGTCTCCCGCATTGCAGGTGAATTCTTTACCAGCTGAGTCACCATGGAAGCCCAAGAGTACTGAACTGGGTAGCGTATCCCTTCTCCAGTGGATCTTCCCGACCCAGGAATTGAACCAGGGTCTCCTGCATTGCAGGCAGATTCTTTACCAGCTGCGCTGAAAGGCTGTCCTTAGATATAGCCTGTTACAGTATTGTCTAATTTGCTTTTTACCTTGAATGTCTGAGGTAGGTAGGAACTTACTTTTAAAACCATTTTACATGACAATGGACTTGTATCCAGAATACATAAAGAACGCATAATCTTGGGACTTCCCTGGTGGTCCGGAGGCTTAGACTTCACACAGTCCCAATGTAGGAGGTTCAGGTTCTATCCCTAGAAAACTAGATTCTATCTAGAAAACTAGATTCCACATGCTGCAACTAAGACCCGATGCTGCCAAAGAAATAAATATTAAAAGAAAGAATTCATAATCTAAAAAGACTAACAACCTGTTAAAAGAAAATGCTCAACATCATTAGTTACCAGGAACGCACAAATTAAATCTTCCATGCATACCATGAATAGCACTTCACTGGCAGTGCCTGGTGTTGGTGAGGATGAGAGACTGGAATCTTCATCTCTTGCAGATGGGCTTGTAAAATGGCATAACCACTTTGAAGAACTGATCCAGCAATTTCGTGAAATCAAAATGCCTGGACACACACACACACTTATGCACACCTGCACACACATACAGGACTTGAATAGAAGTGTTAATAGCACCTCTATTTATAACAGCCCCAAACTGGAAACAACCCAAACTTCCATCAGTAAGTGAATGGATAAACAAATTGAGATATTCTTACAATGAATATATTCAACAACAAAAAGGAACAAACTATTCAATGCTAATGCTCACAACATCATGGATGTATTTCAGAAACATTGTTTTGATCAAAACAAACCAGATGATCGGCAGGATTCCATTCTATGTGGTTTTAGAATAGGGGGAACTCTGCTATGGTCTTGGAAATCAGAAAGTAGATGAAAATGTTCTATATTTTGATTAAGGTGGTGGATACATGTGTAAATATCTGTAATATTTGTAAATGATTGTCCAAAGTCAGTGAACTGTACATCTAAGAGATGTGCATTTTGTATTGTGTAAATTGAACCTTTACAAAAGAAAGTCAGGTTCAGAGAAGTGAAGATACTTGCCTAAGTTCAGTTCAGTTCAGTCGCTCAGTCGTGTCCGACTCTTTGTGACTCCATGGACTGCAGCACTGCAGGCTTCCCTGTCCATCACCAGCTCCTGGAGCTTGCTCAAACTCATCTCCGCTGAGTCAGTGATGCCATCCAATCATCTCATCCTCTGTCATACCATTCTCCTTCTGCCTTCAATCTTTCCCAGCATCAGTCTTTTCCAATGAGTCAGTTCTTCATATCAGGTGGCCAAAGTATTGGAGTTTCAGCTTCAGCATCAGTCCCTCCAATGAATATTCAGGACTGATTTCCTTTAGGATTGACTGGTTAGATCTCCTTACAGTCCAAGGGACTCTCAAGAGTCTTCTCCAACACCTCAGTTCAAAAGCATCAATTCTTCAACACTCAGCTTTCTTTATAGTCCAACTCACATCCATACGTGACTACTGGAAAAACCATAGCTTTTATTAACAGACCTTTGTTGGCAAAGTAATGTCTTTGCTTTTTAATATGCTGTCTAGGTTGGTCATAGCTTTTCTTCCAAGGAGCAAGCATCTTTTAATTTCATGGCTGCAGTCGCCATCTGCAGTGATCTTGGAGCCCAAGAAAATAAAGTCTGTCACTGTTTTCATTGTTTCCCCATGTATTTGCCATGAAGTGATGCAGAGTACATCATGAGGAACGCTGGGCTGGAAGAAGCACAAGCTGGAATCAAGATTGCTGGGAGAAATATCAATAACCTCAGATATGCAGATGACACTACCCTTATGGCAGAAAGTGAAGAGGAACTCAAAAGCCTCTTGATGAAAGTGAAAGAGGAGAGTGAAAAGGTTGGCTTGAAGCTCAACATTCAGAAAACAAAGATCATGGCATCTGGTCCCATCACTTCATGGGAAATAGATGGAAAGACAGTGGAAACAGTGTCAGACTTTATATTTTTGGGCTCCAAAATCACTGCAGATGCTGATTGCAGCCATGAAATTAAAAGACGCTTGCTCCTTGGAAGGAAAGTTATGACCAACCTTGATAGTATATTAAAAAGCAGAGACATTACTTTGCCAACCGAGGTCCGTCTAGTCAAGGCTATGGTTTTTCCCGTGGTCATGTATGGATGTGAGAGTTGGACTGTGAAGAAAGCTGATCGCCGAAGAATCGATGCTTTTGAACTGTGGTGTTGGAGAAGACTCTTGAGAGTCCCTTATACTGCAAGGAGATCCAACCAGTCCATTCTAAAGGAGATCAATCCTGGATGTTCTTTGGAGGGACTGATGCTAAAGCTGAAACTGCAATACTTTGGCTACCTCATGCGACGAGTGGACTCACTGGAAAAGACTCTGATGCTGGGAAAGGTTGGGGGCGGGAGGAGAAGGGGACGACAGAGAATGAGATGGCTGGATGGCATCACCGACTCTGTGGACATGAGTTTGAGTGTACTCCGGGAGTTGGTGATGGACAGGGAGGCCTGGCGTGCTGTGATTCATGGGGTCGCGGAGAGTCGGACATGACTGAGTGACTGAACTGAACTGAACTGAACTGATGGGACCAGATGCCATGATCTTAGTTTTTTGAATGTTGAGTTTTAAACCAGTTTTCTCACTCTCCTCTTTCACTTTCATTAAGAGGTTCTTTAGTTTCTCTTTACTTTCTGCCATAAGCATGGTATCATCTGCGAATCTGAGGTTATTGATATTTTTCCTGGTAGTCTTGATTCCAGCTTGTGCTTCATCCAGCCCAGCATTTCACATGATGTACTCTGCATATAAGTTAAATAAAGTGTGGCAGCAAATAAACGACAGAGTCAAGAGCTTCCCTGATGGCTCAGCAGGTAAAGAGTCTGCCTGCAGTGCGGAGATGTAGGAGATGTGGGTTCAATCCCCGGAGGAGGGCAAGGCAACCCACTCCAGTATTCTTGCCTGGAAAATCCCGTAGAGGAGCCTGGGGGACTATGGTCCATGGGGTCACAAAGAGTTGGGCATGACTGAAGCAACTTAGCACACACGCACAATACTTGAACTTGGGCTAACTGAGATCAGAGCCAGGATCCCTTTGGCTGCATCATTCTCTCGGCCTAGAGAAAGGTAAGGAAGAACAGGAGGGAGGCTCCCTTTACCAGAGGAAGGAAGGGCAGTCGTCACAGAGGTCACATTTCTGTCTTGGACATAAGATATGTAATGGTGCCTGTAATGGGAAGAGCCAATTCCTTCTGGCCACCTGCAAAAGTAATTAGGAGGACTTGAAAGACATTGGCACAGAGATAAGCATCACCATTTGATTCATGGATCCTGCCAGTAGAGTAGGTATTAAGGTTATTCTTTTGCTGGTCTCCACCTTGAGTATAAATAATTAATGTGTTTCATTTTTAAGACTTTTCAAAAACACTTTATGAATTAACCACTACATTTCCATTGCAAAAAATAGAAAATAACAAACAAAAGAAGAAAAAATTAAAACTTCCTAGGGCTTATTGTCCAGTGATGATCTCATATGTCTTTATTTTCTAATAAATAAAAAGATTTCAGCTTAACAAAAACAGGATCATACTAAATGTGCTGTTTTATAATGTGCTTTTTAAGCAACATTTCGTGAACATTTCTCTCTGTTGGAGAGTGTAAATAGATAGCCTTTCTATTGAATACATAACATTTCACAAATGGTCATATCTAAATTTGTTCAACTAAGCCTTGCTATTATATATTCAAGTTGTTTCTAATTTTTTTCTACTACCTACTAACCTCCTGCAAAAAGAACATCTTATAAATGATGTTCTTAGTTATAGAGCTTCCAAATGTTCTATAGAAGTGAAAATTTTGGGTCAAAGTTGAGATTTGGACATCTTTAAAACATATAATTCATGGTGTCATTTTTTTCTTTGGCGAATAGTTTCACCAATTAACATTCACTGGAAGTGAATGAATGAGTTATCCTGTGTCTCCCTAATGCCTAGACTGTGAATTTGCTCCCCACGTTAGGTATCACCTCTTCATGGAAACACAGTCAGGGTTAGAAACTAACTTTTGATGTTGTCTAGCTCCATCTTTCAAGCCATGCCTGAATCCTCTTTTGGAGTCTACTAGGTTGAGATGAAAAATATTTCTTTTAAAATGTGAATTTGAGAACATGGTTGGTGTTTAAATGTAGCAGAAAATTGGGAGAGTTAGAAAGAGAAATGATCCTGAGGTTCAGATACTATGGTTTCAGGGCGGTCTGTACCATCATACATTGCTGTGTGTTACATCTGGCAATTCACTTGCTTACCCTGCCTGGGCCTCAGTGGCCCCATCTCTAAGATGAGGGGTTGAAGAGGACCCCATCTTTACTTGGTCTTCCGTTATGACATTCCATAAATCTTGGCTATTTGAAGCATTCCTTTCTGAGGTTGGGCTTGTAAATTGAGAGTTGTCAGGCCTTTAAAATGTAGCTAGTGTGGGAAAGGAAAAAACCCAGCAGCTAGTTTGCTGCTGGATCAGAATTCTCTGTTCTTTGTGAAGTAATAAATTGTATGTTGGCTCCCGGATTATTCCAGGTTGCCTCGGGTTTTGCGGAAGTGGCTTTTTCAGGAATTGTTCCCATTGCCGGAAAGTGGGTGTTAATTTGTGCCTTGGCTGTTTTTCAGGGCACATGCTGGCAGAATCCTAGCAGCTTTTTCAGAGGCTCAGCAGATGCCATGACCGGGTTGTGGCTATCCTCGCAGGATGACACACACCCTGCATGAATAACCCAAAACAGACCCATATTAGAGACCTAACCTTTATCGTGGACCACTTAACCTTGGCCTCTGAAGTGTTTGTTTGACCAAGTAGAAGCACTCTGATCAACATACCACAGGCAACAGGATAGCCACAAGCATTGAAATTGGTCAGTGTTTCTTAATAAAATACCTGTGATCCACTCAAATGGGGTGCAGGTGGTATCTTGGAAGAGGAGAGGAACCCAAGCAAAGAAAGGAAGGAATAACACTGAGTAACATTTGTATTTAGTTCTTGACAGTTTACAGCCTATGCTGACCACCTTATTTATTCCAACGGCATCTCTGAGATCTTTTCATCACCATTTTGTCCTGATTCACCCAGCAAGCAAATGCAAAAGCTGGTGTCATGACCGTGAATGGCCCAATAGCTTCTACAACAAGCACGGAACTTGGCTTGAATTCCCCCAAGTCTCTGCTTTCTTGGCAGACTTTGCAATCTCACACCTCCTTCCTCTTCTATCTTTCTCTTCTATGTCAACAGCTGAAAAGCAACTCTACTTTCTTGCCCTGTGTGTAGAAGGTAGCAAATTGAAGTCAATTTCCCATCTTTGGGGCTTCCCAGGTGGCACAAGTGGTAAAGAATCTGCTGCCTGCCAATGCAGGAGACACAAGAGACGTGGGTTCAATCCTTGGGTTGGACAGATCATTTGGAGAAGGAAATAGCAACCCACTCTGGTATTTCTTGCCTAGAAAATTCTTTAGTACGATGTGCTTAGAAGACACTGTCTAGTCTAATATGTTCTGGACTTTATAGTCATTTAGCCTTCACGATTTATGCCATGTTGATACACCACATGTACTACTGCTGCTAAGTTGCTTCAGTCGTGTCCGACTCTGTGCAACCCCATAGACGGCAGCCCACCAGGCTCCCCCATCCCTGGTATTCTCCAGGCAAGAATACTGGAGAGGGTTGCCATTTCCTTCTCCAACCACATGTACTATTACTTACTTAATATTTGTCTTCAAATTAATGTACTATTTCATTTTTTATTATTCTAAACAATATAGTATCTGTGAAATCATCAGTTGGACATAATGGTTATAGTTTTCTATAATTAGAAATAATTATAGAAATAATTGAAATAATTACATAGCTATTAAGTATTTTAAATGTTCACTGATACTGTGTAATATATTTCACTTTTATTCTCTTTGTTATGCACACCATATTCTGAGAAATGCATTAAAATTAAATGAAATTAAAGATGCAGTTGAATTCAATTGGCCACATTTTCCATGCACAGTAGCCACTGTGGCTAGTGGCTACCATGTTGGACAAGGCAGAAAGCAGCTCTGTCACCCCGGAACGTTGTGCTGGAAGGCTCTGCCTAAAGTTTGCCCAGAGCATGTTGACTGCTTTCATGGACTAAAGCTACACTTACATAAAGAAAGATCACCAAAAGAATTGAGCATTGTGAACAATGATGAATTTAGAAAATGCTAGCAAAAATGTCCGTCTCTCTACTTTGTGTATGTGTCTAAGTGTGTCCTCTGCTTTCCTGCTTCTCTTCTCATTGCTCTGCCTCTGTGTGTCCTGGTTCACTTTTTAAAATTGATGTGTAATCTATAATGTTGTGTTAGTTTCATGTGTACAGCAAAGTGATTCAGTCATACACAAATATGTATATTCTTTTTCAGATTCTTCCATGATAGGTATTATGAGATATTGAGTACAGTTCCCTGTGCTGTACGGTAAGACCTTGTTGCTTATCTGTTTCACATATAGTAGTGTCAGTTCAATTCAGTCACTCAGTCTTGTCTGACTCTTCATGACCTCATGGACCTCAGCACGCCAGGCCTCCCTGTCCATCACCAACTCCCCAAGTTTACTCAAACTCATTTCCATTGAGTCAGTGATGCCATCCAACCATCTTACGTTCTGTCATCCCCTTCTCCTCCTGCCCCCAATCCCTCCCAACATCAGTCTTTTCCAATGAGTCAGCTCTTCGCATCAGGTGGCCAAAGTATTGGAGTTTCAGCTTCAACATCAGTCCTTCGAATGAATATTCAGGACTGATTTTCTTTAGGACGGACTGGTTGGATCTCATTGCAGTCCAAGGGACTCTCAAGAGGCTTCTCCAACACCGCAGTTCAAAAGCGTCAATTCTCTGGTGCTCAGCTTTCTTTATAGTCCAAATCTCACATCCATACATGACTACTGAAAAAACCATAGCCTTGATGAGACGGACCTTTGTTGGCAAAGTAATGTCTCTGCATTTTAATATGCTGTCTAGGTTGGGCATCACAATAAACTGTGGAAAATTTTGAAAGAGATGGGAATACCAGACCACCTGACCTGCCTCTTGAGAAACCTGTATGCAGGTCAGGAAGCAACAGTCAGAACTGTACAGGGAACAACAGACTGGTTCCAAATAGGAAAAGGAGTATGTCAAGGCTGTATATTGTCACCTTGCTTATTTAACTTATATGCAGAGTACATCATGAGGAACGCTGGGCTGGAAGAAGCACAAGCTGGAATCAAGATTGCCGGGAGAAATATCAATAACCTCAGATATGCAGATGACACCACCCTTATGGCAGAAAGTGAAGAGGAGCTCAAAAGCCTCTTGATGAAAGTGAAAGAGGAGAGTGAAAAGGTTGGCTTGAAGCTCAACATTCAGAAAACAAAGATCATGGCATCTGGTCCCATCACTTCATGGGAAATAGATGGAAAAACAGTGGAAACAGTGTCAGACTTAATTTTTTGGGCTCCAAAATCACTGCAGATGCTGATTGCAGCCATGAAATTAAAAGACACTTACTCCTTGGAAGGAAAGTTATGACCAACCTTGATAGTATATTAAAAAGCAGAGACATTACTTTGCCAACCAAGGTCCGTCTAGTCAAGGCTATGGTTTTTCCCGTGGTCATGTATGGATGTGAGAGTTGGACTGTGAAGAAAGCTGATCGCCGAAGAATCGATGCTTTTGAAATGTGGTCTTGGAGAAGATTCTTGAGAGTCCCTTGTACTGCAAGGAGATCCAACCAATCCATTCTAAAGGAGATCAATCCTGGGTGTTCATTGGAAGGACTGATGCTAAAGCTGAAACTGCAATACTTTGGCCACCTCATGCGACGAGTTGACTCACTGGAAAAGACTCTGATGCTGGGAAAGGTTGGGGGCGGGAGGAGAAGGGGACGAGCGAGAATGAGATGGCTGGATGGCATCACCGACTCTGGACATGAGTTTGAGTGAACTCCGGGAGTTGGTGATAGACAGGGAGGCCTGGCGTGCTGTGATTCATGGGGTCGCGGAGAGTCGGACACGACTGAGCGACTGAACTGAACTGAACTGAACTGAAGGAGTAAGTATCTTTTAATTTCATGTCTGGTATATATTAATCCCAAACTCCTAATATTATCTCTCCCCTGCCACTCCCCATTATCCTTTTTGGTAATCCTATGTTTGTTTTCTATGTCTGTGAATTTATTTCAATTTCATAAATAAGTATATTTATATCATTTTTTAGCTTCCACATTTAAGTGATATCATAGGATATTTGTCTGCCTTACTTTGCTTAATATGATAATCTCTAGGTCCATCTGTGTTGCTGCAAATGGCATTCTTTCATTCTTTTTATGGCTGAGTAATATTCCATTGTATATATGTACATCTTCTTTATCCTTTCATCTGTTGATGGACATTGAGGTTGCCTCCATGTCTTGGCTGTTGTAAATACTGCTGCTATTACATTCCTAGTTCACTTTCATTCTTGCCTTTAGTCCCTCCTCTGCCTTTCTACCTATGTTCCTCTTATCTTCCCACCCCAGAATCTCCCTTAATTCATTTTGGATTTTGCTTTGTAAATTATCCGTTAGCTGCAGTAACTTCAGGTCAGAGGAGATTCTCAGTTGTAACTTGCACAAGGAATCCCTTCCAGTGGAATTCCTTCGGGATGTAGTCAGTGGGACACTGGACATCTCTACTTGGAAGTCCCCCTGGAATCTGAAGTTCAGCATGCCTAAGATTGAACCATTTCCCACTCAAACCCCTGGCTGCCTTTCACTGATGTAACCATAGCAAACGACTTGCTTTACCTACTCCTCATCCAAAGCCACCTTTAGAAGAATAAGAGAATTTTTAATTATGCTTTTTTTTCAGGCCCACGAAAGGGCCTAAAACTCTCTGTATGGCACTAGTTTATTGAGCAGGCTAAAAAACACAAATTGCCTAGAAGGCTTGATGTAACTTCTTTTGAAATAAAAAATGACCCTGCTAGCACTTGGAAAGCTTCTGGAGGATCCCCAGAGGAGGAAAGTGCTATACAGATGTATGTATGCTTTGTCTGATGGCCATGAATGTTGAGGAATAGAACAGACCAGCCCCCTTTCTCCTTATTTTAATTATCCAGAGACCCCCAGCAGGAAAGTAAAGGAGAAGTTGGATCCAAGAGCTCTCAGAAGAGCAGGAGGCTCTAGGGAACATGTATGCATTGTTTGTATGAAATAGAACCTTCTTTAGCAGGACAGAGTTGAAAATTTCCCTTATTCTTCTCGGGAAAATGTGTTCTTTTTTTTTTTTTTTCCATTCTAAATGCACTCAATTAGGTTATGGAAAATTTAGTTCCTCTTGCTAATTTATACAAGGAGTTATGATACCTTGGGATCATCATCTGTCAGCTTTAAAACCCTAAATATGGCATTGATTATTCTCAGGAAGGTGATGTGATGATCTGCTCTCTTTCTCAGACAAAGGGAGGCAGTTGTCCAAAATGGGAAATCCCTATCTGGGTGGGAATGATAGAAACATCCTTCTGGCTAGATTCTGTTTCTGCTCCACTCTGAAAAAGAGAAACAGACTCAAGTTTAACTAGCCTTAATCTTACTAAAGTTTAGGGTCTGTGTTGTCCTCTGGATAATAATAACTACAACAACTATTTGATGAATGGTTGAAATTTTCCCAGTAGTGTGTTAGGTGCTGTAGATGAAATCTCATTAATAGTCCTTACAGCTGTGATGGTAGGGAACCATTCCCCACCCCCATATTTTACTTTGAGGAATTTTAGTTTGGGAGAGGTAAATAACTTGTCAAAGATCACACAGCCCGTACATGGCAGGGCTCAAATGCAAACCTCGGTCTATCCAATGCCACAGCTCAATGTCTTTAGACCTTGTAGTTTTGTTTGTTTTTTTATTGATGGTTACTATGGGCCAGGCGCTATTCTAAGCTCAGAGAGATCCCTAATCTTATGGAGCTTATATCCTGGAGAGGAAAGATAGGAAAAGAATAAGTTAAAAAATGTCCAGATCATTTCAGATGTTGGTAATGCCGTAAGAACAATAGAGGAAGTAAAGTGATAGTGAGCACGGGGCTACTTATGTTGAGAGCTCTTTAAAGGACTTTCTGATATGACCTTTGACCTCAGACCTAGATGATATGAAGGATCCAGAATGTGGGTATTGAGGGCCATGGAAACAGCAAGTGCAGAGGTCCTGGGGTGAGAGTGAGTGCCATGTGTTTCAGGAGCTGCAAAAAAAGCCAGTTTTTCTATTTGGTCATAGAGGTGAGTGATACAATAGCAGACATGTAGGCAAGCTTTGGGTCTTGTTCCAAATATAACAGGGCATCAGAGAAGGGTTCTAAGCAAAAGAGGCATATAATCTGAATTAAGTTTTTAAAAGATCTCTCTGTTTTCTGTGTGGAGAATAGCAGATACAGGAGCAAGACAGGGAGTAGGGGAAATGGTTAGAAGAACATGAATTTCAAGGACACTGAAAGTTTTTGGAGAAGATGCAGCCTTGGCTTTGGAAGTAGCAGAGGGTCTGGTGGCAAAAGAGTGTTTACCTTTATGTAGGCCCTCAGATATTCAAGATGTGAGGAGGGAGCCTCAGAGGCCAGCCAGGTCCAGTTCATGGGCAAAAGGGAAGGGGGCATTCACAAAAGAAGATGAAAGGACTTCCCTGGTGGTTAGGACTTCACGCTTGCACTGCGGGGGGCGCAGGTTCAATCCCTGGTCCGGGAACTAAGACCCTGTATGGTGCAGCCAAAAAATAAATAAATAAAAAGCTTTTAAAGAAAAGGAAAATAAGATGAAGCTATGGGGAGTCTGCTTCAGTGTCAGTGCTGGCAAATCATGGTAATAAGAGCTATTGAGTGTATACCATGTGTCTAGTGGTGTTCTGAGTGCTTTCCTCAGGATAGCTTCTTTCGTCCTCTCAATAATCCTAAATCCCAGATGCTGTTAGGGCTTCGCAGGTGGCACTCATGGTACAGAACCCACCTGCCAATGCAGGAGACATAAGAGATACAGGTTCCATCCCTGGAGCAGGAAATGGCAACCTACTCTAGTATTCTTGCCTGGAGAATTCCATGGACAGAGGATCCTGGTGGGCTACAGTCCATAGGGTAGCAGAGTCTGACGTGACTGAGCACACATGCATGGTCATGGTTTAGATACTATTGTTAGCCCCATTTTACGCAGGAAACTGAGACACAGAAAAATTAAGACACTTGCAGCTACTACGTGATCTAACTCTCAATAAGTGGGATGAAAGATTCTTAATTTCAGAAGTCAGAGCCATAAGGGTTGAGGCTGTCAGAGAGAGTGAAAGAGTGACCTCAGGAAGGGATGGGCCGACTGGTCTGAAGATGAGACCCAGATGACCAAGGGGATCTGGGAGGGAGTGATGAAGGTAAACAAGTTTGTCCTATGATGCCCCACATCCTGAATGACTCTAAAAGAAGGTTCCTGATCAGTGCAAACTAGGAGCTTTCCTGCAGCTTCTGGTGGGTGGAGTGAGCCTAGGCCCCCTCCCTGGGACTGCTTTCTTAGACAGCTTGTGGGAGAAGAGCAGTTTCATCTAACAAGACAGTGTCTTAGCCTCTTTTATCCCACTGCTCTTGGGTGGGTGGGGAGAATGCTCAAATCCACACATTTCTGAGATGTTTTTTCCCTGACTCACATTTGGAGATAATAATCACTTACTATGATTAATTAGATTATGTATCTGTGGACTTCACATCAGTCCAGCAGAGCAGGAGTTCTGCACATTAGAAATGGAATGGGATCAGCCATTGTTTGGGGTTGGTTTTCTTTTGCTCTTTCTTTTTTTTTTTTTTGAAGGGGGATGGTACTTCTAAATTTCGAGGTTTATGCTGAGAACCTGACATATGTTCACTTCAGTTCAGTTCAGTCGCTCAGTCGTGTCCAACTCTTTGCGACCCCATGAATCACAGCACGCCAGGCCTCCCTGTCCATCACCAATTCCCAGAGTTCACTCAAACTCATGTCCATCGAGTCGGTGATGCCATCCAGCCATCTCATTGTCTGTCGTCCCCGTCTCCTCCCGCCCCCAATCCTTCCCAGTCTTTTCCAGTGAGTCAACTCATTGCATGAGGTGGCCAGAGTAAACACGACAGTCTTATGATACAGCTACTAGTCTTATTGCCCGTTTTCTGATAGAGCGACTGAACTCCGGATATAACTTGCCCCAAATTATCCGAGTAATAGACCTGAGAGGACTTCCTACGTGGCGCAGTGATAAAGAATCCACCTGCCAATGCAGGAGACATGAGATGCAGGTTCAATCCCTGGGTCGGGAAGATCCTCTGGAGTACGAAATGTAGTACAACCTACTCTAGTATTCTTGCCTGGAGAATTCCATGAACGGAGGAGCCTAGCAGGCTACAGTCCATGGGGTATCAGAGTCAGACACAACTGAGCACGCACACACACAACAGACCTGAGATTTAAACCCTGACGATCTGATACCAGAGGTTAATCTTAATCATGCTGGTACAAGTGAGGAACATTTGTATGCTATGTCGAGTGCTTCCCAAGAAGTCTTTGTAAACCCGAAAGAATGAGTGAATGTAACAACACAAAGTTGGAAGAGAAAGCTTAGTGAAGGCATTCCTTGACCACACTGGTTTTGAAATGTTAGTAGACCAACTGTAAGGATCAGGAAGCAACCTGAAGGTGGCAGGCTTGAGCGAAACATGGGTTGGAAGGGGGAAATGGATATGAACGGAGAGAAAAAAGTTACTGCTTTACTTCCTGGCTTCTCCTCAGTCAGTTCAGTCGCTCAGTTGTGTGCCACTCTTTGCGACCCCATGAACTACAGCACGCCAGCCTTCACTGTCCATCACCAGCTCCCAGAACTGACTCAAACTCATGTCCATTGAGTCGGTGATGCCATCCAACTATCTCTTTGTCTGTCATACCCTTTTCCTCCTTCCTTCAATCTTTCCCAGCATCAAGGTCTTTTCCAGTGAGTCAGTTCTTCACAACAGGTAGCCAAAGTATTGGCGTTTCAGCTTCAGCAGGAGTCCTTCCAATGAATATTCAGGACTGATTTCCTTTAGGATTGATCTTGGTTTGATCTCCTTTCATTGTCTTCTCCTCCTAAGTCTAAAAGTGCCACTGCTCAAAGGATACACTGCTCAAATGCCACTGCTCAAATTTTTGCCCTTCTAATTCCACTTAATGAACACCAAAAAAGCTATCTGCTTCTTCACTCTCCCCACAAAACAGGAAAAGTGGTAGGATTATGAATAATTTTTGGTAACGTATTTTCATTTTCCATGATTTTTTAAAGAAAACAAATATGCAGGAGGGAATCATTTAAGACGAAACCATTTAAATAAATGAAAGAAGATTCCTTAGGCATCATATTTGATTGATTCCATTTCATCATTTAAAAAATATATTTTCTTTGACGTTCATCTGTTCCTATCCAAAAACACGGGTGGATAATCTGATCTCAGTTTTCTTAGGCTCTGTGATCTTGGCAAAGTCACTTTTTAATCATATGCCTGGCTTTCTCTAACTTGAAAATATCTAGACTCCCAAGACAACTGAACTTGTGTGGAAGGGCCATGAGCTTCTTTGCCAAATGGCCATGAGTAAGGAGATCGCCTCTTAGAGGTAGCTCTCAGTCCTCCATCTGGATTCTAAAAGTGTTTATTAACCTGTAAATCAGTTTGTTTTCTTTTTAGTCACCTGGTGGATTAGCAAACCCAGAATCTGCATTTACTTTCTGTGTGCCTCCTGGAATATATAATTTAACACTTCTGTATCTCTTAAGTGGAACCAAAAGATTTGAGTGCAACAGAGTTTGTGAACGTAGGTGTTAGTCACTCAGTCGTGTCCAACTCTTTGCAATCCCACGGACCGTAGCCTGCCAGGCTCCTCTGTCCATGGAATTCTCCAGGCAAGAATACTGGAGTGGGTAGCCATTCTCTTCTCCAGAGGATCTTCCCAACCCAAGAATCGAACCCAGGTCTCCTAAACTGAAGGCAGATTCTTTACCATCTGAGCCATCAGGGAAGCCCAAAAGTGAAAGTATTAGTCGCTCAGTCATGTTCGATTCTCTGATCAGGGGAAGATCATCGAGTCCTCCCTGCACCTACCATTTCTCCAATTCCTGTAGCTTAAAATATGCCAAGGTGCTGTATTTTGGGGGAGCATGACCTTAACTCCATTATCCACAGTCATAAGTTCTGGGGATTAGGACATGGACTTCTCTTTTGAGGGAAACACAATTCAACCCATTACCCTGACTTTGATGTACTTGTTGTTGTTGTTTGATGTTGTTCAGTTGCTAAGTCATGTCTGGCTTTTTGTGACCCCCTGCAGCATGCCAGGCTCCTTTGTCCTCCACTATCTACTGGAGTTTGCTCAAATTCATGTCCATTGGGTTGGTGATGCTATCTAACCATCTCATCCTCTGCCACCCTCTTCTCCTTTTTCCTTCAATCTTTTCCAGCATCAAGGTCTTTTCCAATGAGTTGGCTCTCTGCATCAGGTGGCCAAAGTATTCGAGCTTCAGCTTCAACATCAGTCCTTCCAATGAATATTCAGGACCGATTTCCTTTAGATTGACTGGTTTGATCTCTGTGCAGTCCAAGTGACTCTCAAGAGTCTTCTCCAGCACCAATTCAAAACCATCAATTCTTCAGCACTCAGCCTTCTATAGATTAGCTGCAATGGCTCAGCTGGTTAAGAATTTGCCTGCAATGCAGGAGACCTGGGTTCAATCCCTGGGTTGGGAAGGTCTCCTGGAGTAGGGAATGGCAACCCACTTTCAATATTGTTGCCTGGAGAATCCCATGGACAGAGGAGCCCGGTGGTCTACAATCCATGGGGTCTCAGAGTCGGACACGACTGAGCGACTAACACAGCCTTCTTTATGGTCCAACTCTCACATCCATACATGACCACCGGAAAAACCGTAGCTTTGACTATATGGACCTTTGTCGATAAAGTGATGTCTCTGTTTTTTAATATGCTGTCTAGGTTTGTCATAACTTTCCTTCCAGGGAGAAAGTGTCTTGTAACTTCATGGCTGCAATCACGGTCCACAGTGATTTTTGAGCCCAAAAAAGTAAAATCTGTAACTACTTCTACTTTGTCCCCTTCTATTTGCCATGAAGTGATGGGACCATATGCCATGATGTCAGTTTGATGTCTTAGGAAGGTAATTTGACAAGGGGAGTAGGATGGAGAGGGTGGGCTCCCTGGATGCTCTAGCCTTAGTCTGGAACCGAGGAAATGAGGAACTGGATTGGCGGCGGCAGGGTTCACGGGGGTGGAGCATGGGAATAAAGAAGAGGGGTTGGAATCAGGAGACATATGAAAGAATTTGCATTACTTTTCTCCTGCATGTGTGGTGAATCAAAGAAAGGTTTTAGTGCAACACTAACATATGTTTCCCCAAAACACGTGTTGTAAAATACTGGAAATTGTTCTATAGACAAACACATTTGAGAAACACGGGATTGACCAAGGTTGAGCAGGCTTCTCTGCAGTGCTTCTTTGAGCTTTCGACATGCTCAAGTACACCGTGGTTCTCTAAAGGGGACTTCTGGGGGACAGCCTTTCCCAAACTTACAGATCCTGACACAACTGGCAGAAGCCACTCCTGTCTTTAGCAACCCCTGCCCCATGTAGAGAAGAACGACTGGTGCCAATGAGAAAATTATGGATATCAATTTTGCAATGAATAGTTAAAAAAAAATAAAGCGAATGTTTACTGAGCTGCTAATATGCATCAGACACCACATTAAGTGTTTCACACACAATATCTCATTTAATTCTCATGACAGCCATCAGGGATAGGTACCATCAATCATCAGATCTTATAAATGGGACCCAGAGGTACATAGAGATAAAGTTACTTACCCAAGGATGCATAGCTGGGGCGTGGTGCAACCAGAATTTGACTCCAAGCAGTCTAACGTTAAAACTGACATTCATAACTACCAGATTATGAATCTGATTGTAGATGTTTTGGATTTCAAATGTTGATAAGACTTGCAGATGGAATTATGCAGAAGACAGCAGAGGATACAGAGAGACAAGGTCAGGTCTGGGCTCAGAGCCATTGGGGGCAGACGGGGGTTGAAAATTGCCTGTGGATACATTTATTCAAACTATGAGGTCGCAAGTTGGTTATAAGATTTACAACGCAGAAAGAACTCCATGCAAAGATTTTATGTATTAGTGGGATGTTTTCCCAAGCAATGAGTTAGAAATAACTGGCTACCGTTATCACAGTCAGTGTACAGAACGTTCCAACTGTGAGGAAACAGGACCCAGACACAGAAGTCTACGTCCTAAATCATGCTGAAAAGTCAGAATCAGTTGGGATTTTTGAGAAGCAGAAAAATTTCACTGGTCCCACAAGTGCAGTAGAAAACCTCAGCGAGAGCCATTGAGTAGCTCTAAGAGACCACGGCTCTGCCTTGACATCTTACCACAGAGGCAGTGCCTTCTCTCTGTTCCCTGGAGCCCCTGGAGCACAGAAGTGTATCTCATTCATCTAGAAGCTTCTAACACCCGCGCAATGCAGACACCCAGGAAATAGTCGCTGAGCCAAGGAAATGAGAAACAACCCTGTTCAGCTTCCTTCTGCTTCTGGATACATTATCAAGTTTAAAGTGTTTTCAGTGACCCATCCCTATGCCATTGCCTCTGTCTGAATTTTCTTGCATATACTGGGGACAAAGCCATGATAAATTGCTACCTACTTGCACTGAGTTTCATTTTGTTCTGATTCATTGCCTACTTCAGAGACCTTCTAAAAATCACAGTTTATGGACTCTACATCCTGGTGGTTCCCAGAGAGAAATGAACCTAGATTCCAGGGAATGCAGATGTCTTCAAACTTGCAGCCAGCTTCCAGGCTCCCTGCAAAGGTCTCTTAAGCCCCTAAGTATTTCCTCTCTTAAATCACACATCACTGGCACAGGCAGAGTATTTGTTAGGAGACAGTCGCTTAAAGGTCTACCGAGTAGAGTTCTTGGCAATTTTATTGTGCTGTTCTTGGGCTTAGTAAAGTGATTCTTTTTTTAACGTTGCATTGGCTTTTTTGTTCCTGAAAGAAACTATTTCTTTAGTGTTGTACTTGAAACATGATGTTGAATCTCTCTTGGCATGTTTATGGGCCTGGTGAAGGACTGTATATGTGAAAGGGAGCTTAATATTTCACTTGCACAAATAAGTCACTTGCACTTGTGACTTTTATTCGACACATTTCTAATTAGGTGACCTGAATCCCTGCAGCCACCAGTGTGGGTTATTGTGTCATTGTGGCACTTGGGTGTTCTGCCAAATTTTGATCTGGATAGAATGGATTTATTTTTCTTCCTCCTAGAGCAGATTCTCTTACAGCGCCTGTCCGATGGTGCGTTGAACGGAACAGGCTATGCGACGTGGCACAGAATGAGGCATAGTTTTCTGTGTCGCATCAAGCTCACACGTGTGGAATACGGTCCTTTACCGCAGTATGCAAATGCTTCTTGTGAATATAAAAAAGCATGTGGTCAGGGCAGCAGGCAGTTCCTCCTGAATGCAGGGCCACAAAAGAAAATAGTGTGACAACTATGGAAAGTGTTTTGAACTTCCTGAAGGTTTTTTTTTTCCCTGCCTAGTGTTCACCTTTGAAGTCCTTCAAGTGAACAGCCTCAAATTTGAGTACCTAAAATAGTGTTCCAGACACATAGAAAAAGTTTACAGACCACTGCTCTATTACCAGTGATGTCAACACACACACACACACACACACACACAGATACACTTCAGTTCACATTTACTATTCTTATGTTGAATTTTCTTCATGGACATTATTCAGATATTGTTGATCTCCATCCATTTTTCTGTTTATGCTATAATATATTGTCTGAGATAGCCTAGGTTCAAGCCTAGGAACATTGCCTTTAGTAAGAATGAAGAATACCTTGAAATCTCTTGCTCTCAGATATATACCCAACTTTCTAAAGTGATTATTACTGGAAACCACAAAAGTTGAAAATGGAGCGCAACTAACTTGGAAAATCCCCTCATCCCTCCACCTTTACCGTTGTCAGGGTCAGTGATTAGGATTCAAGGCAGGTGCTCTCACCCATGTGTTGTGGGTGTTGTTGTAGAGAGGGCTCCTCGATTCTGAGAGTCCTGGCCCTTGTCAGGAACCTCCCCTTCCTGCAGTGTCACCTAAGAATGCTTGGCTTCACAGGAAACGGTGATACAGGAGAAAGTATTTGGACGTAGGCAACAGCCAAATGGAGGTCCACTTTTTCCTACTACCACAACCTTGGCAGAGCTGTCTACTTCTGTGAGCCTTAGCTTTCTCACCCAGCAAATGGAAATAAAACTCCTTTCTCTAGATAAATACCATATTTTACCACTTATACTGGAATCTAAAAAATAAAACAAACAAATAGAACAGAAACAGACTCACAGAGAATGAGCTAGTGGTTAGTAGTAGGGGAGAGAAGAAGAGAGAGGCAAGATAGGGGCAGGGGATTAAGAGGTACAAACTACAATGTACAAACTACTATACACGGATATATTGTATAGCACAGGGAATATAGTCAATATTTTATAATGACCTTAAATGGAGTATAATCTATAAAAATATTGACTTCCCATATCATACACCTGAAACTAATGTAACACTGTCGATCAACTGTACTTCAATAAAAAAGTCTTCTCCACAAAGTAAAATATAAAAAGCTTTAGCCATGTGAGTGGGTAACCATAGCTTGTTCTATCTGCCAAAGAAGCAATTTGGATTCAACTGTTATTCATAAACTAGTGAGTTGTGTATTTATTGTACCTGATTCATGGTTAAGGTTTTGGAACAAAAACTATAGGGTGCCTGTGTCTGTCTCTATGTTTATGCATGTCCATGGATATGTTATGTATATGTGATGTTATTCTAGCTCCACAGGGTATTGCCAATATTAATATGTAAAAGAGCTCTAAAGTGACTTGAAAAAAATAAGCTTTAATATCAATAGTATATTTATATAAAACTCAAACAATTTTCTTTCATCTGTTAAAATAAGAAAGTTTTCTTGGACTATTGATCTGTCCTTCATGAGACTGTGAAAGGTTTTTCTTTACCTTCTAAGTAATCAGCCAAGAAAGATTCTGGGTTTTATCAAAATGGTTTCCAGTGCTTTGTGTATTCTTCATTGATCTTTGATTATTTAAGAAAACTGAGTCTTCTTATTAAAAGAGCTAAGTTTTTTACAACTAAGTAGTAGTAGCGTGTGTGTGCTCAGTCCTGTCCAACTCTGCGACCCCACAGATTACAGCCTGCCAGGTTCCTCTGTCCATAGAGATTTTCAGGCAGAAATACTGGAGTGGGTTGCCATTTCCTACTCCAGGGATCTTCTCGACCCAGGGATTGAATCCGAGTCTGTTGTATCTCCTGCATTGACAGATGGATTCTTTACCACTGTGCCAGCTGGAAGCCCTGCAACTAAGTAATTTTCAAAAAATTCCTTTCTTATTAAAATTAAATAACATCATGTCTGTCAAGTGGCAGCATAGAGTAGGCACTAGGTTTTCATTTCCTTACCTCTCTGCACCACGTAGAATAAGCAGTAACTCCCTCACTGAAGCTGAAGCTTCTGTTTCTGAAACTGAAGAATCTGAGCATCAAATGATGGGATGATGAGACATGCTTCTTCAGTGAATTCAT
The DNA here is from genome assembly GCF_049115385.1 of Moschus berezovskii. Taxonomy (NCBI): domain Eukaryota; kingdom Metazoa; phylum Chordata; class Mammalia; order Artiodactyla; family Moschidae; genus Moschus; species Moschus berezovskii. Next base: position 93,766,792 of record NC_142468.1, read on the forward strand.
TATGTTTCTTGGCTGGACTGAAATGAAGTGAAGGCAGGAGAAAATCTGGATACAAAACAGACATTTAAGCCTCATACATAGCAGGGCATAAACCTGAGCTATTCAAGCTCAGTTCAGTTCAGTTCAGTCGCTCAGTCGTGTCCGACTCTTCGCGACCCCGTGAATCACAGCACGCCAGGCCTCCCTGTCCATCACCAACTTCTGGAGTTCACTCAAACTCATGTCCATCGAGTCGGTGATGCCATCCAGCCATCTCATTCTCTGTCGTCCCCTTCTTCTCCTGCCCCCAGTCCCTCCCGGCATCAGAGTCTTTTCCAGTGAGTCAACTCTTCGCATGAGGTGGCCAAAGTATTGGAGTTTCAGCTTCAGCATCAGTCCTTCCAATGAACACCCAGGATTGATCTCCTTTAGAATGGACTGGTTGGATCTCCTTGCAGTACAAGGGACTCTCAAGAGTCTTCTCCAGCACCACTGTTCAAAAGCATCAATTCTTCGGCAATCAGCTTTCTTCACAGTCCAACTCTCACATCTATACCTAACTACAAATACACATCACACTCTTGTATAATGCAGGCAACAGCGATGAACCCTCCACCAGACCTGTGATTCTTTCTCTTGGGCCCACAGATCAGTCATATTTACTAGGCTTCTTGCAGTTTGATGTGACTAGTAGAAGGTGGGCCAGTCCTAATGATCCTCCGCTTTCTCCCCTCTTCATCTCCCAGCGGGATGTCCATGTCTGGGGTGACCCTGGTTACCATGTGCTGAGGCCTGGATGTCCTAAGTGGCCATGCAGAGCAGAGTGCTGCTTGCCCCACCATCTGGAATTTACCCAAATGAGAAATAAACTCTCAATTAAGCCATTAAAACCTCAAGGTTTATCTATTACAGCAGCTGCCACCACCCTAAGTAATGAACTTGATGATACAAGAGGTGAATTTTAAAAACGTTCTCTTTGCACTGGCACTTGACACTTTTCTGAATATGACAGCACCATTTTTATATTTCATTACTGTGGGAAAACAAATTTCATAATTGCCTAAAGACTAACTATGTGGCCTATCTATTCAGAAATATGCTGTGTATATTGATCATAAGAACTGTGAAACAAGGTTCTTTATCAGCAAGAAGTCTATTTGATTTTTTTGCCTAACAATTTCAGCTGAAAGCCAGGGTTAGTGATTAACTACATTTATTGTGTTTTAAATTAGATTAAACACTCCTGATGCCAGGTGCTGGGCTGCAAAGGGAAAGCTCAGTTAAACAGGAGAAATAGAGGTAATTGTTTTTTCTAAATTATTAGAAATTCAGGAGTTACAAATCTAAAAACATTTCTAAAGTATTCTATATACTTTTATGTTTTCTTAAACCATACGGAAAATAATTTTACCTTTCCCAGTGATACTTAATCCATAGGATTTGAGGATTAAATGGAGATCATGTCTACCTCCTACCTAATGCCTGGCACAATAAATATTAAATAACATGCACAGTAACTATTGAAATCTTGACCTCTTTCTTAATGATTTGTTTTATTGGGTTTTCCTTTGGAATTATTCTTAAGAACTAGAATTATCACCCTCAGAGGCTTGTAAAGTATCTAGCTATTTACCCCACATCAGTTGGTACTAAACTGCTTTTAATTATGGTATCTACTTTTACAATTTATACTGGCTTCTTCTTGCTTCTTTTTACTGGTAGCTACAGCCATCATGTTATCTTCTTCAAATCCTTTATATGGGGAAAAAAAAATAAAAGACCCAGATAGAAATTATTACTAAAAAATGAAAAAGTTCTACATTCAAGCTGGGGGAAATACCCGAGCAGAGCCAATTACCAGCCTTCAGAAGGCTGTTTCGACATCTTGGGGGCTCGTTATATTCAATGCCAAGATTGTTGCTGGTTCCAGGAAGTTGAGGTTAACAGAAGTCAGCACTCCCTGTCTAGGTGTGGCCTTGATACACTTTCTGCCAGCTTAGCTTTTATGCTGAGAGGAGGGAGAGAAAGAGAGCTAAAAAAGAAAGAGAGGTAAAGTAGGGTTGGGACTTGAAGGCGGAAAGCTGGTTGAGGGTGAGAAGTAACTGGTTGCTCTTCTGAGCACACATTAAAAGCTTGAGACGCACAGCTCTTAGAGCGCCTATTCAGATTTGCGTTCTCCTAGCCTTACGTTAGACTGCCCATTTTTCTGAACTCTTGCCCACAGTGGGCACAGTGTTAGCTGTTCAGTCATGTCCAACTCTGTGCGACCCCGTGGACTGCAGCTCTCCAGGCGCCCCTGTCCATGGAATTCTCCAGGCAAAAATACTGCAGTGGGTTTCCATCCCCTTCTCCAGGGGATCTTCCCGACCCAGGTACCAAACCTAGATCTCCTGCGTTGCAGGCGGGCTCTTTACCATCTGAGTCACCAGGGAAGCCTAGAGTGAGTATTGCCATTCACGAAAATTGTTATCAGGTGAACATGGTATGATGTTATTTGGTTTTGTAATTCTTTGGCCATCAATAATGTTAACTTGCTTTTCATCTTCCATTTTCGTACTGCATTTGTATATCTTCATTTGTGAATTGACTATTTCATAATCTTTCCCATTTTTATTGTTATAGTCCCCATTTTTTTCCAAGTGAAATAATTTTGTTTTTTTTTTTAACTACATTTATTCTTCTGCTGCCGATTGTAGAAAAATAACTAAAAATTTAAAAACAGGAACGTGATGGAACTTCCCTGGTGGTCCGGTGGTTAAGACTCCTTGCTTCCACTGCACAGGGCACAGATTCAATCCCTGGTCAGGGACCTAAGATCCCGCCTGCCACACAGTGTGGCCAAAAAAAAAAAAAATCACCCTTTATGTTTACCCAGAACAGAATTAAGGATGCCATATTATGGTATACTTAAACAATTTTTTTTCTTAAAAAGAATGCACATACACTATTCACACATTTAAAGTATGTAGCACCATAGTTCAGTGTATTCACAGTTGTGCAACAGTCACCACAACCTAATTTTCAGAAATTTTCATCACCCCAATGTGTCCATTTCTTCCCACACTCCTCAGGACTAAGAAACTACCAATATACTTTCTGTCTCTATAAATTTACCTATCCTGAATATTTTGTATAAATGGAATCAGTTAAAAAC